>NC_135501.1:185118321-185467720 GCF_052857255.1 Amblyomma americanum | reverse complement strand
AGTTTTATTATGACGATTATCTTTAAAAACAGTGTTCTTCGTTTCCCATGTTGTTGTTGTTGTTGCCTGAAAAGATGATGGCACATACCCACGGTGGGGGATTGGCCAGGGTTTCGTGCAGGTCCAAACAGGGAATGTCTAATCCAAGTGAATCTCAACCGGCTTAATGTTCAGTTTGTTAAATATTTCAAACAACTTCCATTTCATGGCTTTTTGGGGAAAACAAAGGCAATGCGCGTTCCAGAACCGTGCGACGGCTCCTGAAAAGTATCATGTTTTAAAGGGACAATGAGGAGAACCCTATCAAAATTTTTTTGTTAGCAATATCTGATAGTTCGGAATTTCATGGCTTTGTTGCCGCTTGTCCGGGGGCGAAAGATGCATTTATTTCAAAGAAATTTGGATTCGAAGTTAAAAATTTTTTTTCCCGCCACTCCGATTCAAACTCGAGAACTCTTATGACGACACGGAGAATCTTATGACGCCACAGAACAGAGTGACGTGAAACGTGACGTAAACGGAGACTGTGATTTCTGGTGGCTAGCGGTGCGGTCTAGCAGCTGCCGGAATAAAAGCTACCGCCGCCGCACGTTGAAGGCGGGGATCGGGGGTCGCTACCGTCGCTTCGTTTACGTTTGCACCGACGTCTTGCCAGCGTTACGATGGATCCCGTTCCCGAACCCGACGACGTAGTTCTCACAAAAACTCCGGCCTGCATTTCAGCGACCTCAGCCCCACAGAGCGTGCGATGCTTCAAAAACAAAACCACGGGGCACGCAAAGCTCATAGACGCGAAGCGCCATAACAAGTCGAAACTCTCCTGGCCGCCTGTGGCGCCGCCAAGCATCGGTTTTCTTTGCTTCCAACATTCAGGTTGTCTTTTGCCTGCCTTCCTTGTGTGATAAAAGTGCACTATTGATTTTAAAACAAAACTTACTTCAATATTGATCTGCGCAACCTACCTTTGTCAGCCTCAGAGAGTCGCGGTTTCATGTAGGATGGAAAATTCCTCCAAGGTGGCGTCTCTGGTCCTATGGCATCACCACGCTTGTACTTGGGAGATTTGCCTGTGGTGGCGATACCTGTATTTTGGTTCTTGCTATTTTCTACCTTACTAGAGCTTTTTTTCAGTAAGAGCGGCGTTTTTGTGATCAGGAGCTGGTATTCTATCGATACAAGCCAACTTCAATTTCTCCTCAGTGTCCCTTTAAACAGAGTTCTACTGAGCAACACGAACTGCGTATATATTTTGAGCCCATGATATTAAAACAATGGTGAATTTCGTTTACTCTCCTCCTAACACATTTTTTCATGTCTCGCGCTTGAACGCAACTACTGCCAGAGTGCAAGACACAGAAACATGAGACTCCATTGCAACCACAATTGAGTTGAACTTAAATGGAACACCGCAAAAGATTTTATACAAGCTCGTCAAAGTGGCGGTGGGTTCGAAGCAACCTAAAACCTTAACGCATATATGATGCCTTGAATACTACTTTTCGAATTTCTATTTCATCTGCAGTTCTTCTGTTTTCTAGAAATATGAAACTCTGCTCTGGACAGAGCAACTTAGGGCAATCTGTGTCCAGGCCAAAGTTGCATAACATTGCTACTTGTGGTTTTGGCGGAAATCCACTCTCTCAGTTCCTCTTTGTGCTCTTCAGAGAGCAAGTTCTTGTAGCCGCCAACGCAACCAGAACGGACAAAGTTGAGCCTTTGGCAGTTCTCTCTCAAAAATTTCAACCTCCTGAGCAGTTCTTCGCTGACCGGAAGGTTTCTGCGTATCCTGCTTTGAAAGGCAAACTCGAAATTTGCTCTTAAGTAATCCCTGAAAAACGGACGCATACTTTCTCTAGAGGACATATCTACTAGTCTTTGCAACAGTGCAGGGTCCTTGGACAACCGCGCACCATATGCTTTTCCAAGCATGTCAGCTATCCGCTTCACTTGGAGCTTTGCGTCAGCGTGCAGATCCTCGTATGTCAAGAAGAGCACGTTAGGATCGTTTCTACGTGTGTACCAGGGGAGCAAGCTGTCTTCTAAGTAGCTTCCATAAGCTCCGGTGCCGTCTATGAAGTGTCTCAGATAATGGCCGAAGTCCACGTTGTCTAGCTGGGCGGGTACTTCACTCTTGAAGTGGTAGTACGCCGAGACACACACGTCGTAGGGGTTCCTAGCGACGTAGATGTACTTTGCACGGGCAGAAAAATTCTGCTTGTCGAACGGGAGATGAGTCTTGATGGTACCCTGTCCTGGCATATCTTCGATGACATCGGCACCGAAAAGCTCCATGTACGGGGATTCTTCAAAAAAATCCGCCAGGTCTCTTGGAGGCTGGCCGTCGTGAAAGATGCCGTACGCTATGTACTGGGCCCAAGTTGTGCCGCACTTAGGGTAGGTAGCGACAAAAACATCTCCGGGACGTGGCTTGTAGGCCACTGCCGAGAGGACAGCGTCGTCGGGAAAGTAGGAAGGCACCTTGACGCCTTTCACAGTCTTGACTACAACCATTTTTGCAGTTGGAGCAGCCAAACAGAGTCTGAAACGAAATAAGACAGAATTAATTTCACACACCAGAATCCAGCAGTTGTAGATGTGACCTGCTGAAAGAATACAGTACGCCGAGGGGAATCAATTTTGAGAAAGCCAAAGGTTTCTGAACATACAAGTATAAGGCCTGCAAAGGACAGGCTTGAACAAGGCTGCGTCTAAGAAGAGACGCAAAATTTGATTAGACTTGGGAGGTGTCCTCAAGAAGAGCTAAGAGTAGATCGATTCATTCACGAGAACATTGGCTGAGACTGTAGCGATTGATAGTTAGCCTTGCTACAGTAAAAATGAGTGTTTGAGAAGAAGTGAGCAGAGAGGACAGTTCTCGATGCACAAGCGGTCAGAAGGCTGTTCGTATGTGGACAGGGCGGAAAAGTAGTGAGCTCCGCACCAGGTGGCTGGAAAGGGTGCAACAGCCCATGCCAAAGCAGAAAAGAGGTGAAATTCCTGTCAACTTGTAGAGAATTTTGAGAGAAAAACAGCAAAAAAAACACAGAAGCGAAAATAAAAAAGCGGCAGAAAGAGAGAAAATCATGTGGAGTTGAAAAAAAAAGCACCATGCTAAAAGGCAAAAGGAGTGAACATAATTACCAACCGCCACCCCATGATTCAGGAAAAGATAGCGGTACCTGTTTACGCAGCTCTGTGACTTTTGATTACGAGTCTGGATACCATATGCGTGCAAGAATATGGGGAATGCTGTGAAGGCATCGCACTCGTGCAGAACTGTGCACCCGCGCCGCACATAGAAAGCGACAATCGCAAGCCCGGCGGCCCAAATCATAGCCAGCAATTCTGGACGAAAGCATTTTTGTGCGGGAAACCGTTTATGAACGCAATTTTTTCATATAACATAAGATTTAACTATAACAATCAATGTATCCGCAGATCACCCGCGAGCAGTCTTGTATTTTTTTTTACTCACGCTTTTTCAATCGTCGAAAGCGTTCCCCGTTCGTTTTCTATGGCAATCTTAACTATTCGATGCGATCGCTGGAAACACTTTAAAAGAAATATTTTGCTGCATATCAGAATAATGGCCCATTACCTTCAATATTTTTATAACAGTGTCTTACAACTTCCAATGTTCCAAATTTTTGCCCGAAAAAGCTGGACATGCTCAAGGAGAGGAAGAGTGTTGGTCACCGGCAAGTAAGCAGGTCCGAGAGGTGTGCGGCGATTGTGAAGACGCGCGACAAGATGAAAGGTCAAAGGACCCCAGGACTCTAGTGACCATTACGCTGAAGTATGTAGCACACGCGCTCTACATGCATGGCCTCTCCGCTCTCCGGAGCGGCAGCTGTCACACAGCGCCCGTGCTCTAACCAGCTGCTCCTAGCCCCCCGCGTTGCAGCCGTGAGAGTGGTCACGTGATCGCGGACGTACATGTACTACACGAAACAGAGAGACGCCCCACTACCCGCTACCGCTATTGAACTGAGCTTTAATTGAACTTTAATTTCTCTGTTACCCGCCGCGGTGACTCAGTGCTTAGGACGCTCGGCTAATGATCCGGAGTTCCCGGGTTCGAACCCGACCGCTGCGGCTGCGTTTTTATTGAGGCAAAAACGCTTAGGCGCCCTTGTGGTGTGCGATGTCAGTGCAAGTTAAAGATCCCCAGGTGGTCGAAGTTATTCCGGAGCCCTCCACTACGGGCACCTCTTTCTTCCTTCACTCCCTCCTTTATCCCTTTCCTTACGGCGCGGTTCAGGTGTCCAACGATATATATGACAGATACTGCGCCACTTCCTTTCCCCCAAAACCAATTATTATTAATTTCTCTGTTCGAACGGTTTCGTAGCGATTTATACATTTATGCCCGCATTCTTAGTTTTAATAAAAAAGCAGACATCTTTTGCTTCTTTTCTACGAGTCGTGTACGACTATAGGTCATTCAAGGTTTACGGTCGTTCGTGCATAGCGTTGTGTTAATAAAAGGCAAACAGTCGTCGTATCAAGGAATAAAAATTCTAGAAATTTGCGATAAGCACTCTTAGCTGTTTTTCTTTGTAGACGGGACCCCAATTTGCTAAAACAATGTTATCTTTTAAGAGGTAAATCCACCCTTGAGGGGTGGCTTCACACTCCGGTGAAGCGGTCCGGAGTTCGAACGAACTTTTCTTTAACTGCGAAGTTTCTGAGAAAGCTGTATAGGTTTCTTTTATTGCCGTATGGCTGCGCTTGTGTGGATGCCCCCCCCCCCCTAAATGGGTAATAATTCTCTTATTTAAAATCTACTCCTCCTTGGGGTATCCGCCTAAACATTTGACCGATAAGTTGCCGCCAAGCCTTCATGCTAACCTTCAACTGGGTTTGTTTTTTCTGTACGCAGGAAAACTGGGGAATGATCGCTGATATCTAATGCAATACGGCCCGAAATGACTGCACAATCACTGTACGTAACTATGAGATCTAACACAGAAGTGCAGGTAGAAGTGATGCGTGAAGCACAATTGATAGCATTTGGAAAACCTGTCGTCAGGAGCAGCTCGCAGTTGGCGCTTTAGCTTTGCTGAGCACGAAATATTGCGCGAAAGCACATTTTCGAAAGTGGGTGAACTCATTTTTCAAATTTAAGAGGGGGGGCCAAGCACATTTCACGGGGCGTCCCAGGTCGGTTCCAAGGGTGGGTCAACTCAATTCTCGCATTTTCGGGCGTGGGCCATCTAAATTATGGAGGTGGGCAAACTCTATTGTTGGAGGAGGACCAATTCTAATTTGAGAATAGGTAAAGCCTCTCTTCCACACGAGCTCGCCCACGTTTCCTAATTCAGCCAAGGACATTTCATCTCAAAGGTCAAAGGTCGAGGCTTCGGAGACCATCATCGGCTCTTTCAGGATTACTAGTGAAGTAGTGCTTGCACCCTAAATGAAAATGATGTCGCGCTCAAAATTGTCAAGAAATCTGGTCAAGTTTCTGTGAGGCAGAGGGTAAAGAACAGAAAAAGTTTGGCAGACCGATTACCGTTCCGAAAGCACTGGTCCAATAACAGTTCGCAGTCATGCGTTTTTTTTTTTCACATCTTTCCCAGAGGAAGTCAACGAATCCTCTGGGTTTGGCTGTGCGATTGATATGAAAGGAATTATATCCCGATATTATCGGAACGTCACAGTCATGAAGGCGCCGCGTTTTGGTTAGGATTATTACGTCAAACGAGTATAAGCTTGTTAAAAAAAATGGGTCAACCGATCAGCCTTATTTACAGCAGACTGCATGTTAAAATGTATTACCATCAATTTCTCCTTTGCGTCTAGGACAACACATTATACTGTGAAGGTATCAAAAAGAAATGTGCTAATCGTACCATCCTTCAGAAGAACGAGAAGAGCAAATAAGTCGTCTGTGAAGAATAACGACATAGTATTATGTGATTTTTAGCATATAGTTTGGAGAAATAATCCGAATAATATTAGAAACTTCTGTCTGGCGAGCATATATATTGCCGTTCTTGGTCCAGACATATTTTATAAGACATTTCTTCCTCTAAATTGTGGCGCCAAGAAGGCGTTTATTGTTCCTTCAAATGCTCATTGACGTAGATGAGTTGTTCAGGCCATGTTAAATCAATTTCAGCGGCTGACACATTTGCCTTCTTTTCTGCGCCTTAAAAAGTCATTTCGCTTCGATCGGGTCGTGAATCTGACAGCCACATTAACATCGCTACTGTTCTTGCGGGTTTTTATGCTATGAGCGGTGTCAATGTCGATAAGGTCGAGAGGAGCATGGGTGCCTTACACAATTTTCAAGGCCATTTCAGCTGCTATATCTTTCACGGTTGGTGGCAAGCCCTTTATTTCCACATTGTTCCGCCGACTGCATTGATCTGGCTCGGCAATTCTACCTTCAGCTTTATTGAGCTTTTGAGAAGAGCGCTTGTCTTCTTGCTTTAGAGCAGAACAGTCCTCCATTGTTCTCTTTACCTCGGCAGTCAAAGCTGGCAGCTCTGCTAGAGCGTTTTTGAAGTCATCACCAGAATAGGCGCAAAATTCCACGCTTTGGCTCAATGAGCGCATTTCAGCAGCATTTCGCGTTTGAGATATGAAACTGCGACACCGATCCAAAAAGTGACCCCTAAACTCCTATCACTGTAGCTAGAGTTTTCTCGCTAATTTTTTTTTTGCCTATCAGCCTATGGATACCTGATTAGTGTAGCTCTACCCTGAGTGAGAATGTGCTTTTAAGGGCTGAGAGCCCGACAGAGTTAGATGTCGTTAGTTGTCCTAAATCAAGGACGTATTTGTCCCGCTCGGTACACTCTAAACACAAATACGCATTTCTGGGAGTAAATAAAGGGAGTAAGCTCCCCTCTTGCGCGCACCCTTCTATAAAAGGGACTGCTTTAGAGGACAGCTTACTCTCTTTTATATATATATATATATATATATATATATATATATATATATATATATATATATGCTAGTTTTGTTTAGGCTTAACAGCCATGTGTAAAATGACGTAAGAACAAGGCTTGCATCTTACATTGTTTTTTTCTTTTTCAGGACTCACGCAAAAGTGGGAAGAATTTGGAATAAATAACAGGGAAAGCACTCGTGCTAACTTCGCCGTGAGTGCATTTTCTAGCACATACCTATCTCTGGACTTCCCAGGCTTCAGGCCTGTCTACGCAGGCTGCTTACAACCTGCTCAACAAAGTGTGGAAGGATTGGTAGAAAATGGCGTGCCATTTATAGAACGCTTGCCGTTATCGCACACAGTACCAGAGGCACGAAGACATGAGCTCGCTGTGTATCGATGGTGGTGAAGAAATCCTTACCTTCTTTCGTGACGCTAGATGATCTTGAAAATCTCCTACCGTCGATCTTTGTAGCGATTCCTCAAGCGCCGTTTTTCCTCGCACTCCCGACTTTCTGTCCTCAGAGCCGGTTTTGACTAAAATAAAGGAGGCCCTGAGACAAGCCTGTGTTATCTGAGCGTCACGCATTTACTGCTCTGTCTGGAGGTTGTGAATATTCACGCTGAGATTAGATATCTTCCGGTTGCCATAGCCTTCTGTGACCTCGCGGTGTGACCTTTTTTTTTCTGGACCCACGTACGCAACGTCACGCGCTTCGTGAGATTAGCAGTGGCAATGAATAAGAAGGTGATCACTAGGCTGGTGGCCCACTTGTATTACCTTCATTTGGCACGTATTCTGAAATCATGCATATCAAGTTACGAGTAGCCCTCAAAAGGAAAGAATATAACTATAATATAATTTGCCACTACTTAGATTGGAGGCAGAAGCTTGGAGGCCGAAGAAAAGCATGCAGTTTGATTTAGGGCAGTGCTGCGAGGTATTCACAGCAATTCAAACTGTGGCTGTTGGCTTTTTTTAATGCTCCTTAATCGTTGCATTAATCAAGGAACTTCGACGGGAGTTAGAATAAAACAACAGAGTACACTGATACTCTATTTTCCTCAGACAACTATCATATTGGCCTATAATCCATTTACACCTTCCCAGTAGATTGGATATTGAACAAGATAAAAGGCATATAAAGTGCTACAAGGCGGAACAGAGCACATGAACATACTTGGGTTCTTGGTACTGTGTCACTCCCTGGTATTTTTTTTTAGATAGCGACCGTCACATGGGCAAAAATATAAATGGTATTGTTGGTTGGTTAGTCTTCATTTTAACATTGGCCATAGTTTCAAACATCAGGAATGGTCCTCTGGATGAATTGGCGCCCTTTTCCCAAGCCTTTCACGAAGTACCACTGTTGCACTCTAGTACGAAAAGCTAAGAAATCTCGCAAGCCTTGGATCACGAAAGAATGCATTCACATGATAACAAAAAGAAAGACAAACTATTTAAATATTGCCTGACCACACGTGATTCAGGTGACTGGAATAAGTTTAAGAAACACAGAAACAGAATGCTTTGCTAAGACATCAAAAGCTTAATTACTTATATAATGTATTTGAACTCGGTAGAAGCAAGAAACCTGAAGTAATGTGGAATAAAATAAATTTATTAAATCGCTTTCCCGCCAACAGAGACCTCAGTGAGATAACAGTGAACAACTAAATACTGCGTGATAAGGATCTAGCCGAAGCATTTAACAACATTTTTTGTAATTTAGTTTCAAGTTCTTAGTACCCTGAAGCACAAACTGGTGTGAGTAGAAATTCAAACACACTTTCTTAGACCCAACAAGTGAGAGTGAACTCTGCAAAGTGTTCTTGTCGCTTAGAAACAGCCATGTTACTGACATTGACAATGCTCAAATAATTCCTCTGAAATATTTTCTTGACTTAATATTACCACAGCTTATATATATATATATATATATATATATATATATATATATATATATATATATATATATATATATATATATATATATATATATATATATATATATATATATATATATATATATATATATATATATATAACCTTGCCCTCTCAACAGGTATCTTCCCGGACAGAATGAAAATACCCAAAGTAATAGCAATATGACAAAAAATAATTTCAGGTGGCAAAAATTAATTTCATAATTACAGCCTGATTTCAATTTTGCCGGCATTTTCAAAAGGCTTAGAAAATATAGTACACTTGAGAATAACAAAGTTTGCAAATAAATGATGATCTCATCAGTGCATCCCAGTTTGGTTTCCCTAAAGAGAGATCTGCAGAACTGGCACTTTTAACACAAAAAGAAAAAATTCTGAAAGCATTTGAGGATAGGAAAGTTGCAGCGGGCCTCTACATTGACTTTTCTAAGGCATTCGACAGTCTCAATCACCTAACACTACTAAAGAAATTAGAATTATATGGCATACGGGGAACCCCATTAGCATTAATGACATCATAATTGAAAATCGAAAGCAATGTGCAGCAATAGGCAAACATTTATCGACCTATAAAAGAATTTCGACAGCAGTACCTCACGGAAGCATCTTGGGACCTTTACTATTTAATTTTTATATTAATGATATCACAAATATCACCTCGGTTGCAAAGTTTATAATATATGCTGATGACGCCACCTTGTTGTTTAGTATGCATAGGTATAATTGCCTAGAAAGTGACATAAACAGAACCCTCAGCGATTCAAATTTATGGAGCACATGAAATTCATTACAACTAGATGGCAAAAAAAACAAAGGCAGTAATTTTCACCCCAAGACGGTCTACATTGACACAAAGTATCAATTTATCTATTGGTCACACAGCAATAGAAGTTGTCGATACAATTAGAACTGTTGGTGTATATTTTCATAAACATATGTTCTTGGATGTCCATTTTAATAACGTAATTTCTCGGATTTCAAAGACCGTGGGTATACTGGCTAAATTTAAATGTTTCTTACTTGCCTCCTGCTGTTAACCTTCGTTTCTTTAATTCGTTATTTATTTCTAACGCGAATTACTGTTTTCTTGTTTGGGGTGACACTACACGTACAAACGTAAATGAAATTCACACTCTACAAAAAAAAAAACAAGCCGTGTGACTCATCGCAGGTGTTGAGCCAAATACACACACCAGAAGCCTTTTCACGAAGTTCCAAACAATTTCCATACAAAGCCTTTATTATTTCACCTTGGCCAGAAGATATAAACAAGATCTTCATAGCGAGGAGGCCCTTATTTCATCCCTAGCTAACTTAAGTTTAAAAAAAGGTAGGTTGACATCTCGGTCTCCAGAAATTTGGAAGGTTCCTTTTTTACGTACAAATTTTAGCAGCCAAATTCCCTTCCACCGTCACTTAATTATCTGCACAGTCATGATATCAGTTTAGAAAATATTAGCATGTCAATGTTGAAGACTTTTTTGCCTCATAATAGAGATGGTGTCTTCACTAAGAATTGTACAATGATGATGTATCTTTTTTTTTCTATCCTGTATAAATATATTGTGCTTATGCAATCTTCCGACATGAAAATACAATATTCTTATTTTATCATAGTAGCTTCAGTTCATGCAGTGGCTTTAGACATCTATATTCTGTGTAAAGTTTGTCCTGAAAGCTAAGCACTATATATGTAAATATGCCTTGTATACTGGGGCTTGAACCTCGTCAAGTTAACTATTTTTCACTTTTGCTCGAGCCCCTGCCGCTTTGACGGAAATAAATAAATTCAACTCAATCAAAACCAGCCCGGATTCCAACACGAACGTCAACGACCTGAGCTTCTGTTATCACTGCTGCAGTTAAGAGCGTATCCGGCAGAGGGATGAGCGTCGTGCGATAAGCGAGATACCGTGGCAGCAGTGGGCTGCCCGTCGTCTACGACGTTTGGCCTCAACCTTTTGCAGGGAGCCAATGCTTCTCGTTTCGCGAAAGCCTACTTTCAACGCATCGTTACACGGAACCAATCATGCTTGATCAATGCCGGCCGTCAATAATAATAATAATAATAATAATAATAATAATAATAATAATAATAATAATAATAATAATAATAATAATAATAATAATAATAATAATAATAATAATAATAATAATAATTGGTTTTTGGCGAAAGGAAATGGCGCAGTATCTGTCTCATATATCTTTGGACACCTGAACCGCGCCGTAAGGGCAGGGATAAAGGAGGGAGTGAAAGAAGAAAAGGAAGAAGGAGGTGCCGTAGTGGCGGGCTCCGGAATAATTTCGACCACCTGGGGATCTTTAAAGTGCACTGACATCGCACAGTGTTTCATAGATGTGAGAACGCCAGAAACGGATGCTTGGAGCTCCTTTCCGCAAGCGCCTCACCCCAGCAATACAGAATACGCGTATGCGCACGAGCTGATCAAGCGGAGCCAGCGTGGTTATTGGCTGAAGTGCTTGTAAAGATACCACCACTCCATTACTGAGCTTGGATATATGGTACCATTCTGTAACAACCCGGAGTAGAGCCGGGCTGTAAGAAACTACTCGATGTGCATGGTTGCGCGTACTCACGAGAGGCATAGCGGCGACAAGATGCACATGAAGCTCCTACTGAAGTGCGCCGTGCGCATGATACACGCGATCCTTCTTTATTGTTGGAATCTCTATGGTGTGCGAGCACGATGCCTGCATTAAGGAGCGATTGAGGGAGCGTGCGTAAGGCATGGAAGATGATCGTGTGCCGAATAATAAGCAACCGAATCTGTGGTGGTTTACGAAGCGTTTTGAACCTTGTGTCTGGCCAATGATTCCGCATCGCCACTTCACTGTGAATAGCTGCTGTTTGCAATTCTCAACCCGGTTTTTGTCAGTTTTTAACCTGAACGGCGTTAAGCTTACACACAGCTGAAGTCAAGTTGGTCATCTACTTTTCTAAATTGTAAAAAGTTGAGAAAAATTTCACCCTACAAACGCGCTCGCACTGACTTACACCGCGCGCTAGAAAAACGAAGGGGCAAATGTTCTGCCTTTGCAGCAGTCAACATCCTTATTTGAGGCCAACCAACTAGCCAGTCAACATCGTCCTCCGCGCTGTCCGCTCTTAATCATCACGTGGTGTCATTCCTCCGAGGCGCCGGTGCGCTCACTTTTTCGCCTGCATGTTATCCAGCTGAGGACGAAGTCGTAACGGTAGATGACAAAATTTCCCAATTAAAATATCCAGTTCGCACGAACAACGGCAGCTAATTTAGTGACAGCACCCGCTACTACGCAGTCGGTTTTTTTAAACTATTTATTCGGTGGCACATAAAGGTAGAAAGAGGATTCTCGGAAACCAGATTAGGGCGGAAAGATGATTCTCGGAAGATAAAAAACGCAGAACGACAGGCGCTCACTACAGAGCGTCATTCATCCACGGATAGTGATGACCTGCTCCGTCCCGAAAAAAAAAAGGTAATACGCAGAGAGATTAGCTACAGCTTGTGTCAGCTCGAATGCTATTCACAATGCATCAGCTTCGTTCCACAAATCGCCCCAGGACGCTTCCCCGACAGTGCGCTCCCCTCCGCCCCAGACAGTGCGAGTGTTCGTGTTCTTAGGTACACACTAAGCCGCGGCACTCCGAGAGCTTCTGGTAAAGTTTGTAATAAACGATATTCCTGTAAACTTGCCTTCTATAAACCAGAAAGTATGACAACCCGAGTGTACTCACGCCAGCGGCAAGGAAGAGATAACGCTTTAGTACAGCCAAGATCAGAGTACGGGAGAAAGTCTGCTTATCATCGGAATGGAATCTTACCTCTTTTGTTTTCAAGCGAGCCCCTTCTCGGCCCGACCGGGCGTTTGGGAGGCGCTGCGGCCGCCTGGGGTTATAATGAACGCGACTGTCAGTCGGTCCATAAGTTGAGCATAACGGCTGCACAGTTTGACTTACAGTTGTTTCAATCCTAGTTGAAGTAGCCGTTATTGTGCAAACAGAAGATAATTTTACTTCAAGCTTTAATGAGGAAAAGATCATTGTTCGATCGTCAGTTACCAAACACAGACCACGAACGTTGGAGCAAACGGTGTGCAACCTAACCGGCGTTTTCATGACGGTGCACAGAGATCTGAGGCAGGCGTTATATCTTGAATATTTTGAGGACCGAATTTAAGAAAAATGCAGATGTAAACTTGCGCTATATTATTGCAGCGCACAACTTTGAACATAATTATCTATTGTAACTGATAAGGGCGATCGGTCTTCCAGCGGGAGGTTTTTAAACAGAACCATTGAGTTATGTTGTGAAGAGGTTAGCGCGATTACTAGACTAGGGACAGAAGAAAGGGAAGACATACAAGACATTCAATACCGATAACATCTTCACAACATGCAACACCGACTTGTCCCCCAGCATGGTCTTCTGGGCTCCATTCTATTCGTGCGTATAAATTTATTCATTAATTCATATACGGCTTGCTTTTCACGCATTGAAAAAAATGAACATTTCCTCCCCAACTTATTTTTTTATTTATATATTGCTCTAGTCCACATGCGGCCTATTAGTTGCCACTACTTCGCCTTGATAAATGTTTAGTGCACTTCAACGTTGCGAATGCAGGCCTTGAAAAAAAAAACTTTTTCGAGATTCTACGGCCAGCAGTGATGGAGGTCTCAACCGTACTGTGTCATGAACTCATGGCAGTTAGTAACAGCAGCATGTCTTTCTAAAATTTCGTCGAAGCGATTCTCGTCGGGGCTCCAGAGCAACGAAGAGATGCGAATACCTTTCACAAAGGGTAACAGCACGTCATGTGCGGAAACCATCACTCTGCGAATTAACACAGAAGAGGATGTCGTTGCACCTAACGTTACGGTTAAAAATAATAGATAAAGTATTTTTCACAACCAACAGGCACCGCACCCAATAAACGGACAAAATATATGTATAAGCTGTAACAACTTAGAAGTGGCCTTCTTCGTAGGTGCCTTCGGTGCCATGAAAGGGATCTCAGCAATCTCGGCCATCCACCAGGGACAGGTAGCCAATGAATTATCTGTCAAATAAGGAGAAATTGCAGATATTGCAGAGGCAGCGATCGAGCTGGTGGCCTCACATCCTACATCAGAAAACATCATCAAAGATTCGCGGAGAGGCTGCAGAAATTATATGTGGGGGTAGAACTGCATCGCTGGCCTGCAGAATCCTGCGACAATCCAGAGCTTGTGCATCCAATAAGCAGCTGGTATGGGTACCAGGCCCCAGAGGCTAGGGGAAAACGAGCATGCACACGTCGACGCTCAGGCATTTCTACCCGGTATTACTCCTCCTGCCTACCTGGATATGCATGCTTATTTCAGCCTTCGATAACCTATCCCGAAATTCTACCCCTACATCTGTACATGTCCCGCTAATGATATGAATAAATCAGAAGGAAGTCATCTCAGGCAAATGCAAACTATGCTAATCAACAATCCGGCTGAACTGCACAAAGTAAATTCAGAAGCTTTCAGATGAGGGTGAGCCCGCCGCGGTGGCTCAGTGGTTAGAGGGCGCTCGGCTACTGATCCGGAGTTCCCGGGTTCGAACCCGACCGCGGCGACTGCGTCTTTATGGAGGAAAAACGCTAAGGCGCCCGTGTGCTGTGCGATGCCAGTGCACGTTAAATATCCCCAGGTGGTCGAAATTATTCCGGAGCCCTCTACTACGGCACCTCTATCTTCCTTTAGCCTTCACTCCACTCCCTCCTTTGTCCCTTCCCTTACGGCGCGGTTCAGGTGTCCAACTACATATGAGGCAGATACAGTGCCATTTCCTCCCCCCCCCCACCCCCGAGAAAAACCTATTATAATCAGATGAGGGTATAAATTCTGTGGCCAATACGGAGGCCTACATCATATTGTATGGGCCTGTCAGGCTAATAGTTGAATAGACTGATATAAAAGCCAACGTGGGAAGTATGGGAGGCAGCTCTGTCCGGCTCTAACCTCGAGGATTAAGGAGGCCTTGTCGAAACAGACGGCGGCCTTTGCCAACAGAATCCTGGACAGCAGACCCAACCATCTTCCTCTTATTTTATCTGCTCTTTTTGCCTCATTAATCGCTTTCATCATCGTCATCATCGACTTGCCGATTTTGTTTTGCCTTGTTTTCTAGAATACTAGGTATTATAATTTCGTCAGTATTACTTGCCTCTAAACGAAAGCTCCTGCATTCTCACAAGAGTGGCGTTACCCCACCAGAGCTCCATTTTCCAAGTCTCTTCTACAATTTATAACAGCAGACCCGACCATCTTCCTCTTATTTTATCTGCTCTTTTTGCCTCATTAATCGCTTTCATCATCGTCATCATCTACTTGCCGATTTTGTTTTGCCTTGTTTTCTAGAATACTAGGTATTATAATTTCGTCAGTATTACTTGCCTCTAAACGAAAGCTCCTGCATTCTCACAAGAGTGGCGTTACCCCCCCAGAGCTCCATTTTCCAAGTCTCTTCTACAATTTTATAACCCCTCCCCCACACGCAACATGCGTAATTGCCTGAACTTGACGTAAAGGCAAGCCTGGCGATAAACCACTTCACTAGTTCGCTGCAGAATTTTTCATGCCGAAAACGCAAGCAATATGCCATTCAAGGTTGTACTACGGGACTCTCATTCATCGATCACAGCTACAACATCGCTGGATGACACCTGACAACCAAAAATCATTTCCCAAGGAAACGAACCTGCACGAAACCACACATCGCTCCTTTGTCGGGCTACACACTTTACCCGCCGCGGTTCGCATAACACCGTCCAATGCCGTGGCGTCCCGAGACCAACGCGCACACTTTGTTATTCAGATGACGTTTGTTTCAGCAGCGTGGAGCGGCCCAAGGTCTGTCGCCACCTCGCTGGGCAACCCAAAGACGTGATTAGCATCAGAGCAGTTGACGCCGGCATATAGGTGCATTATCATTTCTTTGAGTGTCGCCGCAGATACACGCGTTGAGCATTGCTTATTAACTCTCACCGGCTTGCCACTGAAAAGGGCAACGCGACGCAACTCTCACCGACTTGCCACTGAGGAGGGCAACGCGACGCATGCGTCAGCGCTGGCTCAGTGGTTAAGCGCTCGGCTACTGATCCGGAGTTCCCGGGTTATAACCCGACCGTGGCGACTGCTTTTTTATGGAGGAAAAACTCTAAGGCGCCCGTGTGCTGTGCGATGTCAGTGCACGTTAAAGATCCCCAGGTGGGTGAAATTATTCCGGAGCCCTCCACTACGGCACCTCTTTCTTCCTTTCTTCTTTCACTCCCTCCTTTTTCTCTTCCCTTACGGCGCGGTTCAGGTGTCCAACAATATATGAGACAGATACTGCGCCATTTCCTTTCCCCAAAAGTCAATTATTATTATTATTATTATTATTATTATTATTATTATTATTATTATTATTATTATTATTATTACGCATGCGTCACTGAGGGAGGGGCGTGTTCTTGTGCACCCGGCGGCATAGCTGCCGCTTGGTTTCTATCTGCCGTCTCCAGAAAGAACGAATTCGTTGTGATACAGCAACGAGAATTGAGGTTACTACCCGGTGTCCGCCGGCTTCCCAATAAAAACAAGCCCCCCCCCCCCCCCCTCCTCTCCTGCCTTGCCTGAGGTGTTAGGAAAATCGGTCTTTTGACCCCAAACTGGTGCAGTCCAAACACGTTGGATATGGCTTTGTTGGGTCCGGGCCTACCCTTACAAAAATGGTCTGTAGACAGTCTATACACTTCGTATAGACTTTACTGCCTTCGTGCAGATATTTCGTTTTGTCTATCCATGGTGTATAGACTCTCTATAGACTCAAGTCTACTAAAAGTGCATGGCCTTTAATCTACAGACTGTCCGAAGACTGTCTATACGATTTTTATTATCTATAGGGTGTTCTTTAGGGTTTGTCTATAGAGAGTCTATAGACTTTATAGATGGAAGTCTATGGACAGTCTGTAGACTGGTTAAATAAATTTTTTAAGGGTCTAAGTGCCCCAAGCGCGACAAATATTAAAAAAAAGACGCATAATAAAAATTCTAAATTTTTTTCTTTATTGTCCCCGTCTTTACTGACTCATTAAGAAAACAAAAATAATCTATAGTGGCTCTATGCTCTCTAAGCTAAGCGTTATGTGGAGAAAGGAAGGATCGTGAATAATGCGGCAGGTGTGGCGCGAAGCCGATACTCCACAAATAGCGCCTGTTGCAAGCCGACATCCACAGAGCAGAAGGAAATTGAACCCCTTAAGCTAAAAACTGAATTGCGATCAATAAAGACTAATTTGTAGAATTTATTTTATCTAGTGACTATTCATTATGATTCGAACGTGTTTTCGCTGATGCCGTCTCTAGGCCCACAATCCTAGACAGGTCGTTTTCTGCCCCGAAGACTTCATCTTTTTCAGTCTGCTTTACTATTGGATCGGTGATCGTTATATTCCGCACGTATCTCTAAAAGCCGTCAGACGGAATGGTGTGAATAACAAAGTACTCAGTATTGTTGAGCGCCGCTACTGCTCATGACTTCAAAACGCCATTGAACAAAACGACCTTTTATCTTCTTTTCATGTCCGTTTTACATCTGATTCTACAATGATTTTTTGACATGTGGTGTTTTATCTTCCGCTATTACATAACACGCTATAGTTATTTCTGCCCCATATATTAAAATCTTGTGCATCAAGTGTTATATTGTCCGACTGAATTCCGAATCGCATGATGCTCTTTTTGTTTTTTGTTTTTTTCAAGCGGTATATATTGCCTCAGGGAATAAAGGTTATGAAGTGAGAGATGAGAAAGATGGTTAAATAAATTAAAAAAGGTGGGTTGATCTAATGAAATCAAGTAGCGAACGATGATATGGACCCTGTGTCCAGGCAATATAGGAATCCGGATTGTCCGGTGAGAGACCCACCGCCGCCAGGTGCCGAATTCTCGTCGGCCTTCAGCGGCGGCTGCGTTTTTCTGGAGGAAAAACGCTAAGGCGCCCGTGTGCTGTGCGATGTCAGTAGTGCACGTTAAAGATCCCCAGGTGGTCGAAATTATTCCGGAGCCCTCCACTACGGCACCTCTTCTTCCTTTCTTCTTTCACTCCCTCCTTTATCCCTTCCCTTACTGCGCGGTTCAGGTGTCCAACGATATATGAGACAGATACTGCGCCATTTCCTTTCCCCATAAAACCAATTATAATAATTCAGCGCCGGGCAGTCCCACAACAGGTGGTTGATATCCGCCTCACAGTCACTGATCTTGCAGATTGGACACCCGGGGTGCGGATATCAATCTTTGAAATGCGCCGCTCTGCTGTGCGCAGTAGTACAATAACAGCTATGCCTAGAGTACTTACATCGACAAGCCTTTCAGCATGATACCTCCCCGTTTACTGCACACCAGCCGCCAAGCTAATAAATTCATTGCAATAACAAGGCGTCCAAATCGGCTGTCAGCAAATTCTGAGTGCTGATATGCCTTGTGGGACGCGCCTATCTTAAATCACAGCGCTGATAAACTTATGAATCCGATGGAATAAGATATCGAGCCCAATGCTTATCTGGACGACTACCAACGCAAGAAGTGCTGCTCCTGATATCCTCCGAGTACGAACGCCCTGATAGGCACTTATGTTGTAAGGTCCCGTTCCAGGCCGGTCACTCGGTGTCAGCGGCATTGGGCACGTTGATCCAGGGTTTCCCGGGCACATGGGTAAATAACGGAGACACTTGATATGGAGGTGTGCCATATCACCGTGTCGACGTAAGTTGCCTTGCACAAGTTGGCTGAGTACGTTGCAGAAACCCCAAATGCGTACGCACATCGGGTTGTGTACCTGCCTATTTTAATTCGGATAATTACTCTGGGTGCATCGCAGAAGTGCAGAGATCATAGAGACGCCAGCGCAGTCAGATGTTCACAGGTATTCTGCGAGCGTTTAAAACCGCAAGAGTTGGGGGATGGGGGGGGCAGGGGGGTAAATGATCTTTCCTAACCGTAGAGGTAGAGAGGCTCACTAATAATAATAATAATAATAATAATAATAATAATAATAATAATAATAATAATAATAATAATAATTGGTTTTTGGGGAAAAGAAATGGCGTAGTATCCGTCTCATTTATCGTTGGACACCTGAACCGCGCCGTAAGGGAAGGGATAAAGGGGGAGTAAAAGAAGAAAGGAAGAAAGAGGTGCCGTAGTGGAGGGCTCCGGAATAATTTAGACCGCCTGGGGATCCTTGACCTGTACTGACATCGCACAGCACACGGGCGCCTTAGCGTTTTTCCTCCATAAAAACGCAGCCGCCGCGGTCGGGTTCGAACCCGGGATCTCCGGATCAGTAGTCGAGCGCCCTTACCACTGAGCCACCGCGGTGGGTGAGGCTCACTGACAGTATCGAATAGCTGACGGATATCGTGGGTGTGTAAAACAAGCAATATGCTGCATAATTTATTTATGGGCTGCCTGATGTGCCCTTTACGGTCTCAAAAAACATTTACTTGAGGCCGGTGCGCAAAAAAAATTATGTTGCCCTGTTGCTGCAATACACATCGAACAAAGAACTCGTATCCAGTTATGAGGGAACCTACCCGCTTTTCAGGGAAATAGTTCCCCTGAGAGCGTAAGCCATTTTAGAGCGCTGCTCTTAAGCGCCCGTTCCGGCTATGAGCGACGTGCCTCGGCTTCATTAAAGCAAAGCTTCACTACGCTAGATAAACCAGTCGTCGCGAAGGCCGGAGAATGACCTAGAACGACCTTCGGCCCAACCACGTTAGCCGTGTATTACCGTATGTGGTAGAGTTATGGTGTCGAACCCTTGACCCCTGACCTTGACCCATGGCCTTGTGCTGGCCTTTGACCTCTGGCCTTTAGTTGACCTTAGACCTTTGACACTGATTGACCTGTGGGTTTACCTTTGACCTTAAGAACATCCGATGGGGTGATGTGAAGCCACGTGATGACATCCAATGGGGGTGTCGTACTAAGACCATGTGATACCAGTCATAGCCACGTGGTCGTGTGGGTATATATACAACGGCTGTGGCGAGCGTATAGCGGAGCTGCCATGAACAAACAAACCTCAGACGCTTAGCAAGCTTGCTTTTCGCAAAATTACAGAGTTAGCCAAGTTGAGCCATTGCAAATTTTTTCGAAGTGATATGTTTCTATAACTTCTGCGCGCTACCTCAAAATACTGCAGAGACCCTCACTCACTAGACTGTACCAAGAATTGTGAGTACAACCTTATCGGAAAGGAGATACTTAAGTGGCAGTGGCAATAGCATGGAAACTCTTACATACACGAAATCACGGTGAAACTTCTACACGCGTGCCAGCGTTCATTAACTGCAATAGCTAAGCTAGGCGCGCCAACGCAGCAGCTCTTCCTAGAAAGCTTTTCACGGCCCATTCCAAAGTGCAACGTGGGAGCTGCGTACAAAACTGGTCATCACTGTCGATTCTTCTATTGTCAGACGCAACCTGCGAACAATCTCTTTGTCCATTAGATAAGGGCAGCATAAAAGGGTAGGTGGCCTGCACCTTTACCTCCGCGGCGCCTCTCGACAACAGAGGTTACGTATGCGAACGGGACAGGGTTTACCAAGAACTGCCCAATAATGGGTCTGCGTACGCACTTGGGCAGTCTGCTGGTCCTCCTGGGACTTTTCGCCGCCTCTTGCTCCCAGACGACCCGTGAGTCTCGGAATATTCGTATAACTCTTCGTCTGGTGCTTTTTCCCGAACGCATTACAATACGCATTCAAGTATGCTTAACGTTTGTGTTATAGCGTTAGGTAACAATGCATCCCTTACAAAAATTCTCCATAGACAGTCTAGTTTATAGACTTCTTATCGACTCTATTACCTTCCTATAGATATTCATCTTTGTCTATATTCATAGTCGATAGACTGTCTGTCTATAGACAAAAGTCTACTAAAAGTGTAGGTCATAAATCTGTAGACTGTCTGTAGACGTTCTACACGATTCGTATAGGCTATGGACTGTTCTCCAGGGTTTGTCTATAGAGAGTCTATAGACTTTATAGACACTGTGTAAGAAAATTTTTGTAAGGAATGAGCAGAAAAACATGCACACGGTACAGCGGTTATTGTAGCTCAGAGTGTTGAACATTAAAATTTTTTTTCCTGTAAATCTGTATTCACTATAGATTCATTATCTATTTTGTTGCTTCATTGTAGCCACCTCCTACTGTAATGTACTTTCGGCTAAGATGTTGTTTGGATGACAGCAGTTAACAAAACAATCGCACCAGCCAATCAATAGTGGAATTGATTATTTCGTTCTCGGTGCTAAAGAAACCGTGTAGCAAAGTATGCTTGCGAACCCAAGAGTGCAGATTTAGGTGCAGAAACACAAAACTTTATACATACATCCAGCAATTTCCACAGTTCTAGAAGCAATATACAAACAACATGCGCATGATGCTTAATACTCCGGTATCTGGGGAACCATGCTAAGTTTAGTATTCTTACAAACTATGTGTAAAATAAGGTAATTAATGTCGACCTCCTTAGGTAGCATTGCTAGCAACCTAGACCAGGCTGCACCAAGATATTGCGCAAAATACGCTTCGAGAAGCGATATTATTATTTGCGTTTATTCCTTCCCTGTGGCCTAAAGCAATATTTAGTGGTATTTAGGATAAAAACTCTAACCTCAGAGACCGGACGCTGCATCTTCCAAAATATGTTGACGCGTATTTCTCTCGAATAAGTTTTGCGAAAAAGATTCACTCATTATTTCGCCATGTGCTGATCTGCTTTGTTCTGACGGGCACAGTTGCTATAGTGAGTACGCCCACGTGACCCTATTAATAGTAAGGAGAATTGCACCGCAAGGTTTAAGAGAAGCAGGCCACAAGTAACGGTACGTAAGCAGAGCTGCTGATACAGGTTGCCACTGAACCATTGCCGGGTGCTTCCACCCATCGAAAGCAGTGATGACCCATCCCGAAACCGTACCTACCACGCAAGCAAGGTTTATATCTCTCAGTAGCGCTTTGTGTACTAAAAAGTCTTTAGGAGCAATAAGAGAAAGCAAAGATGGAAAAAGTTACTACAACGAGTGCATTTCCTTTTCACAGTTTCAGATGGCGCCGTGGGCAAGAGTGTTGTGTGTTACTGGCAGTCCTGGTCGCACAAGAGGCCCTCGCCTTACACCTACGACATCGATGACATCCCCGTTCACCTCTGCACCCACGTAATCTACTCCTACGCGAAGTTGGACACACGCTCGAATAGCCTCTACCTGGACAAGGAATTCGACAGCGAAAGGGGTTTGTGGTCCTTTAACTAACATTTAATCAGCAAGTTCCTAAGTAATCGCGCTAAACAAGCTTTGACAATACGACGGGATTGTTGGCAGATATTTTCTTTGTGCGTAATATTAGAAGTGTGCAAGAGAATATATAGGTTCCTTAGGGTAGACAGCTGGGCTAGTTGGTTTGCATTATTATAGAACATGGTGCCAGCGCAAGAAACAAGGTCGAAGGGAGAAGAAAGACAACACGAACGCCGGACATCAACTGAAATTTATTGCACACTTGCGGGACTTTTATACGCAGAGAAGTGACGATAGTGGTGCTTCTCTGCATATAAAAGTCCCGCAAGTGTGCAATAAATTTCAGTTGATGTCCGGCGTTCGTGTTGTCTTTCTTCTCCCTTCGTCCTTGTTTCTTGCGCTGGTACCATGTTCCATAATATATAGGTTGTAGAGGAAATGATTTTTTAACCGTTTTATAGCCTTCTCTCAGCGTTTACATCATCATGTCTAACATTCTTGGAAAACTTTTAATACTGGCAAACTCTAAGATACTGCTATAGAAATATTGGAGGTAATGGTCCATTCTTCCGATAAGCAGCAAAACCTTTCTTTTATAGTGTTTCTACCGCTAGCATCGAGCAATTAAGACTGCCATAGGAATGTACATAGAATGGGGAAGGCAAAAAGTTAAGAGCAAAAAAAAAACTAAGTCTGCTGATGGGAGATCTGAGGATATATTGATTTTTTAAAGTGACATCTTAAAATAAATGAAAAAAATTGCACTCATAAATTGTTTCCCGTTCAAAAATTCCTTTTCCAGGAATTGTTTGGTATTGCTAATGATAAGCAATATACCAACTATAAAATGCGCTGCGGTACATTCAGTGAAAAATCCATTCGTTTACTGAGGACTTGCGAAATGATCCTCACATAAATTTACCTAGACTCAGTGTGCTTACCAAAAAATATTACCCATATTTAAAACAATGACTCACCAGTTTTCTTGAAAAGAACTGGATATTTACATTCTCGCATTACGGTGCAGCATTTTCCCTCAGCTGCTTAACCATACCCCCTTTTAAGACCTCTTTTAAGAGTGTTTTAACAGGGTTTACATGTCCTGCCCGTGCACAATTATTCATATTTACTTCAGTCAGCTATAACTTACTTTAACGAACTTCGTCATGGTAATCCTGCAGACGGGTACTTCCGCTTCCTGGATATGAAGAAGAGGAACCCTCAGGTGAAGCTGCTGCTCGCCCTAGGTGATCGCAATGGTAGCGACAGCGCCGAATGGCATCAGGCCCTCCTGCAACCAACAAAGCGCTTCCACGTGGTTGGCATGCTGTACAAACTGCTGATCCACAACCGCTTCGACGGTGTCCACTTGAATTGGGAGATCCCCATGGAATCCGCATCCACAAAAAGCCCCAGCGATCATCAACTCATCACGTTTGTCTCCGTAAGACTTCTACGAGTTATGAACGACCTCTGTTTTAGAACCTCACATTTTGCAAGAAGACAGCTTTTTACAGCCGCCAGAGTGGTACTTTCAAAGCGGCCAAAAATCGCCGCTAGAATGCCGCGAGTTCGCACGACCGTAATATTGCACTCAGTTTCACAGTCCCACGAAGTGTAGTCAAGGCCCTTCTTTGGTGCATAGAGCGAGTTTTCAATACTCCTTGTGCGGAATGGTAACATTCACTAATATGACGTCACTACCTCTCAATATAGAAGTGTAGCAGGGTTCCCACTGGCAACAACACTTGGTGCGGCTCAGTGGAAGAGGTATTACTCCGCCATATACAAGTCAAAGGAAGAGACAGAGAAAAAGTCAACTTTGATCTTGTCGCGAATTCTAACATAAATGTTTGCACACTCGAGAAAGATTCTTTTGGGGCAGCATCGCTTGTAATGTGCCTTCCTGGTTCCTTGGTGTGCCCCGTGATTAAGGGAGTGGTGTCACACAAGACTTTAAAAAAAATTGGTGGTGGTTTAGCTCTGGTTAAACCTGGAGTGACGCGATAGCTACAGCTGGCCGAGTGGAACTTGCTCAGTTACATTGCAAAGTCAGTGTTTCGCCGCTCCGTTTCGTTGGGCGTTCCTTCTTCATCTGCGTCCCAATTGATACGGCGCATGCGCACAGCTCTTTGTTGCAGCTCGGTTTCACCGGCGCGCCGGCGTGGTGCTACGTGGTGCACCACGTGGACCAGCCACGTGGTGCAGAAGCAGCTCTGCACCACGTGGCTGGTTACGTTACCAACCACATGACCACGTGGGAAGCCACGGCGCCGCCACGCACGTGGCCACCGTCACGTGTCGCCGCCACGGTCACGTGCCATCGCCACGCTGAAGGCTCGAAAGCCTACCGTATGCTGTAGCTATAGCTAAAAAATTCCCCTCAGCAGTTATCTTGTCAGTGCAGTAGGCACTCAACCGCGCTCAACGTATTTTGTAGAGAACCTGGTGCTGCGCATGTTTCATAAATATTTCGAGTGTATTCAGCTTTCAGGTGCGGGTTCCATGCCTATTCTAAGAGTATCCAAATGTCTAGAAATGCCCATAACTTAGAACCCTTTTTCCAGTACGTCATAATATAAGCATGGTTGAGTTTAATGTGCTCAGCATTTATAAAATACTTCCCAGAATATAGCTAAAAACGGATTTCAGTTCATGCGAATTGACAAAAACATTTTTCTTGCATGCGGTGCCAGCGGACAAAAACACATTTGGCCTACATTAATCCCTATCCCACTACTGCGGCATCCCTGATAGCCAGCCGCCGCGGTGGCTGAGTGGTTACGGCGCTCGGCTGCCGGCCCGAAAGACGCGGGTTCGATCCCGGCCGCGGCGGTCGAATTTCGATGGAGGCGGAATTCTAGAGGCCCGTGTACTGTGCGATGTCAGTGCACATTAATGAACCCCAGGTGGTCGAAATTTCCGGAGCCCTTAACTACGGCGTCTCTCATAGCCTGAGTCGCTTTGGAACGTTGAAACCCCATAAACCAAACCAAACCAATCGCTGATAATCCGGGTATCACTTCGGAACGTTAAACCCCACATACTCCACTATATATCAGGATCTTTTAGCAAGCACTTGTTGCGTAAGTAGATCGAATATTAATCTGCAATTATGGATGGTTACAGTGTTCAGCAGTGCATCCTGACGAATTGGGCTGCGTGGTTAATCATGTTCTCGTGTTCACCTTGCGATGACAGGTATAACGTTAACTTGAGCCCCTTGCAGTTCAACCTGTTGCTCCAACAAGGTGCCATTCATTCCCGAGAAACAAATTTAAAAGAGAAAATGAGGTCACTCAGCGCAAGGCATTAAAAAGAAAGAAGTGCTTTGGCCATTGTTTCGTCAACGTAGACTGCAGTGACGTAATTTTACGACAGAAGCGCGCACACTCCACCCCGGTTTAGCAGATTCAAGCATCCACATATCAGTCAGCGGTGAGCTCGATATCTGTTGCGCCCTTTGTTATCTCTGGACTTTGTTCAGCCTTCTGATTATACTGGCAGACAGCTTATCGAAGGATGGTACACTTGACTCTTGGAATTCGCGGCATGCTTCGGACGACTTTCGTGAAACGTGCACGTATGTTGTTTACTAAAGTAATTAAAATACAGAATTGATGGGAGTATCGCCATCTACTCTTGTTTCCTATCTCATCTGATACGCTCAAGGTATTCTCGATATCTGCTGCATTAGAACCTCTTATGCACTCTTCGCAGAAACTACAGTAATTCCTCTTTCGTTGCTTTGATTTCGCAAGTTCTCGAAAATAAATCGTTGACGCGCAAGTTGCGATATTTGCATTATCGAAATATTTGCCTATTCGAGACACATCTGTTGTTCCTTCGCTAAAAACAAATGTTAATATTTTCTTAACCTGCCACCCGCAGCCCGCCTTAAAATTAACATGTTTTGTCTTATTACACTGTAAGCCTCTATCTATGCGTAATATTGTTAATTTCGTTCCGTTATGTTTATGCAACGCTTTAGGTGCTCTCTTGTTCTTTTGTTAGTAAAATATCATGTTACGTTTGTATTACTGCAGAAGATGACAGCAATGACGAATATGAGGCATTTTAATTGTTTTTCTTATGAATTACCGGTCGCATTGTGGATAATCGCTTTATATATATATATATATATATATATATATATATATATATATATATATACTTTACCCTGATGAAGGACGGTCCACCGTCTGAAACCATTGGTGAATAAACCTAGATAATCGAACCAGTTGTGACCTTTTCACTGTGCATATATATATATATATATATATATATATATATATATATATATATATATATATATATATATATATATATATATATATATATATATATATATGGGTGTGCGGAGCATTTTATCCGGTTGCTTCGACGATGCAATGATACAGAGAAGCTTTTGCCCCTTTTTGCTGCGTAGAATTGTTCTAACAAGGTAATGCGAAAAAAAGAAAATAAAATTTGGTGATATTCGAATCTTTTATATCTTGTCAGCCATTGGTAACAAGGACCAGATGCCAATTTTATCTCAGAAATATGAACAGCAACAGAAAAGGAAGATCAAGGGGTAAATAAATTTAAGGACGCAAGAAATTCTGCCCTTTCTCATTTATATTTAAAAATTATGTGAAATCAATGAATCCTCTACAAATCTGATTAATACACACTTAATGAGGATGTTGTTTAAAGCAAAGTTACTATATTAAAGTTGCTTCTCGAGAGGAATTAAAACACTTCCCTTCAGGTGGCCTTGAGACCTAGGCCCCGTCATTAGTGCTTCCTTTAATTAGTAGCTCTGTCTCTCCGCTGGCTGTGCTTCTATCGCATATGGAGTCATTTCAAGTTCTTTCTGGTCTTCCTTTTGGCGCTTAAAAAAAGTAACCAACCAGAGAAACTCTTGCGCTTCTGCCAAAGAGTGTGTCTGCAAATTTACGGAATACGCTAATGAATGCGTTCTCGCGAGTGATGCAGTTCCTTATCAATGAAAAATATTTTTCCTTGTCGTATCACTGGTGCACAAATTTTATACCTTGAGAATTGATTACGCAACACACAGTGGCAACCAATCATTTACTTGAACAGAACATGCTCCCAAGGTATTTTTCGATTATTCCAAGGTCGACGCCAAAATATAGCGCTGGTAATGCTTCTTTGCGATAACGCTTGCAAATGGCATTGCCCTCGCACTAATGATCAGCGCCGCTTTGGTAACTCAACACTCCAGGTAGAGGTATATGCCGTTATCGTCAGCGTACAAAATCATTAGGAAGGACGGTGTATGTAGAGCGGCTCCAACTGATATATACGTGTCGGGAGAGCTGCAGCAGCACTGACTCATTTTTTTTCTATCACGGGGCTTATTTTGTTTCATGCGAATATTTTGGGATGAATGTGCACTTCCTAGCTTTAGTCTATGTACATGATAAAGTGCCACCAGCAATGTGAGAAACGTGGAAAACTATCGTTCGCAGCACATACGAAGAACCTTCAAGTGGCCGAATTTCCTGGTGAGCTGCGTCGTCGCTTTGCCGAGACTGGACGAGAAGCTTTCTGCAGGACTTCGGGGGCTGCTTCCGTGAGTAAAGTGAGCTTTGAATGCGCGAAAATACTTCGCTCCAAAAGCAAAAAAAGAAAAAAAAGTGAGTGCCAAAACCTTGGGCACCACGCATATGTATACCTATAAGCCTGAATGATAAAGTCCAGGACATAACAGTGGAGGTCGCTGCTCAACCGTGCACAACCTGCTGACGCTTACATGTCAGGGTGTAAGGAGGTGGAAAGAGGTACCAGCACTCCGGCCAGACTGCCATCACCCGTGAACTTGCTCTCTCCTGTTTTTGTTTTTTCTCCACAAACTCGCAGAACTGCATTTACTTTAAAAAATTACTGTTGAACAGCTGTTAGAGTACACCGAAAACACTTCAGTGTGTTGGACAAGTGTTTAGAGGAATCCCCCAAGGTGGAGTAAATTTGTAATAAGGGAGCAAATTCGTCATTGGCATCCACCCAAGCGCAGCCGTTCGGCTAAAATTGAAATCTATACAGCTTCCACAGAAACTTCCAAGTTAAAAAAAAAGTTCGTCCCGGCCGGGGGTGCGAACCCGGACCTCCGCTTCACAGCTTGGATCGATGTCAATGAGTAATTTGCTCCCTTATTACACTTTAGTGTGTGTTTCTGCAATGGCTTCCTTTGTCTGAATGAAGGAAGTCCTAGAAGTTATTCAACGTATAATTTCCAGCATCTACTCTGATTCAGTGTCTGGCAGAATGTGTCGCTATACAGCACGCAGTGTTCCTTTGTACCAAAGAGCGTATAAATGAACCATACTATAATTCAGTGTCTGGCAGAATGTGTCGCTACAGCACGCAGTGTTCCTTTGTACCAAAGAGCGTATAACTGAACCACACTATAATTCAGTGTCTGGCAGAATGTGTCGCTATACAGCACGCAGTGTTCCTTTGTACCAAAGAGCGTGTAAATGAACCACACTAGAATTCAGTGTCTGGCAGAATGCGTCGCTACAGCACGCAGTGTTCTTTTGTACCAAAGAGCGTACAAATGAACCACACTAGAGAGAGAAAGCTGCAGTAATAATGCATTTGTTAACACAAGAATAATGGCGTTTCGGCCGAACAAATTTTACGGACCGAATACTGGTGGTCTCACTGGAGGTTACCAGTGCAGTCGCTTGCTCTCAGTTATAACCCTTCTGGCCCCACCATACTGCACGGCACTATATGGCCCGTCGCAGTTGAACGCAGTGCTGGCCCTGCGGCTCTGGGTTCCGTTGCTGAGCAAAATATAACGTGTTCTATACCCGGCCTCTACAACTATGCTCCGGTAGGGAATAACGCGAGAACTAGCACGCTTTCCCTTGAAGCGCTTGGTGCAGCACTCCAGCTGACGTAGGAAATTATGTGCAACCATCTATTGCGCCTTTCTTTCGGTCAGGAGCGCTTCTATGTATCTAAAATCAGAAATTTTGGCTCACGTTTGTATTCATTTCCAAAACAACAGGGACTTGTAGCACGAAGTCAAATAAAAAAGCGGAGACTTGGACCCCCTGCCAAATGGTTGGACTTGAAGACCAGCCTTTCTTGCGCAACTTCTTCATTTCTTGCCTGCGCTTTCGTCGACCGTTGTTCAAGTTGAAAAAAAAAAATAGGGCATTGAGATCAGACGCAAGGTTTGTGTTCGATTCGTTTCTTTGTTCGTAATCTTCTTCGACAGCGTCTACTGTTTCATATGCCAAAGTTTGGGATATGGATTTACGCGCTCTTCTGTTGGTCAAGAAAGACTGCACATGGGATGAGGTGCCGATACCAGCTGAAAATAAAAAAAAACTGATCATGAAATATTTAGCTGACCGAAAGATGATACTGGGCTTGAAAACCGACTCCTGCACTATGCAGCAATGTTGAATTTGGGCTCCCGCATATCCCCCTGATTCGATGAATCCCTGGTGAAGCACGATTTTGGGCAGCTTCAGATATCGCATGGGCAGCTGAATCTCGGGCAGCCCCTCAATACCCACATCGACCCCCGGTAGTGAGCGCGTCAGCTTGCCCTTATTGATTCCGCAAACATATCGGTATTACAGAGAATGACCGTGCCCACATTCGCACACCCAGTCTGCAGCGGGCCCTCTAGGAATTCAACATTCCAACGAAACGCAGTTGTCGCTCTATTAAGCACAAAATTCGGCAAGCCGATATGGCGTCATCCATGCAGAACGGCTATTGGTCTTACGCCAAGCATCTCAGGGCTGGAGAGAGCCTTACTTGCTTGCATGTTACATCGGCTCCTTATCGGGTACATAGAGTGGCTGCAACATAAATGTAGGGCGCCCGCGTCAAGTAACTGTTGTCCCAACATTAGGCGTGGCTAGGAAGATGGCATCTCTGTTTGCTGCCCACTTCGATCCCTTTTATGGTACTTTTTATTTATTTATTCTAGAGACTCAAGAGCCCTTGAGTGAGGGCTTTACATAAGGGGTGGACAGATCAGGATCAGGTTCAGGACAGATGTAGGAGGAGCCCCCGCAAGCCCAAATGGGGACCCCGCAGAAAACTTCTGTTGCTTTTACACCGTGCATAGCGGGACTGGAAAGTCCGCATTCCATCAATGCTGTCTGCATCCGTTCTTTGTCGGATGTACTTCAGGGCAGATCCAACATAAATGTGGGCTGTATGCAAGATGATCTCTGGTCGCCTAAATGGACCACCAAAGCAAAACCTCTCTTCCTACTTAAGCCATAATGTGCCGCTACAGCTGGCATCCCAGACTTATGCTCATGTCAGGAACTTGTGTACTAAAAGACAGATTCAAAGCGAACGTAGGTCTTATGTAAGAAACGCCTCAACCAGTAGAAATGGGGCGCCTAGAAAGGCCTCTGAGGCTCCTTGATCGGGCATGGCGGTGCAGCTGACACGCCAGCGTGCACTTCCCCTCCGTTCCTTGTGGGTAACTTTAGGGCAGTCTGAATATCAATCTAACTCTATGGAGACAAAAAACTCCGCAACCCAAAACAGGAGCCCCCAGAAGACAGGCATTAGTTGTACCTAGGATTGCCCTGGCAAGGGTCATTCAGCATCTACATTCTCTCTATGCTGAATCGGTTCACTTTTGCATTCATTATATCATTGTCTTTTGTTCTTTGTAAAGATAAGATTTTGTTATCAACTCGCCAGGTATGTAGATCTCTTCCACGCCAGCGCTTGGACTGCTTCTGACGTCAAGATCAACTCGACTATGCCTGCTATCTCTCGGACAGCTTCCGGAGGGCAGTCTGGGCCTTTGTCCAATGCAGCTATCGTAAGCATGATAACAATGTTTTTCTTGTAAATATAGCACAAATGTCTTTATTAGCTCGAGTCTTTAGCCACGTGATGACTTGAAGGCACACTAAAGCGGAATACTAATTCAAGCCATATTGAGTAAATTACACGTGGAAGGGTTTCGAGACTTTAATTTGTAATTTCCTCATCGACGCAACCACTGTTACGCTCAGGAAAAGCATTGCCTATGTTTCCGAGGAATAATCTGTTGATATCACTATGCTTTTTCTTTCAGTGTTTCTTTAAGCTGCTTCGTGATTTCTTCTCATGCTTTTTAGCTGCTCTTTCAGAACGATGATGACTGCAGCGCTATGTTTGGAGAGAAAGATGACAGAGAGTTTTTAAAGACAATAGCAGAGAAGTATGCCTTGCTGTTGTTAAGGCATTTCATGGTCAGTAGTATCACTGTTGTTAAGGCATTTCATTGTCAGTAGTATCACAGACTGGAATGTGCACCGGTGGAAGGATTTCCTCTTCTCATGATTTTATATAGCTTTGAAAGAGACTCGTATACCTCCGACCCAATTTAGCATATTTGCGAAGCTCTCTCAATAGAACCAATTGTGGACAGTAGAAACAAACCAAGAAGAGGAAACCTATATTTGGAAGACTGTTAACTAAGCGCTACTCTTCCTGATGCCAAGGTCTGGATCCCTCCTTCAAGCAAGGGTGTCCTAAAGACATTAGCCCAAGCAGCACAGGTAATCTGCCCAATATTGGAAATGAATGGTTTTACTCTCGCCCTATGTAGGATTGACCTTTACCAATACATTTTCAATATCGGGACGATTACCTGTGCTGCCTGGGAGATTAACGCGCCACGTGCCCACCCTTCGTATTTCTGTTCTACTTTAACACGCTACTTCAGCAACCAGTTTTTCGCGCTAGGTGGGCTGATATCGGAGCACCTCTGATTAGGCAGCATATAACATTGGCAGGAGCGGCGTTTCAAAACGTCGTGTGCGAGCATGTGATCTCACTGCACTAAATGACGCTGCCCGGATAGATAAAGGAAACGCATAATCATTCCTGCGCAAGTTCATTAAGAACTCTTGCTAACAGTTCTTGAAAGAGAGGTTTGGCAGGGAAGTGTCGGGCATCTGATGAGCCGGTCACCCTCAACGTTCGAGTGTAGAATGTGCAGAGATACTGAAGATAAGAAGAACGAAAGCCGGGTGGGGTGTTGAAGTATATAAGCATCCAACGTGGATACAAACTTAATACATTCCACAGTGAGCTGTGAAGGAAGGGGTTAGAAACGAGGGCTGTAATTAAAGCGAATAAAAGAAAAATTCAGGTTTTCTTCGTGGCATTCATCTGGCCAGTATGAAGTATTGAAAGTAGTGAAAAAATGAACGATCAACTCCTGTGTTCCAGTAAAACACAAAGAGCGCATGCACTCTGTTCTTCACAAAAAAAAAGGTGAATAGAAAAGCAGAAAAGGAAGCAGAAATTGTTTTAACTCTGCACATATTTTATCTGCAAGAGCTGTTTCTTTTGCCATTAGGGCTACCGATAGGGGGGCAACTCTCGTTCCTCAAAATTTGTGGTGCATGCCTTTGTATGGCCTTTTCATTCCCTGGTTTCACCCGCTTTCTCAGCAGTGCAGCAGTAGGTTTGGCTAGGGCGAACCTTTTTCAGCCCTTCCCTTATTTTTCGGAGAGACTGTGTCGCATACTATGAAGCCTCGGTGCTCACATAGCCTTGTCCAAGAATTGGCGGTTATAACAACCTGACAGGGGACACTTTATAGCATGCATTCGCCTTACTCTCCAGGTTTGAACTAAAACCAATTTCTTAGTTTCCTCTCTTGTAAGTTTCTTCCAAGCTCCATAATGTATTAAGTGCTTTTTTTTTCAAGTTGTATGCAGAAGTGAAAGGAAATTTTCACTTTAAATGCAAACTCAGCGTTACTTTCATTGTTGCTGCTTAGAAATTGCAGTGAGGTCCCAACGTCTGCTCATTTGTGTCTCCTATAGAGTCACGGACTGCATCAACTCGCTCAAGCCGGCCTGGCGACTGAAAAGATTATCCTCGAAGTGCCTTTCTTCGGATGGAAGGCGCTGAGCCCCAACGCTTCACAGCAAAATCTGCACGCAGCTGATGAAGCCGGCCATCGAATTGTGCCCTACTACAAGGTAAGCTCACTGGCAGAAAAATGAGTACTGCTATATTTTCTCGCGCAAAACGGGCGCCCACACCTGAGTTCATAAATTTGGGTATTACGGTGAAGGTTAAAAAAATCCATCACCAAGTTGACATCATTCTGGCATGTTTTATGTCGATTATTTATACCACACAAGTGCTCAGAATACGGAGTTTTATACTCAGGCATGCACTTCGCTATAGAAAATAAATTATTTCAAACACCGGCTGGTCATTGGCCCTATAAAGGCTTTGCGTTATAAACCAGTGACATACCTCAAGACAACCTAAAAAATCCTTCTATTAGCGCATCAAGCCTGACATGTGAAGGACACATACTTATGAGACACGCCCAATTTAATTTAAGTGCGAAAATAACGCCAACCGAAAAGGCTGCAAACTGGCCCGCATACGGTGGGCGCAGCTGGCAAAGCACAGGGTTTATTGGACAGACATGAGAGAGGACTTTGCCCTGCAGTGGGCGTAGTCAGGCTGATGAGGAGGATGATGATGATGATTATGAGTTCGTAGTCACGCCTGATGAGGGAGCCGAGTAGATTCCGAAACCTCGTGCTTTCTCGTTTCTGGTTCGCGAACGTTTTCTTCTGAGATACGCCCAATAACAGAGTCTGTTAATGTTCTTCATGAAAAAAAAGTGGTGCACAAAGAGAACCACGTAGAGGTGCACATAACTGGGACATCTTCTGCGTGTTTGCCCCCTTTTAGATTATTCTTGAAACATATGCGCCTTGTTGTCTAGCAACGTACAGTACTGTTGCCTATGTGACCACAGTTACGTTTAGTGCCGCAAGGCCACGATTTAGAAAGCGTCAACTCTTGGAGCAGATACTTATGACCCACATAATTATGTTAGCATCTGCCGCCATAAAAATTGGCATGGGCTTAACTTGGCTAATCCTGGAATGCAGCGAAAATAAAATACACTTGCTCAGCGTCTGAGGCTCGTCCATGGCAGCTCCGCTACACGCTCGCGACAGCCGTTTAATATATACCCACACGACCACATTACTATGACGTGGTATCACATGGTCCTACGACAGCCCCAACAGATGTCATCACGGGGCTTCGCATCACACCATCGGATGTTTTTAAGGTCAAAGGTCACCCCGAAGGTCACCCAATGTCAAAGGTCGACTAAAGGTCACGGGTCAACGTCAAGGGTCAAGGTTTCGACACCATAACTGTACCACAAATGGTAATACACGGCTAACGTGGTTGGGCTGAATGAAGGTCATTCACGGTCATTCTCCGGCCTACGTGACGACTGCTTTACCTAGCGTAGTGAAGCTTTTCGCTTCAAAAAACAACAATAGGACACAAGGATAGAATAACAGGTTTAATGAGAGTAAAACGAGAAACTAAGGCGGCGTTCAACATGCGAAATGCAAAAGCTATGGCACGCTGCCTTTCCAGAGGAAGCAACCCCGTCAGCCTAATGGAGTACTCCAATAGGCGATCCGGAACAGCTCTCCAAATCCGCTAAAGAGCAAGACATCTGTCGCTGAAAACACGCTCTTCGGTGTCGTTCCGGATCGGCAATTGCACTACGGAGTAAAGCTATTGGAGAATGTTTTGTCCAGAACAGCATTTCGTACGTAGCACTTGGATGTTCAAGTCCTATTCCCATCGGGCTCGCAGGGGATACACACTCTCCATTTTCATCGTAGTGCGGGCTCCCATGCGTCGCCGTGTATTTTTTGTGCTCACGATGTCCATTGGTGTATTACAATGAGAGACACGGATAACATCGACAGCTTTAATAGTGCGAGGCCGGATTCAGCACGAAGTGCGACAGGAGGTCTCTTATAAATGGTGGCCGGCCTGCAGATCAACTCAATTCTGCACCTTGAAGCACAACTTACCCCTGGCTACAAAGGCGCATCGTAGCTGTAGGCCTCAGAATAATTTAGCAACACAGCTTTTATAGCACTGGAATATTAGTAGGAGGATATTTCCGCATTTCGCCTGCACAGAAATTGTCTGCGGAGACGAATGGTCGAACCCAATTATTCGTCCTACTCAGCCAATTCTGGCGGAGAACAGAGAAATGAAACAGTGCCTTCACAATCAAGAAAGAGCAAAAACGTGCAGCTGTTGTTAACTATACAAGTGGCTTTTTCACGACAATTGACATTACTCATTCAGATTGCATCATCTCTTTCCTTCTGTGTTGATTACCGCAGGTCTCTTCGATGATCCAAAATGGAGTTCCAAGCTACTGGGACAGAATCACACACTCATATTACCTTGCTCTTGACCAAAGTTACCGAGTCTATTATGAAGATGCCAGCGGTGTCCGCCGAAAGGCAAGTGTATTGACGTATTTGTTCTGTCTGTGACTTGCATAGTTCCTAGTGAAGCATGAAAGTGGTTTCAAAAAAATTCCTTCGAAGGCTCCGAAATCTACAATTTAACTGGCTTTAGTAAGCACTATTAATTTCTCTTTGCAACTCAGTAAAATGCGTAAAAAAAGAAAAATTACCAGTAAAAAGCGATAACTAGAAAGTGAGCAGGATGGAAAGAAGAACGATACAAGACGGCATAACTCTAGCTGAAACGGAGAGCGCTTAACCTTATACCTGCTTCGCAAAACAGGCACCGGCTCGTCTGTTTTGGTCAAGATAAGTTCTAACGATGAATTAATATAGTTAGGCGCAGCCAGGAGTCCGACAGCGGTAGTTTGTAGTGGTCGGGCATCAGGAAGAGGCTAAAGACAGACTGTAGCTCAGCACTAGGAAATATCTTTCCTTTTCGTTGGGTGTAATTCTCTTGATCATGATGATGATGATGACAGCCCTGCGCTTTATAGACTTGCGTAAATACCTTCTCGATGTTTACATTGATATCAGCGACGCAAAAAGTGTGTCATGGGATAAAACACTCGGGATCAACACATTAGGCAAAACTCCCAGTCTTCCCCACCTGCTTCCCCACAGCAGCTCTGCAGCACCTGAACCCACCTCGCTTTAAGCAGAAAAGCTTTTCAAGTAGCCAGAGAACGCGGAAGCTTCAAACTACGACTTACTAATACGAGTCAGACGACCTCGCGTTAACTCCGATGAAAGTCCCTCGACAGTGCTATCACTATAAAAAAATGTCCCTCTACCCAAAACATTCAAGCGCGCCACTTCTGATGTACCTAGCATTATCGCTTAAATGGACACTGAGGAGAAATTGTAGTTGGCTTGTATCGATAGAATAGCAGTCTTGATCACTAAAACGCCACTCTTACTGAAAACAAAGCTCTTGTAATGTAGAAAATAGCAAGAACCAAAATACAGGTATCGCCGCCACAGGCCAATCTCGCAAGTACAAGCGTGATGACTTCCTAGGACAAGAGGCGCCACCTTGGAGTAATTTTCCTTACTTCATGGATACCAAGAATCTCTGAGGCTGGTAAAAGAAGGTTGGGCATCGCACCGCTAGCCGTCAGAAATCACGGAGTCTGCGTTTACGACACGTTTCACGTCACTCCGTTCTGTGACGTCCTAAGAGTTGCCGTGACGTCATAAGAGTTTCCTGAGTTTGAATCAGAGCGGCGGGAAAAACTTTTTCAACTTCGAATCCAAATTTCTTTGAAATAAATGCATCTTTCGCGCCAGGACAAGCGGCAGCAAAGCCATGAAATGCCGAGCTATCAGATTTTGCTAACAAAAAAAATGATAGAGTTCTCCTCAGTGTCCCTTTAATAAACGCGATTATCTTAAGCCCATTCATTTGGCCGACAGAGAAGCATCTCTCATGTGAGTGGCTTTCACCTTGTGAATATTACGGTCCATATTTGGTGTCATCGATCGACTGTTGGTTTAGTCACAGGAATGGCTGGTTGCATACGACGTGGGTCCGAGAGCGTGACAATGTCGTAAACCGAAAGAAAATGCTTTCCTTAGAGAAGAAGCTCCATAACTTACTCGCGCTGTATATTTATACGTTCTTCACTTGCGGGCTACTTATTTATATTACCGTCGATACTCTATCAGTAAACGCATTTGTGTTTTACGATAATGAGCAGTCCGTATTGCCGGTCTACAGAAGAAATATCGCGAAGGAATAACATCGCCTGCGCTTTTCCATCAACGCTCTAACTGCTATTGTCATTGTCTTTTGTCTTCAATCGCGAATTAAAGTTATGATGATCCGGCGTATCTCGATGTACTGTGCAAGCCATTTGAGATATTTATAGCGTTATCACTGAATGTGTTTCAGTCCATACTTTTTGGAGCGTACGTTTCTTTTGTGCATCGCTTTTGCATCAGGTTATCTATTAATGCAGGAAGCTTTTTGGAACCAGTCGAAAAGAAAGATCCCATGATCTCCTATTTCGTCGCAGGTTCTGCTTGCAAGGTCTCTGGGAGTGGCAGGAGTCGCAGCTTGGGGTGTGGACATGGACAGCATGGACACGATATTGAAGAGGAAAAATGACCTTCTCAAGGGAGTAATTGAAGGCATGAGAGCTACCCTTCCTTATCCGACAGCGCCTCAAGCGGAACCCACTGAACAGAGCTCACAGAAAGAATCTCATTACGACAGATTTGACATATACACTGACGGCAGGCACAACTCTACTACAGCGCCCACAGTTTTAATGACATCCCAAGAATTGCTAGCCGACTCAACTCCTACAATTGGTTCGCATTCAACAGCAACTACTCCGAGTTCAGTAAGCACCACATTTGCGAAAGCAAGAACGTCAAGAGAGGGAACCACGCCGCCGGCCTCTGCCTCACCGGTTACAAGCCAGGATTCTACGTCATCTGCGACTCACCGCAAGCAAGGCGACCAAGAGGAATCTTTGCCTACATCAGGTGGTTCGTCTGCTCCAGCCTCTACGGTCACATTTCTTGAGGTCACCGGAACTTCACCAGCTGCACGAGAGACGACTACGAGTATGGACGTTAACGTTGATACTGCAACTTCCTCGGGTGCTGACACTGAAATTTCTTTTTCGACGGAAACAGAAACTTCGTTGAGTCAAAGCAAGCAAACTGCAACCAACGCTATCGAATTAGCCATCGTGACGACGGAGGAAATACCAGGTACTGCCACGACAGTGTCTGCAGAAAATGGCACTGAGTACGATATCGCTGGAAACACGACTGTAACAGGTGGTATCGCTTTAGCCAACACGACAACGCAGGCCGCGACACCCACTATTGCACCAGCGTCTGGGTCATACACCACTGAATTTGAGCATTTCGAAGGCACGACTTCCAGAGACGTGGCAGATTTAGTAAATCCAACGACGGAGGAATCACCAGGCTCTGCCACGAAAGCACCTGCGCTTAGCAGCACTAAGTACGATTTCACTGAAAACTCGACTGTAACAGATGGTACTGCTTCAGCCAATACGACCACGGAGGCCGTGACTCCCACTTATGCACCAGCGTCTGCTTCATATACCACTGAATATGAGCATTTCGAAACCACGACTTCCACAGATGTGGCGGATTTAGTCAATGCAACGACGGAGGAACCATCAGGCTCTGCCACCACAGCACCTGCGCTTAGCAGTACTGGGTACGATTTCACTGGAAACACGACTGTAACAGATGGCACTGCTTCAGCCAATACGACCACGGAGGCCGTGACTCCCACTTATGCACCAGCGTCTGCGTCATATACCACTGAATATGAGCAATTCAAAACCACGACTTCCACAGACGTGGCGGATTTAGTAAATGCAACGACGGAGGAATCATCAGGTTCTGCCACGACAGCACCTGCTTTTAGCAGCACTGGGTACGATTTCACTGAAAACACGACTGTAACAGATGGCACTGCTTCAGCCAATACGACCACGGAGGCCGTGACACCCACTTATGCACCAGCGTCTGCGTCATATACCCCTGAATATGAGCATTTCGAAACCACGACTTCCACAGATGTGGCGGATTTAGTAAATGCAACGACGGAGGAACCATCAGGCTCTGCCAACACAGCACCTGCGCTTAGCAGTACTGGGTACGATTTCACTGGAAACACGACTGTAACAGATGGCACTGCTTCAGCCAATACGACCACGGAGGCCGTGACTCCCACTTATGCACCAGCGTCTGCGTCATATACCACTGAATATGAGCAATTCGAAACCACGACTTCCACAGACGTGGCGGATTTAGTAAATGCAACGACGGAGGAATCATCAGGTTCTGCCACGACAGCACCTGCTTTTAGCAGCACTGGGTACGATTTCACTGAAAACACGACTGTAACAGATGGCACTGCTTCAGCCAATACGACCACGGAGGCCGTGACACCCACTTATGCACCAGCGTCTGCGTCATATACCCCTGAATATGAGCATTTCGAAACCACGACTTCCACAGATGTGGCGGATTTAGTAAATGCAACGACGGAGGAACCATCAGGCTCTGCCACCACAGCACCTGCGCTTAGCAGTACTGGGTACGATTTCACTGGAAACACGACTGTAACAGATGGCACTGCTTCAGCCAATACGACCACGGAGGCCGTGACTCCCACTTATGCACCAGCGTCTGCGTCATATACCACTGAATATGAGCAATTCGAAACCACGACTTCCACAGACGTGGCGGATTTAGTAAATGCAACGACGGAGGAATCATCAGGTTCTGCCACGACAGCACCTGCTTTTAGCAGCACTGGGTATGATTTCACTGGAAACACGACTGTAACAGATGGCACTGCTTCAGCCAATACGACCACGGAGGCCGTGACTCCCACTTATGCACCAGCGTCTGCGTCATATACCACTGAATATGAGCAATTCGAAACCACGACTTCCACAGATGTGGCGGATTTAGTAAATGCAACGACGGAGGAACCATCAGGCTCTGCCACCACAGCACCTGCGCTTAGCAGTACTGGGTACGATTTCACTGGAAACACGACTGTAACAGATGGCACTGCTTCAGCCAATACGACCACGGAGGCCGTGACTCCCACTTATGCACCAGCGTCTGCGTCATATACCACAGAATATGAGCAATTCGAAACCACGACTTCCACAGACGTGGCGGATTTAGTAAATGCAACGACGGAGGAATCATCAGGTTCTGCCACGACAGCACCTGCTTTTAGCAGCACTGGGTATGATTTCACTGGAAACACGACTGTAACAGATGGCACTGCTTCAGCCAATACGACCACGGAGGCCGTGACTCCCACTTATGCACCAGCGTCTGCGTCATATACCACTGAATATGAGCAATTCGAAACCACGACTTCCACAGACGTGGCGGATTTAGTAAATGCAACGACGGAGGAATCATCAGGTTCTGCCACGACAGCACCTGCTTTTAGCAGCACTGGGTATGATTTCACTGGAAACACGACTGTAACAGATGGCACTGCTTCAGCCAATACGACCACGGAGGCCGTGACTCCCACTTATGCACCAGCGTCTGCGTCATATACCACTGAATATGAGCAATTCGAAACCACGACTTCCACAGACGTGGCGGATTTAGTAAATGCAACGACGGAGGAATCATCAGGTTCTGCCACGACAGCACCTGCTTTTAGCAGCACTGGGTACGATTTCACTGAAAACACGACTGTAACAGATGGTATCTCTTCAGCCAATACGACCAAGGAGGCCGTGACTCCCACTTATGCACCAGCGTCTGCGTCATATACCCCTGAATATGAGCATTTCGAAACCACGACTTCCACAGATGTGGCGGATTTAGTAAATGCAACGACGGAGGAATCATCAGGTTCTGCCACGACAGCACCTGCTTTTAGCAGCACTGGGTACGATTTCACTGAAAACACGACTGTAACAGATGGTATCTCTTCAGCCAATACGACCACGGAGGCCGTGACTCCCACTTATGCACCAGCGTCTGCGTCATATACCACTGAATATGAGCAATTCGAAACCACGACTTCCACAGACGTGCCGGATTTAGTAAATGCAACGACGGAGGAATCATCAGGTTCTGCCACGACAGCACCTGCTTTTAGCAGCACTGGGTACGATTTCACTGAAAACACGACTGTAACAGATGGTATCTCTTCAGCCAATACGACCACGGAGGCCGTGACTCCCACTTATGCACCAGCGTCTGCGTCATATACCCCTGAATATGGACATTTCGAAACCACGACTTCCACAGATGTGGCGGATTTAGTAAATGCAACGACGGAGGAATCATCAGGTTCTGCCACGACAGCACCTGCTTTTAGCAGCACTGGGTACGATTTCACTGAAAACACGACTGTAACAGATGGTATCTCTTCAGCCAATACGACCACGGAGGCCGTGACTCCCACTTATGCACCAGCGTCTGCGTCATATACCACTGAATATGAGCAATTCGAAACCACGACTTCCACAGACGTGGCGGATTTAGTAAATGCAACGACGGAGGAATCATCAGGTTCTGCCACGACAGCACCTGCTTTTAGCAGCACTGGGTACGATTTCACTGAAAACACGACTGTAACAGATGGTATCTCTTCAGCCAATACGACCACGGAGGCCGTGACTCCCACTTATGCACCAGCGTCTGCGTCATATACCACTGAATATGAGCAATTCGAAACCACGACTTCCACAGATGTGGCGGATTTAGTAAATGCAACGACGGAGGAATCATCAGGTTCTGCCACGACAGCACCTGCTTTTAGCAGCACTGGGTATGATTTCACTGGAAACACGACTGTAACAGATGGCACTGCTTCAGCCAATACGACCACGGAGGCCGTGACTCCCACTTATGCACCAGCGTCTGCGTCATATACCCCTGAATATGAGCATTTCGAAACCACGACTTCCACAGATGTGGCGGATTTAGTAAATGCAACGACGGAGGAATCATCAGGTTCTGCCACGACAGCACCTGCTTTTAGCAGCACTGGGTACGATTTCACTGAAAACACGACTGTAACAGATGGTATCTCTTCAGCCAATACGACCACGGAGGCCGTGACTCCCACTTATGCACCAGCGTCTGCGTCATATACCACTGAATATGAGCAATTCGAAACCACGACTTCCACAGACGTGGCGGATTTAGTAAATGCAACGACGGAGGAATCATCAGGTTCTGCCACGACAGCACCTGCTTTTAGCAGCACTGGGTATGATTTCACTGGAAACACGACTGTAACAGATGGCACTGCTTCAGCCAATACGACCACGGAGGCCGTGACACCCACTTATGCACCAGCGTCTGCGTCATATACCACTGAATATGAGCAATTCGAAACCACGACTTCCACAGACGTGGCGGATTTAGTAAATGCAACGACGGAGGAATCATCAGGTTCTGCCACGACAGCACCTGCTTTTAGCAGCACTGGGTACGATTTCACTGAAAACACGACTGTAACAGATGGTATCTCTTCAGCCAATACGACCACGGAGGCCGTGACTCCCACTTATGCACCAGCGTCTGCGTCATATACCACTGAATATGAGCAATTCGAAACCACGACTTCCACAGATGTGGCGGATTTAGTAAATGCAACGACGGAGGAACCATCAGGCTCTGCCACCACAGCACCTGCGCTTAGCAGTACTGGGTACGATTTCACTGGAAACACGACTGTAACAGATGGCACTGCTTCAGCCAATACGACCACGGAGGCCGTGACTCCCACTTATGCACCAGCGTCTGCGTCATATACCACTGAATATGAGCATTTCGAAACCACGACTTCCACAGATGTGGCGGATTTAGTAAATGCAACGACGGAGGAATCATCAGGTTCTGCCACGACAGCACCTGCTTTTAGCAGCACTGGGTACGATTTCACTGAAAACACGACTGTAACAGATGGTATCTCTTCAGCCAATACGACCACGGAGGCCGTGACTCCCACTTATGCACCAGCGTCTGCGTCATATACCACTGAATATGAGCAATTCGAAACCACGACTTCCACAGACGTGGCGGATTTAGTAAATGCAACGACGGAGGAATCATCAGGTTCTGCCACGACAGCACCTGCTTTTAGCAGCACTGGGTATGATTTCACTGGAAACACGACTGTAACAGATGGCACTGCTTCAGCCAATACGACCACGGAGGCCGTGACACCCACTTATGCACCAGCGTCTGCGTCATATACCACTGAATATGAGCAATTCGAAACCACGACTTCCACAGACGTGGCGGATTTAGTAAATGCAACGACGGAGGAATCATCAGGTTCTGCCACGACAGCACCTGCTTTTAGCAGCACTGGGTACGATTTCACTGAAAACACGACTGTAACAGATGGTATCTCTTCAGCCAATACGACCACGGAGGCCGTGACTCCCACTTATGCACCAGCGTCTGCGTCATATACCACTGAATATGAGCAATTCGAAACCACGACTTCCACAGATGTGGCGGATTTAGTAAATGCAACGACGGAGGAACCATCAGGCTCTGCCACCACAGCACCTGCGCTTAGCAGTACTGGGTACGATTTCACTGGAAACACGACTGTAACAGATGGCACTGCTTCAGCCAATACGACCACGGAGGCCGTGACTCCCACTTATGCACCAGCGTCTGCGTCATATACCACTGAATATGAGCATTTCGAAACCACGACTTCCACAGATGTGGCGGATTTAGTCAATGCAACGACGGAGGAACCATCAGGCTCTGCCACCACAGCACCTGCGCTTAGCAGTACTGGGTACGATTTCACTGGAAACACGACTGTAACAGATGGCACTGCTTCAGCCAATACGACCACGGAGGCCGTGACTCCCACTTATGCACCAGCGTCTGCGTCATATACCACTGAATATGAGCAATTCGAAACCACGACTTCCACAGACGTGGCGGATTTAGTAAATGCAACGACGGAGGAATCATCAGGTTCTGCCACGACAGCACCTGCTTTTAGCAGCACTGGGTACGATTTCACTGAAAACACGACTGTAACAGATGGTATCTCTTCAGCCAATACGACCACGGAGGCCGTGACTCCCACTTATGCACCAGCGTCTGCGTCATATACCACTGAATATGAGCAATTCGAAACCACGACTTCCACAGATGTGGCGGATTTAGTAAATGCAACGACGGAGGAACCATCAGGCTCTGCCACCACAGCACCTGCGCTTAGCAGTACTGGGTACGATTTCACTGGAAACACGACTGTAACAGATGGCACTGCTTCAGCCAATACGACCACGGAGGCCGTGACTCCCACTTATGCACCAGCGTCTGCGTCATATACCACTGAATATGAGCATTTCGAAACCACGACTTCCACAGATGTGGCGGATTTAGTCAATGCAACGACGGAGGAACCATCAGGCTCTGCCACCACAGCACCTGCGCTTAGCAGTACTGGGTACGATTTCACTGGAAACACGACTGTAACAGATGGCACTGCTTCAGCCAATACGACCACGGAGGCCGTGACTCCCACTTATGCACCAGCGTCTGCGTCATATACCACTGAATATGAGCAATTCGAAACCACGACTTCCACAGACGTGGCGGATTTAGTAAATGCAACGACGGAGGAATCATCAGGTTCTGCCACGACAGCACCTGCTTTTAGCAGCACTGGGTACGATTTCACTGAAAACACGACTGTAACAGATGGCACTGCTTCAGCCAATACGACCACGGAGGCCGTGACTCCCACTTATGCACCAGCGTCTGCGTCATATACCACTGAATATGAGCAATTCGAAACCACGACTTCCACAGACGTGGCGGATTTAGTAAATGCAACGACGGAGGAATCATCAGGTTCTGCCACGACAGCACCTGCTTTTAGCAGCACTGGGTACGATTTCACTGGAAACACGACTGTAACAGATGGCACTGCTTCAGCCAATACGACCACGGAGGCCGTGACACCCACTTATGCACCAGCGTCTGCGTCATATACCCCTGAATATGAGCAATTCGAAACCACGACTTCCACAGACGTGGCGGATTTAGTAAATGCAACGACGGAGGAACCATCAGGCTCTGCCACCACAGCACCTGCGCTTAGCAGTACTGGGTACGATTTCACTGAAAACACGACTGTAACAGATGGTATTGCTTCAGCCAATACGACCACGGAGGCCGTGACACCCACTTATGCACCATCGTCTGCGTCATACACCCGTGAATATGAGCATTTCGAAACCACGACTTCCACAGATGTGGCAGATTTAGTAAATGCAACGACGGAGGAATCATCAGGCTCTGCCACGACAGCACCTGCGCTTAGCAGCACTGGGTTCGATTTCACTGAAAACACGACTGTAACAGATGATATCGCTTCAGCCAATACGACCACGGAGGCCGTGACACCCACTTATGCACCATCGTCTGCGTCATACACCCCTGAATACGAGCATTTCGAAACCACGACTTCCACAGACGTGGCAGATTTAGTAAATGCAACGACGGAGGAATCATCAGGCTCTGCCACGACAGCACCTGCGCTTAGCAGCACTGGGTTCGATTTCACTGAAAACACGACTGTAACAGATGATATCGCTTCAGCCAATACGACCACGGAGGCCGTGACACCCACTTATGCACCATCGTCTGCGTCATACACCCCTGAATATGAGCATTTCGAAACCACTACTTCCACAGACGTCGCAGATTTAGTTAATGCAACGACGGAGGAATCATCAGGTTCTGCCACGACAGCACCTGCTTTTAGCAGCACTGGGTACGATTTCACTGAAAACACGATTGTGACAGACAGTATCGCTTTAGCCAACGTGACTGCTGATAGGATGCCTGCAACTTTAGACCCGTTATCCTCATCAGCCCCGAGCACTATATGGATCGAAGACGCGACAACAATAGTTAGTCATATACGAGATGTGGTTAGTGAAAGCAAAACATACGTTTCTACAGAGATTGACTCAGCTAGCACTACTCAGGCGTCAGCTGACGTAGAAACTCTCGCTTCGAGCACTGACAGAGATTCATTTTCAACGACCGCTTTTGAGTCAAAAGGTGCTGTATCGGTTCCAGCACGTGGAGTCGAAGGATTTACTCCTTCAGAACCGAGCACACAGCAGCTTTCGTCAACAAAGAACCAAATGACCGTGGTAACAGTGACAGGGGCTTCAGCATTTCGCAGCAGCTATGAAACTCCGCAGCAAGAAGTGCCGACTACTGAATACACGCCACGTCACGCTGCGAGTTCTGCAGACAAGAGACAACCTGAAGAAAACACTACACAGGCATTCAGCTGGACCTCGACTGGAGATATGACGCACATTACCCCTCCCGAAGAAATGGACATCACAACAACGCCTTCAACTGAGAGAGAAATTTCTGCCGTGTCTACGGCGCTCGACGAAGTATCTTCACGCGATCTCGCGGCACCCGAAAGGCAGTGCGAAAGCACGTCTCAGAGTACACTGCCGCACGAGTCTGACAGCGAGTTTTACTACCGGTGTTACCGCGGAATGACGCTGCTACGAAAGTGCGCGAGTGGTCTTAAGTTCAACTCCACTTCTGGCCGCTGCGGCCCGGAGCGCCGTGACACACCAGGTGGGGCGGTAACTAAGACGGCATCTTTGAGCCGTTCCGTGCTCGAACTCCTGAATAAGTTGGCGTCCGGTGAAATACGGTTGAACCAGGAGGACAAAGTGGGCGTCGATGTACACCTGAATTTTAATGTTGGTAATTAACAGAAAATTTTCTTCGGACTACAATAAAACTAGCACCTTGCGGCGATGTCTACGGAGGTGAGATTGCGTGGCGATTTTATTTGGGCGTTTATTTACGCACTGAATGAAAACCAAGAAATGCGGATATGGTGCAAGTCATGGTTTCTTGTTGCATTTGCTGTGGCGATTCATCTATGGGGGTCAACATCTTGAGAAGCTGAAAAACTTGTCCAGCGAGTGCACAAAATATCCATCAGGCATTAAAATTAGGATCACGAAGAACACAAAATAGAATCAAACGGTTTTCTTTACCATCCTAATCGTGCGATAAGCCGCCACGCCACGGTGGCTCAGTGGTTATGGTGCTCGGTTGCTGACTATAAAGACTCGGGTTCGATTGCGGCAGCGGCGATCGAATTTCGATGGAGGCGAAATTCTAGAGGCCCGCGTGGTGCGCGATGTCAGTGCACGTTAAACAACCCCAGGTGGTCGAAGTTTCCAGAGCTCTTCACTTCGCAATCCCTCATAGTCTGAGTCGCTTTAGGACGTTAAACCTCGAACACCAAATCAAACCTAATCATGCGATAAAAATTCACAGGGACATCGAATTACAGTATGCTTTGGCAGTGCGTTAGCATTAGAAGCTGTTGAAGCCTGTCCCGAAAGTGTCGCCACTTCCGTTCTGGAAAGTCACTTGCCTTCAGCCAATGGAAATTCGGTCTGGTGACAACCCCTCCCTCTAGTCAATCGGGGAATTTTGTGACCGACGGCATTTATTTCTTCCGACAGCGCTTCTGTTATCGCATTAAATGTCAGTGGTTTTAATGCAAGCACAGGTAAAAGAAAAAAAAAACTAAGAATTCTTGCACTTCTGTATTGTAGATAATATGGCACAGTCATGGATGAAATAAAGTACGCCAAGGCATCCCTTGTAATGGCCACTCGCACCAAGTATAAGGAAAGCCTCCATTTTCAAACAGCAACAACGTTCCCACTAAACAAAGTCGTTTCATTAAAATTATGCATCGATCTCTCGCCTCCTTCATCTTAAATAAAGCGGCTGTGTTTAGTCATTTCCTTTCTCAGAAGCTCTTTGTCGCGCAATAAATTTTGCATGAGACCCTTGACGTCGAAATACAAAATATATGCAGAAAATTCACGCTATGCTGTGTTTCTCGGTAAGTGTAGGGGAAATATTATTGACGTAGCGAGGCGCAGTGTAGGACATCGCGTATTCGAGAAGAAAGATTTCTACAGGTGCACGCATGCTACTGCGGAGAAACGTTGCGACCTTTAAGGCTCTCTCTTTGTTCGACCGGTGAGTAAACGGTCACTGCATTGTTATATATTGCTGTTATTGACAACTTCGTAAACGCTTGGCTAATGTGCACGAAAAGGGTGAATCAGCGCGGCGCCGAAAAGATGCTTAGTTGCCGGGCGTAAAATGAATGCACTGGATTCGGGCGCTGCATAAGAGGGCTATTAACCGCTCGCCATCCAGGTGACGGAGAACAATTTACGAGCCAGTCTTCGAATAGAAGGCCTGGTTTTAAAAATACATGGTAGCAAGGCAAATTTTTGACTAAGAAAGGGCACCTAAATGGAGCCAATATGGCGGCTTAAGGAGGACTGCGTACGTAAGAATCACATACGTATACTCCGTTTCATACATCAGGTGCAACGCTCAAAGCTAGCGCGCTTGTTTGCGCTGCCTGCATCCGCGACCAAAAAGTAGTGCGTTCCTTGTGGTGAGCGAAGCATAGTGAATCCTTTGTCTGCAGGGTTACTACATGACACATTTGTCATGAACTTGATCAAATGGACCCTTGCTGCTGACGTCACGCTGTACCGTTCTCGTGCCTTAGACCACAATCGGCCACAGAGCAAGCGCGGAGTAACACGCCTCCCTTTATTTTCCCGTCCGGACTACTACCGTACCTTTCACAGCGTTGCACCTGATGTATGAAACGGAGTGTAGAACCGTACCTGTTAACGCGAAAACGTTGAAGGCCCTGTTACGCAGAAAATCCTGCGTCAGCTTTGTCGGCGTTGGCGTAGTGAGCGAAAAATCACGAGCATGTCTCTGGCAGGTGTTGCCCATTTTTTATTCTATACAATTGTCTGGCCTTCGACATAAAATTTCACTTGGTAGTCAACGCTCGTGTGTTGCATCCTATTTGTGTCATTGGTCATCGAGATCATCCATCGATTGATTCCAGGAATTCCTTCTGCAGAAACAAGTCGTGAAAGCAATTATTTACACAGGTTAATTAAAGTCGGAACTTGCGTTTTTTTTCTCTTGTTAAGCGGTCTTCGACGTCTACTCGCGTCGCAAAAGAACGCAAAAAACAGGCCGAAGGAGGATCATGACTACCGGACAGGAGATCACAAAAACTACTGACTTTTTTCCGTGCGGCCGCACAAACACATATACATTTCATTCTGATGCCCAAGATGGAGGCGATTTTTAATCATCACCTGCCTCGTTCCTTAATTCGCTTGACTTTCGCTCTTTCACTGGCGAGAAATTACGCACCGCCTCATCCAGTTTCCTACCCTAGTCGCCACTAATCCCTTGCTTAACGCACTTAATTAGTAAAAGGGTCGCATGTGGCTAACCTCTGACTAGGTTATAGAAAGGCTGAATCATTTAAAAACGAATAAATACCAGCAGGTTAATGTTTAAAGAAATAAATCAGGTATTCTGAAATGTATGTTGCACCAATTAAAATATCCTTTTCTCCCTTCCAGGTAACGCTTCTTGGGACGGGAGACCACGTGGAAGTTTTTTAACTGAATGAAGGCTGTGGTGCTTGCCGCCTTAAAAAGCCAAACTTCGGTCAGTCAGGGAATATCGTGCCGGCCAGTGAGCACGACTGTTCAAAGAATAAGCCTTGTTTGGTACATTGCTACTTTATGTGGTTGCTACCTCTTAAAACTCGCGTTGCCTTCGCGTAATGAGCAGGTTAACATTTTTAACCTCTAAACCAAGTTTTTAACCAGGTTCCTACATATATGAGTTCTAGTGCAGTTTTCAGCAAGGACCATATTTACCAAAAAATACTGCCAGGTCGTACTGAAAGACATAATTGCGCTTGCGAGACGCGTTGATTATGTATTTCTTCAGTCACGCAAAACAACGCATTTTTAATGCTGTTGATGACGCTCAGCAAGAACTGAGCCCTTCGTTTGAGTGAATAAGTACACTCTTTGCTTCAAAGCACTCGCATAGTGCGTAGAACTATTGTGTTCCATCACAGTTCAACTTCGGAAGACATAGCGAACTTAGCGCCAGCATATTATCGCAGTTGCGCTGTAAATTGGGCTCGTTGTCAGTTATGCATAATTTCATCATTGTTCAGCCATTGGGTGACAGTTGTACTGGGTAATATCGCCATCAAATACAAATTTGATGATGCGTGCTACAGCCTTTCCGTATTGCAAACCCCTGGAAAAAGCACCGCACTAAAAAGTGCAAGAACCAGCGCAGTTTAAAAACCGCATTAGTAAGCCTCATGCGGAAATGCCTAGTTTTCTGATTGTTGTCGTACTGGTTATTCTGCGAGGTTTCTCGCAGAGTATCTACGCGGAACATCCCGCTGTCTTCGGCGTATCGCGTGAGCTCATTCAAAGTGCCATCAATCTCGCAGAAGAGCGAGTCCGTCCAACCGACGCGGTTGCATTCCTCTCGTGCGGCAAACAGAGGAACTCCTTCGACGATTCATTAATGCGAGCCTTTCCACATAAGGCAACCCTGTGGTCGTACCACAACAAGAAGCTAACTGGAGCTCTCATCCAGCCAAACAGACATATGAACGTGCGAACTGTCATCGTCCCCCTGGGTACGGACGAACAGAAAGCAGCTTGCATTCGCTACTTCTTAACAGATCACCTGTCGGCCTACTCCACCACGTGGATCGCATTTGACGAAGGCCACGATGAGCTGCAGCCTGAAATAGTACCCGCCCTTAAAAAATTATACTCGCTTTGCGTCGCCACGTCGCTCAACTGGGACGCAGGAGGCTCGGAAAGAAGCCTCCCGTCTAAACGAAGGGTGTTCGTCTTCTGTCGAACGTGCTCGCTGGACGACCGCAACATGACGGCCCCTTACACCTGGAAGCCACAGAATCCAACTATCGTCTTCGGTTGCGTTTCCGAGCCCAGCGGTGGTAAACCGAAATATGCGGGGTGCGACGAACAGGACCACACCGTGATGAACACCGCACTAAAAAGTCTGAATTTCACGCTAATGGAAAGACTGTATCCGAGTATTCTTAGCGCTCTCTATGTGGCTTACCGCGGCGAATTCGGTATCCCCATGGCTCTCACCGCAATCGATTCAAGGGCCTTCGCGGCATACTACATTCCACCCATTTTTGAGCACAGGCAGGAAACGTTTCACACATGGAGGAATTCATACACTTCAGATCTTTCCTTCTTCGACTTCCTGGCACAGGCTCGTATGGTGATCCTCCTCATCTCGGTCACCACTCTTGCGGCCTGGCTTGTTCTCTAACTGCGCAAAGTCGTTTGAATACGGCCGGAGTTTTCCGGAAATAGACTCAGCATTCTTTTTGGTAGGAACTTTTCTCGGTGCCTCGATACTGACGGACGACACTGGAGGACGATGCGAGAGTCCTCCACGCAGATGGCCATTCGGAAAACTGTTCCTGCTCATTTGGCTCTTGGCCATTATGCCTCTGTCTGTCTACTTTCGCGGGGTACTGACCTCTCGGCTCTGTGTCCTGGTACCTCCGAATTCCATAGACACCCTAGAACAACTTGAGGTCTCATTGGACGAAGGAATATTGGCACCTTGTCTCCTGGATGACTGTGGCCTGACCAGTATTGCTCAATACAACACCGTTAACATTCGACACAATCTACACGAGAAGATTATTCGCGCTTTCCGAAGCACGACGGAGCGCAAAGAGCTTGTGACCGAGACTGTTGAGGACTGTTTTCTCTGTGCACGGAGGCCAGTTTTGCCTGTTTCACTCTGGGATTGAACGATTGCAGAAGGGGGCTCTATTCACGCGAGTACGTAGAGTCGCGTGAAAGGATGGGACTTTTACTTGCAGCAATACCGGCGCGGAGAGATTACGCCCACACTCGTGCTTACGGAAACCTTGTGCGCCGTTTGTTCGAAACTGGCTTGTATTCTACTCTTACTGGGTGGAAAAGATGTGGCGTCCAGACTGTGTGTATTGAAGACCTGGCTAACAATCAAAACAGAGCTCTCCCTACGCCGATTCAAGAGCTGTCTGCGTTCCTGCTTTATTTTTTCCGGATTTTCTTGTACTCTGCATTGCTGTGTTTATTGTGAGTTGGCACTTGGCAGAGATAAGAGATCGTGATGTCAAGGAAAGTCACATCCAAAACTGCACGCAAGAACATTTAGGTCCGAAATTAGCAATGACATATAGTAATTTCGCAGTAAGGCCAGTTCCTTGATGCATCTGACTTTTCCATCCACGTTGGAGTGCTGTATTGTTCACACCAGCCTCAGGACACTTCTTCCTATACCTGGAGAAGCTTTTGTAGTAGGATGTCGAGAATGCCGATGACCTTTGGCACTTTCAGGGTTAGATGCGAGGCGTGCACTGTATGACGATGGTTTCAGAACGTGGAGAATACCAGATAGTGCGAGAGCTATCAGATAGGCACGAACCCGCAGTATTTGCAGTGTTTAACAACCTGTACACACGTAGTCACTTTTGGCACCCCGCCAGCACCGAATGCGAACACATGCGTAGAACATCACAACAACGCACTGCCCTGAAAAGCATGGCGCTCCACAGCTGCTACCTCATAGTGGGCAACGCTTGGGCAAGACCAGATCCGTATAGACCTTGATGATAGGAGGATAAGAGCATGGAACCTCGAAATGAACATCTTCTTTTCCAAAACGGCGCTGGAAGACATGGACAGAAAGTTCAGACGCACACACATACGCACGGAAAAACTTATGTTGGTCCCACGGTCAAACGGGACGATGTTCAAATGATAGGCTCAGCGAGCTCAAGAGGAACTTAAGAAGTGAAAACGATGGGAACCTCGTCATCCATTGCCGGAACTGCAGGTGTGAACCTTGTTATCAAAACACAGTGATAATTGATCGAAACGGAGACCAAATATCACGGGAAATTATCGAGGCTGAAACAATATATTATTGTACAGAGACTTGCGTGAGCAGCACGTCCCTATCGCTGCTAACGAAAGGGTTTTGGGGGGAAAATGGGGGATGGGGAAAGATGGGCGTTACGAAGGAACATGTGACGGGACTGATTGATGACTGTTTTATGTGCACTGTATATATATATATATATATATATATATATATATATATATATATATATATATATATATATATATATATACCAAAAGTGATTTCTGGCAGCTGATTTGGTCAATATAATATAAAATCACCAAAAATTGAAGAAACATAACAGGATTTAATTCACGACGTTTCGGCTGGAAGACCAGCCTTTATATATATATATATATATATATATATATATATATATATATATATATATATATATATATATATATATATATATATGTGTGTGTGTGTGTGTGTGTGTGTGTGTGTGTGTGTGTGTGTGTGTGTGTGTGTGTGTGTGTGTGTGTGTGTGTGTGTGTGTGTGTGTGTGTGTGTGTGTGTGTCGAAATACTTCATAAATAAAATTCCTAGTAAGTATTCTGCTTTGCTGTGCTTATTGTGTAGTTGGCACTTGGTAGAGACACGAACCGTGATGTCAAGAAACGTCACACAGAAACTTCATGCAAGAACAATTAGGCAGGGATGCTTTTATTCAGGCGCTGTGAGACTACAGCAGTACTACAGCATTTCGGTAGAGCCGTTTTCTATAGCTTATTTCCTTTACCTTTCCACATTTCGTCGACTAATAAAGGGGAATCGATGGGATGTTCAGGTTAGGCTTGAGACAATCATATTTTTCTCTCTTTAACATTCATAAAGCACCCAAAACCGAGCTTTTGTCATGGGCACTGTTTAAGGTCAGCTATAAAATAAAACAGGCTCGTCAGCTTTTGTCCACCCTCTTTCATCCAGCAACGAGGACAGCATGCTAAAGTTTTTAACAAGCACCTCTTGCTTATCCGCCCCTTAGACCGAACAAACAATGAGGCGATGCTCTCAGTCCGGAGTCTTTACTTCCACACTGGCCCTAGAAAAGAACTTTTTTAAAACACACATATGCAGTCTCGAAACGCTCTGTGGAACGAACTCACTGACTGCGCCAAATTGTGCACGCATTCAAGAGAGTGACGCATAAAGCGACATTGATGAAAGTGGATGTAGCAATATTACTAGTGTAGCTGTATGCGGGGTACCAGAAGCTGGGGAGGTGAGAAGGCACCCGAAATGAGTACAGGGGCAGGCTTTAGAGAAAGTTCACAAACATGGCTTTACTATCATAAAAGGCAATGGTTCTTTTGCTTATAAAAATATTACTGTTCTGAACAAGATGCACACGAGGTAGTTTTCTACAGATGATGTTTTTTAACAGTTCTTTGAACAGCGGCTGCACGGACGCAGTTACTGAACTTGCGAACATTCCGCAAACTTGCAACGGCTTCGTTAGAGTATTCGGAGTACGCTCGAACTCTCGAGGTGCACAAAATACAATTCCACGGAAGAAATAGCTTCAGGAAAACTTGATTGTTCTTTCGGGATGTTAATGTTTTTTTCCAGTTGCAGGAGACGCAGTTATGGCCCTGAAAATTGAATGTACAATTTTTCCCGCCACGCCATTCAAACACGTGATGCCCAAGCTAAGGACGCCTGGTTGCCGCTGTCTGGAAGGGAATGTCGTTGTAGCGTAGTCCTTGGAATACGCGCTAGAAATTCGGCGGCGACGCACATGGCTAACAGGTGAAATCAGCCGATGGTGGCGGCACCTGCATTTCGTGTTTGGACTTTTCTAGCTGATAAAAGCTCTTTCCGTGAGAGGATGGACTGAGTGAGTGCGTCCTGTGTACGTTTCAGGCGAGGGAACAGAAAAGTCGTTTAGACCTGTTTTTTACATACAAACACTGACAGACATATTTATTAGTCTACACCATCTGCATTGAACTTGGCACCCTTTAGGCTTGCACGTCCGTTACGAAATCGCACCACCTCAGGGACAAGAGCGCATCAACATAAACAGTATGCCAAACAAAAGGCTATAGTTCCTTTTTGCTCAGCGATCCAACGGGCAGCATTCTTGGCCTTAAGTGCCAGAAGCATATTAGGACACAATACACGAACACGAAACTAATGCTCTCCAGAGACATTCGGCGTTACTAAGATCGTAAGCCCAATTTTCGCCGTGTATATCAGGTCACAAACAGATGAATTCCTACACTACACCTACACTATTCCTTTACTATTTTCTAACAACCTACCGCTAGGTGGCCTGGGCAACACCCCTCTGCGCAAACATGGAAAAGTGAGAGCCACTGTTCCCACCAGAGGTAAAGCCAGCTCGGACCTCCGAGTTATAAAATCAGTTCTTTAAATAATGCACAGTGAGCACAGGTATGCAAAGTTTCTTCAAAGTTCCGCGATTTCGTGTGAGCGCCAGTTTTCTTTTAAGGGTTTTATATTTCCCGCTTACCGCATACGCCAAACGGAAGCGTCATTAGCGATCTTAACGCCACACAAGAAACAGAAAAGTGAGGAAAAGTAGCACCCTCAACGCTGACCCGCCTAATTAGAAGTAGTGGCACTTTTCAAAAGCGTCCATGTCAGAGCTTTCTGAACAGGAGAAAGCTCTTACGAAGGGTACAAACTTCTTGAGCGCTGTAGCGCAGGCCTGATTCGAGAGGGTGCCTTTTCGGTCTCCTCGGCAACCCGCGTGGCACGCGGTGATGAAGAACAGCTGATCAGCGCTGTAGCTCTCGAGGCCCTTGATCGGCAGATCGGAGTCTTCATCGCGATCTCGAACATACGCCGCGTAGGCGATGTCAACTGCTTGAAGTCCGGGGAACAGCAAATAGCTCCCCTTGATATAGGGGCACCAAATAGGACACGGCGCGCTCCATAGTGCTCGGCGGGTGTCAGCGTCCACGCGAGGAAGAATTTTTCCGTCTTTGAGGAGGCAAAGCATAGAATTGAGAGCGTAAAGCAACTCCTCGGCGTAAATGTAGCCCAGACCGGCGTAGAGCATCGCGCTCGTGCCGCGGGCGGAGTAGAACGGAGGCGCCAGAAGAGCCACGGACATCGATATCACGCCCAGGGCAGCGTTGTACCAGCCCAAGCGATTCACAGCCAGTCTATGCACGCTTGTGGCCTCAGTATACTCGCTTGTATTCATGGTGCGCTGCAGATGCTCTCTGCTACGCAGCCATTCCAGGAAAAAGCTTCTCGAGTTGTTGTAGGGAAGGCCGTAGAACTTCTCTAGCTTTTCGATACTGCCCAGGTGTTCATCTGGCCATAAGACTGTCCTCGTTTTATTGATCATGTCTTCGAGCGCTGACCTTGTTTCTGGGTTCAACCTGGAAGATGAACGCACCTTTGCAAGTGTGACCCCCTCGATGCTGCGCATCACGCTACTGATGGTCCGTCGCTCGGCATCTGGGAGGCGAGTCTTGAGAGCGGCCGTTAGCAGGGCGCCGTAGGAAGCATCCACGTGAACGGCGCAGAGTATGGACTGGTAAGATTTCCCCAGTGGATGGATGGCGGCTTCGTTGAACAGCGCGTCGCTGGTTGTCGGACCCATGATTTGCACGAACCACCAAGATGTGTGGAACCAGATCTCCCTTGCAGTGTAGGTCCTGAAGATGGTGTTCATCGCCTGCAGAATCATGTCGTTTGTGATCAAGAGCAGGCTCTTGCTCGTCAGTGACAAACCGTTGACATCTTGCAGCGCCACCTTCCAGTCCTTGGGGCTTAAGTTCGCGATGGAAGTAAGCCCCGGTATCGTCACAATCTTGGGCACAAAGTACGAGGAATCTGCGGCGTCGCTGAGGTTGCCGAAGACATGGCTCTGCATCTTGGCACTTCCCCGCAAGAAAGTCTCGTAAGCACGAGCAGCTGGCCGTTCGTTATATATACTTTCAATGAACCTTTTTACGTAATAAGAATAAACTTCCTCGTGTACCATAAGCTCGTTTTGAATCCGACGAAAAATTGTTGCCAACGGGGAAGGGCTGACGACGACACGAACTCGTCGCGATTCCATCGTCTTCGGCAACAAGTCGACCCGGAACCACAGAGGCAGCCCCCACAACACGGCAAGCTCGATAAGTGCCCGAAGAGGTTTCCAAGAAGGGACCACTTCATCTTCGTCCCAGTCCCTGGTAGGCCAGGAGAAGATTCGACCTTTGACGAAGTTCAGCAGTTCCTGCACGGGGCCGCGGTCATCGTTATCGCTGTCCCTCTCCACACAGTCGCGCATCATTCTCAGGGGTCTGTCTAGTACGGTGGCTGTTTTGTCGACCCGCAAGCTGGACAGCATTATTCCCTCGATCCAATCGGCGATGGCCTCTGCACGCACAGAGAACGCCAAGTTGCCGTACTTGCCGGTCCAGCCGGAGCAAACGAAGCGGCCAAAGTCGTCGCATGGCGCTGTTCCCCGGCTGCGGTTGATCCCTATGATGTACCCGTGGCCCACACAGTCCGCCGTCGAGCAGACTGGTCGGCTGTCCCTATGGGTCCCGTTACCGTGAGGCAGCAAAAAGACTGTCAGCACGACGGCGACCACGATGGAAGCTGTTGCCAGGGCGGAAACCGCGATGAACGGCTTGGTCCAGTCACGTTCCCTCATCGTTGGTGGTGGATCACTGGTCTTCACATCGGTGGCGGGCTGCAACAGATGCACCCAGGAATTGAGGGGAACGCTTACAACGTAGTGTATAACTTATAGCAATATTCTATTTCAAGGCAGCCAAAAAAAAATGCCTAGTGGTTTCTGACATCGCATCAGAAAAGTGAACATTGATCATGAGATCATCATCAGCATCACTGCGCCCACTCCGAGACAAAGACCTCTCGCATATTCCCCCAGTTAACCCTGCCATAAGCCTCTTGAGATCTGGGCGCACTTATGCTGAGCAAACATGTGGCGTACTAAACAGGCAACGATCTTTTCTGATCAAGTAAATTCTAATCGATATCATGATGGTCGTCCTTACGATCAAGCTGAAACTTAAAAAGCGTTCATGAAACATTTTAAAGCTGGGACGCCTATAGAAGGACAAAAAAATATCATCAAAACAGATTTCGACGATTTTTCAAGCAACGATCCCTTAATTTTGGGCCTCTATTTGCCAAGTATTTGGGCCATGATAGGTCCGCAAGTGATTATCACAGGCTCCGCGTATGGCTTCCATTCACAAACCGCCACCTAAAATTTAAGCCCAGGTTGACGGCTTACTGCAGCTCTCCCAAGGACTCACCGGGTGCCGGAATTGCGCCCACCGGTCAGGTCCGTGACCAGTGTCTTGGGAAACCCTAGTCACGCCGTAGCCATCGGCCTCGGACAGCCGAGCACCCGATACGGCCGATTCGTGCGACATGTCCCTTTTCGCGGCCTCTTTAGCCGCCACGCCAGCCTTCGACGTCGGACGATTGTCGACCACCCCTCCTGCACGACATATACACAAAAAAAAAGAAAACAAAAGAGCGCTACTTTGATTTTTCGTGCCGTAACCTAAAATTGCTTGAAATGAATCCGAAATTCCCTATTTAGGGAGGGCCTTTTTTCCCTCCCCGCCGCAGAGGCTCAGTGGTTAGGGCGCTCGGCTACTGATCCGGAGTTTCCGGGTTCGAACCCGACTGCGGCGGCTGCGTTTTTATGGAGGCAAAACGCTAAGGCGTCCGTGTGTTGTGCGATGTCAGTGCACGTTGAAGATAAAAAAAATAAAATCAAAGTCAGTTTTATTCAAACGACTAGTAGGAAGTACATGTGAATCATCTGGGCCCTTAGCCTTCTCGGCTAGACTTGGGCCCATGCAGGAAGTGCGAAAAAATAATTATAGCGAGACAACTCAGTATTTTACACAGAATTCATGTAACAGCAGTTATGCGACAGTTATACACAAAGAAAGGCGAAATGCTCAAGAAATTATACAATAGTTCGGAGGACAAAAAAAAATAAAAGGAAGAATGCATCGAAGAAAAACACAGACTTATAGTGGAGTCGAATATTGCTGGCTCCGGAAAAATGTTTTTATATCGGCGATTGAGAATTGACCTACTTTTAAGTTAGCAGGCAGTTGGTTCCAAATTTTAGCAGTGGGATGGGCGATAGTTCTTTTACCGTACACATTATTAACAGTTGGAAGGTTAAACCGACAACTGAAAAAATTTCTAGTTGAACGAGATGGATATACAAAGACAGATGATGATAGTGGGATGTTATGGTTTAGTATATGTATAACCACAGAAGCTAGTTTGAAATCCCGCATAGCAAAGAAAGGTGTAATGTCTAAGTGACGAAAGAGCGGAGCGGATCTATCTGTGTGTTTACTATGTGTTATTATTCGAAGTGCTCTTTTTTGTAAAATTACTATTTGTTTTAAGTATGTGTTATACGTAAGTCCCCAGGACTCCACACAGTAAGTGATATTGTTTTGTCCCCAGGACTCCTCACAGTAAGTGATATTGTTTTGAAAAAGGCAATAATACAAAATTTTTAATGTGCGAAGCGAGAAGAACTTTCTAGCTTTTATTAGGACAAAGCAAGCCCGTCTCAATTTGCTGCTTACTCGAATTATGTGAGGATTAAAATTGAAAGCTGAATCTAGAGTTACACCAAGATATACCTGTTGATCGACTCGTTCGAGGGGGTTTGCGCCCATTCGTAACTCATATAAGCCATATAAATTTTTATATGGACTAAAGAACACAATGTATTCAGTCTTTGAGGTGTGTATTGTTAATTTATTTTGTAAAAATCACTGGCACATCTGAGAAAGATTACTATTAGCGTGCCTTTCGAGCATATTAGGGTCATGACTAGAGAAGAGAAGGGATGTGTCATCAGCATACATAAAAGTTTGGGCATAATTCAAAGCATCTAATAATATTCATAATAATAATTGGTTTTTTGGAGAAAGGAAATGGCTCTGTATCTGTCTCATATATCGGCGGACACCTGAACCGCGCTATAAGGGAAGGGATAAAGGATGGAGCGAAAGAAGAAAGGAAGAAAGAGGTGCCGTAGTGGAGGGCTGCGGAATAATTTCGACAACCTGAGAATAATTCTGTCAAAGCATCTGGCAGAATTATCCTCAGGTTGTCGAAATTATTCCGCAGCCCTCCACTACGGCACCTCTTTCTTCCTTTCTTCTTTCGCTCCCTCCTTTATCTCTTCCCTTATGGCGCGGTTCAGGTGTCCGCCGATATATGAGACAGATACAGAGCCATTTCCTTTCTCCAAAAAACCAAATATCATTATTATTATCATTATTATTATTATTATTATTATTATTATTATTATTATTATTATTAATATTATTATTATTATTATTATTATTATTATTATTATTATTATTATTATTATTATTATTATTATTATTATTATTATTATTGAGGCTACTCCAGTCAGTCCCTGATGTGCTGAGGAGATAAACTGCTGCCTTAACTAAGACAGCAGTCAAGCCAAATAAAATCAAAATTAATTGAAACCTGAATTGCTACACCATGCAAACTAGTCCTTTGGGCCGCAAGACTGGCACGCTACACCTCCACACCTCTCAAGCGTCATCCAGTTTTTTTCAGCGGCACCCAATTCATCAATTCAGGGAAACTTTCAACCACCGTCAACGCAATAAGCCCCTCTCACCCGCTTCCATTCTTTATGTGCAACACCATTTGGGCCGTTGGCAGCTCGCGCCCCTGCCCGTCATTTGAGCTTCGACCCCCACAACAGCACGACGCCCGCTTGAATACACAATCAGCAGGATGGAGCTTCCTACTACCCGCACAGTCTTAAAATAAATAAAAGTAAGACGTCCGGATCTGTGGGTAGAGAAAAAGGGCACTATTTCTTCTTTATTAGATACAGCGAATGATCGATCCCGTAGAGAAACTATAGCCGTCGCCCACACGTCTACAAATGCACCAGGTCGCCAAATTGAATACTGATTAAATTGAATTCTGATCTATTCGCAGTGTGACAGCCGTTGTTTTCAGGCTTTCCGGACATTTCTGCCGGGGAACTGCTTTTAGCCTTACATACTCACGTCAGTTGTAGAAGTTTGAACATCCGCATGTCAAGCATGTGCCAGACAGAAGTGGGTTTGTGAAGGATCTTAATTGAATTAGATAGCGTTCTTTTTTTTTTACAAAGATGAATGGATATATACGTTTCAGGGAGACTAGCACGTATGGCTTCCACAACTATAGCTATAGGTTAGTAACAAACTCAGCATATTATCCTATTAAACCAAAGGAAGGTTTGAAGTTAGGACGCATTCTTAGGAATGAGGTATTTGTAATGAATGTGTCCTTACCCTGAAATAGAGTCCACTTTCTGCTCTCACTTCATCCCCCCCCCCACAAAAAAAAAATCGGACGGTCATACTTCCAGAAGTCTTCGCTGCTTTTGCAATCTGCCTCTTGATCTGACTGACGTCCCAACAAAGTGTCAAGAAACGCTAGGGAACGAACCTGAAATTCGCTCTTTCTGACGCATCTTGCTGTGGAGGGGTGTGCCCTCTCGTGCTGCCGATTGCAGAGGCGATTCTCTGGATTGCCTGGTCGCAGTCGAGGTCTCTGGCCCGGATGCTGCCGGTAATGTTTCAGGTGCAGTGCGGCCGCCGGTAACCAGTTCAGGGGCTGGCGTCCGGGTTTCGGTGACAGCAGGCAGAGAAGAAGCTGGTGCCGGAGCTTGCTCATCGGAAAGCTGTGCCACGTGCAGAGAAAAGACGGTGGCTCGAGCATAGTGACTTTTTTTTTTCAAAGTGAACTGATACACCGTAGGCGAAATCATACGTGTCATTTTCTTAGCCGAAGAAATGGAACATTTCTGCACATTTTGCCCGCACATGTACACACATTTTCCATTTCAGCGCAAAAACATCCAATGGCCACAGCATCTACCTACGTGAGGTGCTAAGTTCTATACCAACTGCAGCTGGGCAACCACACTTTTCCAATGGCTGCCACAATTTTCTCGACCGGGTGCACGACTCCCTATGGGGTAAAATGCTTAGAATGGGATTTTGATCGAAATATTCCTCCTTGCTTTGAAAGTTAAAAAAAGAAAGCCGCAAACAGGCCTCGAATTATGTAAATTCAGCTTAACGAGGATAAGAACAACGACGTTAAACGAAAATTGGAGGGAGCACTTAAGCTCCGGCCAGCTTAGGGCTATGACGCGATAGCGTTTTGATGCCCTTATATGCGGGATTCGTCATTCCCAACTTCACATTCATAGATCCCTTAGCGTCCTCATATCCCTTCTGGCGCAGTGGTGCAGCGGTTAAGCGATGCGACACAACCCTGCGATGGCAGATGCTGCCACCGATGGGGCTTGTGCGGCCCAGGTTCAGCTCTTCCCGAGCGACCTCTCGCCACCAGTCATTAATTTATCTGACCCCTGTCATGGTGGTCAGTTCCTCACAACCCGGTGGGTAGATGGCGCCACAAGGTCACGTGACTTGGGCGGCCCGCTTAGGTTGCTTTTCCGGGAATTTTTCACTCGCAACGCCGGCACCGACGCGTTGAAATGACGCAGCAAACTCGAGAAAACTTCCCAGGGATCATAATAGGTATTGAGAGTGTATGGTTAACACACCTTTTTTATGTACGCGGCTCAAAAAACAAGTATCCTTAAGACTATAATGACGACTTGCTGCGGAGCCCCCGAGCATTGCTCTCCTCCGCATTATAAAAAACTTGTTTTTTGTTGTGACAGTGACATTTGTGTACCTGTGCATAGACAAATTTCGCACTTGTCGCCTTTCCTATAGGCAAAGGAATGAGAGGAGTGAATTTACCGCCCCATTTCCTTCGTGCCAATATCTGACCCACCTGGCAACAAGGCCAGACACAGCACATTCCCCAAAGCTCTTACGCCACGGCACACAAGCATCTTCACTGTATAAACCCATCTGGATAGTGATCTCTATACTAAGCTGCAGGCGGTGGGAGTATTCAGTTGCGACATACAACGCCAAAGTAGCTTATTCCGGAGAGAGCTCTGCCTGTGGGTATCATTGCAAAACAACGGTTCGCCAAGACCGATCAAGAGTACATCTGTGCACGACGTCCCCTTCAGCAGAAGTTCAGCACTGGGACATAGAAACTGATTGTGGCACTGGCACATGGCACTGGGACATGACAACTGAAGGCTCGAGCGCTGGTCTCGTCGTTCGTACGCAATATACCATCGCTCATGTCGCCGATGACCGATTTCATCGGTCCCGTGACTCATGGTCACTTATGTGACCAATAAGTCACATAATGGATCGGTGAATCACTGATCGCTAATGATCCGTGTTATTCACAGGACGAAACTACTGTACCGGCAGCCGTCAAAATAGCCCGCCGTAAAATTTGCCGGCAGTTTGACCCCATCGACTGACTCTGGTCACACCACGTCGTCACGTCACACAGCCAATGAAACGTCATTGCCAACTGTTTTGCCGGCAGAGTACGCTACACAGAAAGACCCCGGCAGCCGGCAATCGAACCTAACCCAAAGAATCTCGGAAAGCTACATAAAGGCGACACACTCCCACGTGACTACACCAAGCCAAAAGCAGACACTGAAAATTGAAAATTGGTTTGTTGGGGAAAGGGAATGGCGCAGTATGTCTCATATCTCGGCGGACATAATAATAATAATAATAATAATAATAATAATAATAATAATAATAATAATAATAATAATAATAATAATAATAATAATAATAATAATTGGTTTTGGGGGAAAGGAAATGGCGCAGTATCCGTCTCATATATCGTTGTACACCTGAACCGCGCGTGGTAAGGGAACGGATAAAGGAGGGAGTGAAAGAAGAAAGGGAGAAAGAGGTGCCGTAGTGAAGGGCTCCGGAATAATTTCGACTACCTGGGGATCTTTAACATGCACTGACATCGCACAGCACACGGGCACCTTAGCGTTCTGCCTCCATAAAAATGCAGCCGCCGCGGTCGGGTTCGAATCCGGGAACTCTGGATGGGCGGACACCCTAACAGCGCCGTAAAGGAAGGGATAAAGGAATGACTGATAGAAGAAAGGAAAAAAGAGGTGCCGCAGTGGAGTGCTCCGGAACAATTTTGACCACCTGGGTATCTTTAACATGCACTGACATCGCAGAGCACACAGGCGCCTTTGCGTTTCGCCCCCATCGAAACGCAGCCGCCGCGGCGGCCTGCTTCGAATCTCACCTGTTCCGAGCGGTGACAGAATGGCTACATAGCCGCACTGCCGGCATTCTGTTTTGGCACTATTCTGCCGGCTGCCGGAAATATAGCCACTTCCCTATTCATTGCACATCTTGTGCCAGACCATCATCACTCCCACAGACATGCACGGACCCCTCCACTGCTGACGCTGAAATCCATGGCAAGTGGCGCTGCCGCCTCTTCAACTTTGCCCTTCTCACCTGCTGCGAGCGGTGACCGAGTGGCTGCATGGCGTCGTCCGGTCCCTTTATTAGCCGCGTCGCTGGTTGAGATCTTCCGGTCACGGCGCTGGGTTGCGCTTCCGGTGCGTGGCTCGGCGTTTGAGACACCTGGCGCGACGTCGGTGCCTCCTGCAGCGTCTTGCTAGATTGGATGGAGCCGGTGGACGACGTGGATGCCGAGCGTCTGCTTTTCCTAGGGTGCCGACGGACGGATGCAGTTCCAGGCGCCGCAGCAGGGGCGTCTTCGGCTGCAGGCAGAACTGTCGTGGAGGGCGGTTCTCGACCTGAGATGAGCGGAACGGCCTCCTGAGGGGTAGCTTCTACGGGTGAAGCTTCGAGTCCCTCCGGACGTGTAGCAGGACGCTTTTCCGGGAATGACGTCTGGGATGGCGCCTGTTCAGAAGACATCGTGGTATGACCTTTTGTGGCAGGAGGGACAAGATGGCGGTGCTTCTTCGTGTTGAAGCACGCGGACACTGGAAGATGCCGGAGAGCACGCGATCGATAGCGTGGCTTCTTCGTCATTAATAAAGCTCATCGCCAGCGCAGTACAGTATTATGCGTTTTTATCGTGAAGTCTCAAAAATTTCCCCGCCTCAACCTCCCGCTCATTGCGGTGGAACTGCACACAGAGCTTGCGTATTATGGTAACTTTTGTATCGTAGCTAGTTTGACAACGGTACTTACTTAGTAGAGCCGTGCATGATGCGAAAACGTAATCGTTTACATAGAGATCGGCGAATCAAAACCCGCAAACGACGTTTTTTCGCTGAAAGGCGGCTGTGGCGCCATCTGTTTTTGCAGTGGAAAACGTCACGACAAAGCCACCGAGGCAAGCGTTGCAACAAGAGCGGGCCCTTTGAATATGCCGTTCCGGCCGTTTCGTCTGCTTCAACAGAAGCGCTTACAACATTTCCGGCTAATTGAGCGGAAAAATTATCAGAACAACTTATTTAACCAGGCTTTACCTTTCAAAAGAATATTATTTGCAACGCTCGCCTCGGCGGCCTGGTAGTGACGTTTTCCACTGCAAAAACAGATGGCGCCACTGCCGCCCTTCAGCGAAAAAACGTCGTTAGCGGGCGTTGGTTCGCCGATCTCTACGTAGACGATTACGTTTTCGCATCACGCACAGCTCTACTAAGTAAGTGCCGTTGTCAAACTAGCTACGATACAAAAGTTACCATAATACGCAAGCTCTGTGTGCAGTTTCACCGCAAATGAGCCAGCGGTTGAGGCGGGGAAATTTTTGAAATTCTTCACAATAAAAACGCACAATACTGTATACAACCTTAGATGAGGAAGGAGATGTATTTTAAGTCTTAAATGCATTTTTAGGCTCCACTTCGACATCCTCGCCAGCGGAAAATGTGTGCCAACTGGATGCATGAAACACACTTTCTTGAAAATCAACCGTTTTAATACCTGAGTTTTAAAGGTTAATGTTTTGTCACCACTCTCATTTTGAGATATTTCAAGTTATTAATGCAGAAATATGTTCTTGGCCTCCATCTCACATGTTCTGAGTAAAGTGGGTGGTAGCTCGTCTACTACGTATCACAGACGTTCAATACCGCATCCCCTCCCCTGCTAACCTTGCCTCGAGTATCTTCTAGTTCACTCTACCTCGGGTCACTATCTGCGTTTGTTGTGCTCGTCACCCACATTAGCCGTGCTAATCCATGCGGACATTGACGACACGTGTTCCGAAGAGTGTCACGGATACACCTATCCATGAAAAAAAAAGAACGAGAGAAGGTGATCTTAAAGGCGCAAGTGAATAACCCAGTTATTCTTTATTTTCTTTCGTCAACAATCTTGAGCAACATATGCTTGCACACTGCATTTCATTTTCAGCAGGCTTCAGCAAAGCAAAGACCTGCTGAGTTCTTTCTCTATTTGTAATGGTGCGCATTATATGTTATCATGCGTGAAGACCACGCGCAATTCGCCTCCGTGGTTCAAATGATCGAATTTCTTCTCTCAAGTAAGTAATTTTGATTTGGTTTCAGCAGCTGAACGATGGATATAGTTGAGATCACGTGCGGCATAAAAAAGTGCAATAGAATTACTAATTCGCCTCAATTTTTTGGACCAGCGAGGCTCAAGCTCCTTAGGTAGCCTGTCAGAAGCGGATGCATGTGTGCATCTCTGTAGTGTGAAAGAGTGCATAAATGTGCACTGGTGCACTACTGCGTTTAGACTTTCTTAACAACTTTGCAGTTTTTCAGTCAAGTGTGCAAAGCGTGCATTGTTGCATTAACGGTGTTGGTGTGCTCATCGCACCACTTAGTAAAAAGAAAGGAAAAATGAAGGGTGTGGAAATTCTAAGACGCAGTTATAGTCAACGCTATTATAATTGTCCCGCAGGAGTAAATCTCGAAAAAAAAATGGCGGTGGCTCAACTCGGTGACGACAAATTGCGTCACTTACAAGAAGCACCGACGGCAGTTGTTTCAACGGCTTCTTACGACAAGTTTCGTATAGCCTGGCGGCTATCTCGATTCCCGACAGTGGGTACGTGCGTGTCTTCCGTGCAGCAGTTTAAGGTTCAGCGCCCGTGACACCGTTGGAGACGTTCCCAGGGCCGGATGTTCTACTCTACCAACATTCACCTGGACATTGTCTGACCGCCGACACCTTGCCAAGGCCAGACATGCTGACTTGCGTCGAACGCTTCACCGAAGGCCATCCTGATTGGAGACATCACTGCCGAGACTGTTGCTCGTGCTTTCATCAGCCACTGGCAGCGTTGTTTTATAATGCCGACTCCCTTCCAACGGACAGAGGAACCCAATTCAAGTCCGCATTGGTCGCTAGTCTAACAAACCTCACGCATCTGGACGACGGCCGGGTTACCACCGGATGTGCAACGGAATGGTCGAGAGATTTCACCTGCAGCTGAAAGCGACACCGGTGGCGAGTGAACAGCACTCGTGGGTGGAAACGTTACCTATCGTGCTTTTGGATATTCGTACCACGTTCAAGGCACACAATGGCTGCAGCGTTGCGGAACTTCTCTGCGGCACGTCTGCCCGGCTAGATGTGTCTGGGCCAACACCGAGTATCCGTGTGACGTCATGAACTATCATGAACAACGTCTGAGCTTCACCGCCGCGGCAGCACGCATGACAAAGACACATGTTGTCACGGTGTTGGTGACAAGACAGGGACCTGGCAAGAGAGAGCTCGGCAGCACGTCTTTCGGTGGGAGAGACGGCGAGAGAGAGAGAGAGAAACTTTATTTGGTCCATTAAGGGTTTAGCGTTCGGTCTTCGTCTTCATCGCTGCAGACTCTTGACCTTCAAAACAGGGTTGGGCCCCTAGTCCAGGGCTCCACTGAGTCGCGCTGCTTCGCTTGCGTGCTGCATGCACCATTGCCCTTCTTCAACGTTCCTCAATCCACGCGCCACCAGCGTCAACGTCTTTTTGTCTCAGCTCCACCTGGCAATATGAGAAACGAACTCGAGTGCTGCGGTCACGTGTTCTTGCAATACGATGCAGCACGACGACCATTGCAGGGCATTGCAGGTGTAATCTTGTATAAGCATTGGTTAGCTTCTGCAGCGAGCCGAGAAGACGCGCCGGCTCTGCGTTGCGGCCTACCACATGGACATTGTATCCCATGCTTACCGACCGATTCCTCTCTCCATCTGCGCCGTGAGAGAGAAGGCGCAGGAGAGGGAAATGAGAGAAGGGAACCGGTCCAGTAGAAGGAGACGGTGGACAAAGGAATAATTGAAGCAGAGACCGGTATCAAGACTCGCATCGTCCTCAAACCTGCATACCCAACAATTCTGGACAAAAGCATTGTTGAGCGAAAAACATTTTAAGAACCCAATATTTTTTTTTTCATATAATGTCAGATTTCACTATAACAATCAATGTATCTACAGATCAGCAGACGGCAGTCTTGCATTTTTTTTTCGATTAACGTTTTTGCTATCGTCAAAACCGTTCCCCATTAGTCTTCTAGGAAGCCTTAACTGTTTGATGTCATTGATGGAAATACTTTAAAAGAAAGACTTTGCTCCACACCAGAAGAATGGAATATTACCTTCAATAAATTCCGCAAAAGGATCTTACAACTTTGTAATTTTCAAAATTTTTGTGCGAAATGGTTGGACCTGCTACATCGCTGTCTCTGCACTCCGCGCGAACGCATTAACAATATTTCCCTGCAAACATAAATGTCTGTACAGCTTAGCTTTAGTTAAAGTTTTGGATCTGACTGCAACGCGCATGCCATTTCGAGGTTCAGTTTACATTAAAAAAATATACCTCGTGTGACTTATACTGAACTTTGACGTAACAGCCCCGAAACATTAGAGAATGAATTCAATTATAAATTGTTTAGCGGCGATACCGCGTGTTGATTCATGTATACTAATTAATATCTTATGCATCCCTACACAAAAAAAAAGAAAACATGCAAGTGAAATTAGGTGTTTGTACCCCTTTCAACATTGCACGTGCGTCATATCGCAGGAATTCCCTGTAGCTTACGGCTATGTCCCTTTTGCAAGTTGTGCAGAGCAGCACTGTTCCTGCGCCGCTCTGCTCATGCCTGTGTTTGATGTACCATATGCTACAACATATGCTGCGCATAAGTTATTTTAAATTTTTGAACTGATCAATGCAATGCATGCCAAATACACTGAAAAACATCTGTATCAAGTCCGTGGAACGCGTTTGGGCGGCGGCCACTCCTCAGACACATGATATATGGCAAAACGCAAATGGAAAACGCGGTGCTGTCGCAGTGGTGCAGCGCGGTTAGAAAAGTGAAAGCATTCTAGGGGGCAAGTTCAAGTTCAAGCTAACTTTATTGCCGTCGATGTAGAGGTCCCTCCGCGCTCTCATTCAGACCCCAGGGGTCCTCCAAGGGAGAGGGAGCTCCGAAAAGGGACGTCTTTCGCAAAACAAAGGAAAGTACCCAGACGAAAACGCGCGCCGGAGATGTCGGAGAGAGAGAGCACGCGGTGAGAGAGAAAGCGTGTGAAGAGGAGGAGGGTGAATTGAGTTGTTTCCCAATTAAAGTGACGCGCGAGAAAACGAAACTGAAACTTTTTAAAGCATACCATTTTTAATACTAAAGATAAGCCAATATCTGCCTTGTTTCCCTCTGCGATGCCAGTTATGCAACACAAAATGCCCCTAACCACAAAAGCGAGTTTTAGCACCGCCGTACGGTAAACACGGTAACTGCCATAACTGCTACCGTACGTCAAATGTGGCTAGGCAAACCTGGCAACGGTAGCAACGGCAACTCGTTACCGGAGTTGCGGTACGGCAAACCGGCTACGCTAAAACTGTTCAATAAACTCTTCTTGCACATTTACGTTGCGTTTATGGCATAAAACGCTCCATGCACCAACTTCAAGGTGACCGCGAAGCGTGCGATCTATCACGTCCGCACTACAAGTCGTCCGTTCGTAGCCAAGCTAATCCACCCCGAGCGGCTTCTGAATTGCGGGCTTCTTGGGCCACTTGGGCAACTTGGGCTTGTGCCGTCCTGCCGCTTGTTTTTCACCGGGGGTACTTGCGACCTATCAGTGGGAAAAGCGACCTGAGGAGGCCAGCATGAGGCTAAGCAGATTTGTGGAATTCGGCAGGAAGATTATCTGCGTCGGAAGGAACTACAGGTGAAGTAAACATTGTTTTCCCTCTGATTGCTAGCACCATGAGAGAGGGGAGGGCCCTGGGCTTCGCGATAAAAGTCCGACGAACTTTTTTCAGAGACGCAGAGTCAGCTTCCAGGCCTCACTAAAATAACATCCCAGCCAGCTGAATAGGTGCGCGCGATTTCAAGCTTTACCGAGCAGTTTTTTTCGTTGGTTAGATAGACATGCTCAAGTCAGTTTTCTTGTGCTGGCCGACATTGACAGCCGTTGTTCACGTAATCAAGACACGTAGATGTGTGACAGACCGCCGGAATGTTGCTGGCCTTCGGGACGAAGACTTTTCCTTTCTAGACGCAAATAGTATGCTGTCGCTGTCTTGCCGGTCGGCTGGAACTAACCTCTCAATATGCAAAAGAATATACCGTGACCTCTGGGATGTAAAGAAACAATACTGGAGCTACAACTTATTTTCTGATGCAATTCACTTGAGCGTTTTTTTCCCTCAGTTGGCATGGGGTCCAGAACCTCAGTAGTCGGCCGAAAAGTATACAGTCTCGATATATATGTCATGTTTCGTTTTTTTTTTTTCCCCTTTAGCCCGCTACTGAGGCTAAGGTTTCAAATATAGTGCCACGTGTTTGACTAGGTGAAACTCATGAACGGACATTAGTAGCCATGCAGAAAATTGTGCAAAAACTCCTTCACAAAGTATACAATTAGTGCATGTCGCAGTTAATATAGATGCACGTTTTTTGCTCGTTCCGAGTATGTTGTGCCTCGTGCATAATAGCTTGTGGTCCATTCGTTATCTCTCCTAAATGGCTGAAAAACATCCCAGTTAACTGGTGATAATCGGTGATCTGAAACTTATGTATACTCCATAGGCACCATCTCACTCTGTTACATTCCTTGTTTCATGTATTCTGAAAGCTTAAAAAAAACCCTGCAAAACTGTCCTTAGCCTGTGTTTCATGGTGTCATGCCCTTGTATCGTGCTTTGCAGTGCACATAGTTCGTGTATCAAAACCTGAAAGATATCTGGACATTAAAACAAGTATTCGTTGCATGTTGTCAGCCTTTTTTTTTAGGTCAGTTTCTCATCGTTTAACTTGCGGCAAGTGTAGTATATTTATGCATTGATTAAAACTAAGTCGCAGGCTTGCTTTCATTTTTCTAAAGCCCACTGCTTTGGCATTGATTAGTTTGGAATCTTCGGTTAAGGTATTCAGTGAAGCAACAAAATTTCTTTTTGTATGAGCTGTTGCATATATCTTGAGCTTGCTCATGCATAGTTTTGTGCGAGTTTTTACAGCTACTAAAATAGCAGATGGTACAATGATTCATAGAATTCCTCTGCGTTTGTTTCGTGCTCTCTCAGCCGCTGCAGTATCATGCTGTCTAATGCAAAAGCACCTGCATGTAACAAAGCCCTTCCAAATTAAGTTCTCCTATTAAGATGCCAGACTGAGTGGATTGAATTGGAACACCTTCTGCCAGCTGGGTGTTGCAGAGAAATTTGAAAACAGCTGCGTCAGTGTCTGTCATATGTGGAAAGCTCCCGGCACTATTTTGTTCTCAGAACCAGTTTGCACTAGATCATTGCAACCATCAGTGAGATCACAGTGGTTGCTAGAAATAGATCACCAGAACTCTAGTGGCCATTTCTAGTATCATTCATAGATTTGATTGGCCGGATGGATCGAAGTTGAGGAAGGCAATAGCAAAGCTGTCTGTGTAATACCAGGCATGCCATTGAAACTTTCTTCTGCTGGTGTTTCCGTTGAGTTGCTCCTCTAGTGCTGTGTACTGAGTGATGTCATTCTGGTGGTTGAGGAGAAGGCTTCTAAGTGATCACAAACCAATGATACAAGCCCGCAGACTGATACCTTGCACTCAGAGCTTTTACTGGATAGCCACAGAATGTTATCCCCAACTGTTTGATGCATGAAGATCATAGTTACCAAATGACGGAAGACATAGACCATTTCTTTTTTTATAATTATTATTATTATGTGCGAAGAAGGAAATGAGTACCTCAATCTGAGGCCAGTCTTTGTAACTTTGTTGAGGATTTCGTCAATAATGTCAGTCATGGATTTTGATTGCTCTGATTTGCTGTCATACTTAGGCTGTGGTATTTTATAAAGAGCTCTTCTCTTGTGTGGCATGATTGCACATACTATAAGGCATGAATGTTATCATAGTTGGTGCCACAGTTTCACCCACTTGGGAGCTGTTGAAGGTGTGCCAATGTAGTGCTAGCAGAGCTCTATGAGGAGGAAGTTTCACTTCCGTTTCTGGAAGCCATATACTTGACAGTGATCCACAAGCAATGAAGGCACACTGAGCTATAGAGAGGGAAATGGCACGGGTAATATTGAGAGGTAGCATGAAAGCAGAGTGAATTAGAGAAGTAACTCGACTTTATTATTATTTTGTCAAAAAGGTGGTCAGTTGGGTGGCTTGTGTTTAATTCATGTTAAGTAGTACACAGTATAAACCAAACAAACTACATTCAGCAAGAACAACATTCTGAAGGGCTTTACTAAGGGCATACTTAGAAACAAAGTATTAAGGGACTTTCACTAACAACTGCAGGTTTTATTTGAACAACACAGATGTTATGCAGTCCGCCGCGGTGGCTCAGTGGTTATGGTGCTCGGCTACTGGCCCGAAAGACGCGGGTTCGATCCCGGCCACGGCGGTCGAGTTTCGATGGAGGCGAAATTTTAGAGGCCCGTGTACTGTACGATGTCAGTGCACGTTAAAGAATCCCAGGTGGTCGAAATTTCTGGAGCCCTTCACTACGGCGTCTCTCATAGTCAGAGTCACTTTTGGACGTTGAACACCCATAAACCACAAACCAGATGTTAGTGCAGTGCTCCGAAAGCATTGGCAAAGTGCATGAGAACAAAAAAAAACATGCCCTTAATTGCCACAACAGTCATGCTAGCAACAGCGGGACACGCTAAAAGGAGGGATTTCATTGTCAGTGAGAATCACCACATGCTTTAGCCAACCCTTAGTGTTGCCAGTTTTTGGTCTTTTTTATTGACATGTTTTCTGTGAGACATTCAGCACTGTGGGTAGTCTGCATAATTTTTTTTTTATGGCTGTTCTTGAATTCACATGTATGCACTACATTCGGTGAAGGAAGTGGGGATGCTGTTTTGCAGCCAACAAGCCGCACATATTCGAAAAAGTTTCATGCACCCACTAGTCTAAAACTATCTGCCTAGTTGTGTTGAGATGTAGAGTGGAACAAAAGTGGCTTTCAAAACTTACAAGGTTTGCCGTTACCAAGGTTTGTGCCTTTGAGGTTCATGCTCTGACTGAAGTCTCTTTTGACTCTTTCAGGGAGCATGCCGAGGAGCTTGGCCATGCGGTGCCCAAGGAGCCCCTGCTTTTCATGAAACCCCCAACAGCCTACATCACTGAGGGACAGTCTATTATGGTGAGCACATCAGAAGCATGGAACTCGAATGCTGGGATGGCCTGTAATCTGTGTAGAATTGGCTCTGCATCCAAAACTTGTGATTGATGGTAACTATTCCATTATGTGACGTTTGTTGAATTATTGTCTTATATTGACTGTGCTCTATTGTATATGTGAGTTTCCTGGCCCCATAGAGCTGTGAAAACAGTTTCTGTCAAGGAAACCATCCAGCACATTTTTGAAAACACTTATATTTGAAATTTCAATTTGCCTGTTACTGACAAGTGTACTATGGTAGACAATGTCTTGCTCCTTACCTTGTAGACACGTGTTTACCTCGGTCTGCCTATGTGACTGCATTCGCTGTCTTTATTTTCCTTGTAAGCCCAAAGGGAAGCAAAAACTAAAGGAGGCTGTGAAGCCAGAATTTATTTGTAGTCATTACATGCCCTCTCACTAGTACTCCCTGCAATAGAGTGGAAACTAGGAGCATGAAGTGATGGCTGTGAAAAGTGCGTGGTCGGCTTACAAGTGTGAGCATAGCACAGTGATGGAAGCTGTGTACTCACTATGCTCCTAGGTTTCACTCCTCAGCATGAATTACTAGTGATGGGGGGCGTAGCAAGGAGGGTGCGAGGCTAGTAGCGAGTGCACACTTTGCATTTGCCATGGTCGCCCATGGTTGCTATGCTTCCAATGTTTTGTAGGTCAGCATCCGATTTCCACATTTCTTCCCATGCGTTAGAATAATACAGTCATATGTTTTTGTATGTTGTCTAGACTGAGCATGCCAGATGGCTAGGATATTGAGCCTGAGATGCTCTCTCTGGTATCACATGCAACAAGTTTATGAGAACACTTTCAAGCATGTTCATCGTTGGGTCTCTCATTGCTGGGCTGTTAAAAGTTCTTACCTTGCATTTCCTTGTGCTTTCGTTGTCTGTTATATGCTGCTGATCGTTGCAATTTATTTGTGTAGTTTTTCTCTCATCCTGCCACGATGTCGGGCGAGGCTGCAGTATGTGAAAATAAGTAAATAAGCAAAGAAGTGAGGCTGTCAGTGTGGATGCCTATGGATTAAGAACTCAGTACGTTGCTTGGCTGGGTGTAGTTACTCTTTGTAGCACTAGAGGGCACTGGGTCATCTTTTGCCGCTTGTTGCATGCTTTAGTACACCCACTCCGACGATATGAATGGTGATTTGTCACGGTTTGCTCACCTTCTCTTAAAAGTCCCATTGAGTATAGTAGAACTGCACTGAGGACCTCAGTGTAGTGAAGCCATCGTAACCGCGAGAATACTTCGGTACATCAATAAATGTACGATATCAGTAAGAAACTTCCTTTTTGCATCCATAGCCATGAATACTTTGAGAATGAAACTATTTCTTTTTGATTAGCAGAGAAAGCACCCAGGCTAGCTATACTCAGCTTCTCTTGTCTGTCCTGTTTTAATTGCAAACCTGTTGAACTCAAGGGTGGAGGCAGCCTCAGCGTTTGTCAAGGGTGCTTTTCATTGTGTAATCCTTGCATATTTATTCGTCAACAACATTGCCTTCCGGTGCAAGATTTGTCAGCAGGTTTTAACATCTCTTGCTGTTGCATTCCACAAATTTTTCATAACTACATGGGTATGCAAGCTTTTAGAAACCAATTCAAGGTTAGAAACCAATTCAAGGTCCCTTACCTCAACAGCAGTGACAGTATGTCTCACTGGCAAGTGCACTCTCAGTTCTGAAAACACCAATCTTCAGAAGGCGCGAAGGAGCTGTTCAACAAGAAACAGCATCCCAGGGCACTGCTATGCCATGGATGGCTCTTAAAAAGTTAACAGTTGTAAGCCTTGATAGATTCTTGTTTATTCTGGCCTGGATATAGAGTATTGTAGGTAATTTTTCTTTGCCGTATCTGTTTGTTCATTATTCAAGTCTTCACTACAATGGAGAACAAATGTGTACGTGTGTATGGAAACTTGATCGAGGCACAGGTTTTACTTTGCTACCTGATGGAGCAAAATTATCCCATCTCCGTGTTGAGTGGTGCCAGAGGCGAGGCCATAGGGTGACCACCCCGTACACATAGGCAGCTCCTCGCACCTCACGCCGTCATTGGATAGTGCGCGGCCTTGAAAAAAGATTGTGCCAGACGTCTTGAAATGCCTCTAGTGAAAACATTCTGCATAACTGGATGGCTTGGCATCCTGCATGCCTATGCAGTAGCAGCTGCCACAGTTAAGATACAGCTGCCAGTGGCTACATGGCAATGCATCTGTGGCGGGAGTGTTCTGCTCTGAACGTTGCGCTTAAACAGGTGGCAAGAGCAATAAAACTGTGGCAGGTCGACAGAGGATGAGTGCTCTCTGGATGCAGCCTGCAAGTGCGCTGCACGATATCTGAATGGGCACTGCTTGGCGCTGGGGAGTTCGATACATCTGTTTCGTGGCCAACTGCATTCGATATATAAAGTGCAAATTGCACGTGTTTGTTAAAAATATTTACGAATAGTTCGATTTGGCCAATAATTCATAATATCCCTGTTCGTTATATCGAGGTTTGGCTGTACAATCCTCTTTAGGTGCTGCGTCCACATTTGTCGGTGCGAAATGAACTCAGTCAGATTTTATATACAAGGTGCAATGTCCTCTAATGTGGCAGCAGTAAATTGTGCTAAGAACTGAAAAATCATGGGCAGAAACATGTCGAGCTGGGTACGTGAAATAAGCGCAGAAAATCATTTTTAAACGGAAAGCTTCATGTTTTACGGTATGTCTGATGCTGCTCCAGTGAATGTCTGATGTTATTTGCCTGGTATGCAGTCATGATTGTTTTAAAGTACCTTTTATGTTCTGATTTATTTGCGAAGCAGCCTCCTATAATGAGGAACAGTCAAAAGAATTGTAGCTGAAACCTTTAAAGTAGTTTTGAGCTGCAATGTGGATATATGAGGACGTGGTAGAAATTGGATAATTAAATATCGGGAAAGGTGGAAATTTGTGCTGTGGATTCTGGCAGTGCTCCTTACAAAAATATTGACTGATTATTACAGTACTCCCTAATGTGGAATTTGAGCACAGCTTGTTTTTGCAATACTATATTGAGGCAGAACACTCGGACGACGCTTAAGCTACCCTTAAGAGTACAATGCGAAGCATTTCCGCTTTGTCGCACAAGGCCTCTATTGCACTGAAGGAACACTTGTCGGTGGATTAGAGTGGCGCGGTGCAGCCCTTTCCCGGCTACGGCATCCTCTGCCGTGTTTCCTGCTTCCTGCAGAACACCTCGCAATGTTGCTTCAAGGAGGAGTGCTGAGGCCACAAAGACCACGGCTTCTTTTGATGCGGGCCACAAGGCATATGGCCCGCACATTCAGTTTCGTGTGTGCTCTTTCCCGTAGTAAAGGGTGTGGGCTCCACATCATCATACTCTCATCCTTCACTTCGCTATAGTTCTGCTGATTGCAGTGATGAAAGCAGCAGCTGCCACAAACTGAGTGCAACCCCCCTCGCCGTACCCTCCTCCTTCACTTTCCACCTTACCATTCTGTCTTCCGCCTCTACACTTTCTTCACCTTTTCATTCTCGGTTTCCCTTTGTTATGGGCCTACGTTCATCGTTTGCCATGCTCTATGCTTTGCTATAGCTCTGCCGGTTATGCCAACAACGATGACAACATGCAAGCCTGGGACAGGCAAAACTGTGCTCTAAAACTGAAAATTTGAAAAATTCTCTCATTGGATGGTAATTGGCACCTGAAGACGATATGCTCTCTGATGCGATGTCCTTACATGTTGCCTGTTCACATGCAAATGCCCTTGGCCGAAGAATGCCATTTTGTAGCACTAACTTCAGTTGCTCAAACCATGCTCTGTTGCCACTTAGATTCCCCGAGGCTGTGAGGAGCTGGACCACGAGGTGGAACTGGGTGTAGTAGTTGGCCGTAAAGGGTCGGCCATTCGTGCCGAGGAGGCCCTGGACTATGTGGCGGGATACGTGATTGCATTGGACATGACCGACCGGCAGCTGCAGCGACAGGTGAGAGTCAACCCTGGGCATGCACAAAAACGGTCTGTTTTCTACATCAGTTAGTTGAGGCTGCAGCTGTCCATGCACTGTGTGGCAGTGCTTAGTGCCTTGTGAAAGCCAGTGCATCTTGCATGGCTAGTGGGGGAAGGCATTAATGCTTCTCGTGCATAAAGGGCTGGATTGTTTGCACTTGGGCTTCGTGCCAGTGTGGCATTATGTGTTGAAATTCGCTGATTATCATAATTTCTTGCTATGCACCTGGTTGTGTTCATTTTATCCAGGGTAAGCCTAAATGAACTGTCGTTTGTATTTAGGGATCATGAAAAATTCATGGTTTCAAAGATCTGAAAGATGCACTTTTTAGAGCGGCGATTTCCTCTGGTGATTAAGTGGAACACCTGTCAAGCACAGAGAGGGAGGATAATGGCGATAGTTTGGCTATCAGTGATCTCTACTTGTTAAACAGTACTAGCCATAATGATTCCATTCTATTGATTTCTAAATTGGCTTATATTTGTTTTAGCTGCTTATGGCACTATTTACTTGAGAGTGCACATTTCGGTGTGAAGTCTGCATAAACTGGTCCCGTGTCATCCCCCAAATTATGTGTAGGCATAGAGTGCTTTGCAAGTTATAAGCCATGAAAAGTGCACAAAGATAGTAGTCTTTCTGGCCACCAGGTGGTGCTTCTAGCTGCAATCCGGTGGGAGCACATGGCAATACACCAAATCGGGGTACAGGGTGATATGGGATGGGCGTCGTTCGAGAGTAGAGAAGCTAGCAGTAAGATAGCATTTGAGGAGCGATTGAGAAAAATGGGCTAGGAAAATTTTCAGATACCTGTATATAAGGAATGTTGACACGAAATGAAGAAAGCGAACTAGAAAATTGACGAGCAAATATCTGGACAGCAGTAGGGGGGCAAACCAGCAGTTATCGGTTAAAGGGCCTCAGAAAGGTGTATTTGAGCTTGGCTTTAAAATGGTTGCACTATGCAGAGTACAGGCAACCGAGCGTCCATGCCACATACGAGATCTCAAAAGCGATCGGAAAATTTACAATACATCTTAAAAAATTCTCGCTTTTGCACCTCGCGGCGACGCACGGTGCCGGGCTTTCGCGCGAAAACCTGGCAGACGACGTCACGTCTTGGAAATGACGTCAGCAGCCGGGGGTTATCATTGGTTCACAGCGCAAAATTCTTTAAGACGTCACGCGCTACCGTGGCCATGGCCACTCCACGCGTGCCGCAGCTGGCGGAGGTAGGGGAAGGCCGAGTGAGGGGGGGCCAGCGGAGGAGTGCCGCGGTTTTTGCGTCGAGAGGAAAGGGAGGCGCAAAGATGTGGAAGTTCAAATTTTGCCTGCATATAACTCAGCTTCAACAAAACACATTAAAACAATTCTTGCTGGGGGATAATTATGAACCGTCGTCATTTAACATCCCAGACATATCTCGCCTTTATTGAGACCCTCTTTCTGGGTCCCTTCAAGAAAAAGGTTAAAGAAACAGAGAGAGCTCTGTGGAAAACAGGGATGCTGACGAAATCAGCACTGGGAGCATACAGGATTTTTAAGCAGGAAATTGCCAAAGAAAATATCTCTGATAATTGTAGGGGAAGCTCTTTGTTCATTGAGGCCAGGGCGGGAGTTTTGCGGACTAAGACATATAGAGTCAGGTACCACGAGATAGACACGTTGTGCGTTGCGTGCGGAGAAGAGGAGGAAACGGCTGAACACTTGATACTTTTCTGTAAAGGGCTTCACCCTACAGTGGAAAGCAGCGGGGCTGATTTACCCAAGGCATTGGGGTTTAAGGACAGTGAAGGAAAAGTAGATTTTAAGCGGGTAGAAGAAACCAAGCGAAGGTTATCCGATTGGTGGCTAAAATCAAGGGAAGAGTAATATTTCATAAGTCATGGCTAGGTGGCTTGAGCCACGGCCCGATTTGAAGGGTTCAGCCGTATCCATCCATTCATTCGGTTTTAATCATTGCACTCTACAAGGGAGTGTCCTGTGTATGTTCATTTCATGACTTGCTTTGAACGTTGTGTGCTTGACAATGAACGAAACATCTTAACCCGCCAGAACATTTGGCTGTTGAGCCAAAGGTTGCAGGACGGAATCCTCTGGCTGGAATGGAAGCATCGTAATAGATGCGAAATGAAAACACACCCATTTGCTTGCTGTGCAATGTCAGTGCATGTCAGCGAACCCCAAGTGGTCAATATTAATCTGCAGCCTTCCAATATGCCATCCCTTATAATCCATATGCAGCTCCAGAATGTCAAACTCTGCATGCCAGCATACCAACCGAAATGCTTTTGGACCCCGCAGTGTCAGGCGCAGGGCCTCCCATGGGAGCGTGCCAAGGGCTTCGACACCTCCTGCCCAGTGGGTCAGTTCCTGCCCAAGGAATCGGTCGGCGACCCGCACACCCTGACCCTCTGGTGCAAGGTGAATGGTCAGCAGCGGCAGAAAGGGAGCACCTCGAACATGCTGTTCACCATCCAGCAGCTACTGGAGGCAGCTAGCACGCGGTTTACCCTGGAGCCGGGTGATCTGCTGCTGACTGGCACTCCCAGCGGTGTGGGCCCCGTGCACGCTGGCGACGTCGTTGAGGCCGGCATCGAGGGCCACAGCCAGGTCCGCTTTCCCGTGGAGCTGCAAAAGCCCAAGCAGTAATGACCTCGCACTAGCAATTTTGCGTCATGGCAGACCCGAAGGACTAGTTCTTTCTCTTTTGCAAACCGTCTGTCATAGCTAAGGGAGCTACTTTTTAAAGCGGATCCACGTTGCAGACCAAGGAAAGTTCCTGGCTGTGGATCACAGATGCGTGCAAATTGCATCACTGGCAGGCTTGGAGTGTATCAAGCATGGTGCAGTTTGTGAGAGAGTTGTAGCATATTTTTTTTTTGCTGCCCGAGGCTAAGATTTGGTGTGTTGGGCACGTCTGCCTTGAATGGCAGGGAATAACCAGAGCTGTCCACCCTAAGGTGCTAAAAGGCTGTATGAGATATATCCTTCCTGCTCATACGTGTCCTTGGCCTCACTCGTCTGGCCAAACAAGCTGTACAGTGGCGAACATGCTGTCGAGAGTTAAGGTGTGAGCACTGTTCAAGTGAAAGTATGATTGATTTCCATTTTGACTGTTTTCTCAGAAACTAGGATCATATGGTATTGAGTAGGCTCATACTTTTGTGAAGCCATTCCTCATCTTAAGCTGCGGCCATGCTAACCGTGCTCGCCTCCGTACAGCAAGGCCCTTGTGATCAAGTCATGTCTGGAAAGATAATCGGGGGGGGAGGATGAGTTTGAGTGCCGGATGGCGCAGATGCTTTTTAGTGTTGAGGAGACTGCAGGTAAAAATGTCTTCATGTCCCAGCCCCCTTCTTTTCTCATGTTTATGAGGGCAAGCGGCATCTATTTCCATGCTGCACTTTTCACTTGAACGCACATTTCATGTCCGTGCATGTGCACTGCCAGCGTCATCATATTGTACCCTGCAGCTGTCAAGTGCGTTTCCCTGTGTTCGCATGCGCTCCTTTCATATTCTACGTGATAACCCAGAAGTAACAGAAAAAGCAAGAATTTAGTCTTTTGATAAGTAAAGACTCTAGCGTGATGTGGTCTTCACAGAAATGCGGAGAAAAAGGCTTTTAATAACGATAAGTTTTCTTGGCAGGATAGGTACATTAGCCACCGAAAGATGGCGGTTCAGCTTCATCAGTAGTTTGTGATGGTGATGATGATTATGTGGCCGTGCCCCTTGGAACGGGTGAGCAGTACGTATACATGTGCCCAGGCCATGTATAAAGAAATAAAAGAGAAAAAAAAAGCAGGGATTACAAAAGTTCAACGCAGAAAACATAGGGAGTTTGGTGGGGGGGGTTAGGTTGTCTGACTCCTATTGTTCACTACTGCTGGTGTATCACTGCCCACCACATGGAGAGTTGTCGCTACAGTGGTGCCGCAGTGCCACCCATTGGTGAGAAATTTCACAACAAAATTTACTGTTATAAGAAAAATTCCCTCACCTTTCTGTTCATCACTGAAAACTGCATTGCACTTCTACTTCCACTTTTCAAATGGTTAATTCTTGCTTTTTCGGTGAATTTTGGATCATGCGGTACTTGTCCAGCGTGCCCTGTGCAGCCCACTTAGCACCTTTTCTGTACACTTGCAATGAAAATTTTTTTTTTTTCACTTCTCCAATGATAGCCTTACACTAGTCTCCCTGGCATGGTCCAAGCTTTGGGTTTCACTTCATCCCACCTCATGTTGCCAGCTGTCCAGCAGAATGCTTCTTGTGTGTGTCTGCAGAGGGCACCACTTATGTATCGCATGCTGGTCTCATTCCTCTTGAGGAACAAGTTTCAAACTGGCTCTTGAACCTTTTTCAACTGTGGCTTTTTCCTCTCTGTGCCTTGATTCAATCGGCAAGCTAGCAGAGCACATTTTCTATGTCTGGCGAGACGAGACTGGAATCTCGCTGTTGACATCTTCCCTGGTCAAGACATTTTCATCGCAGAAACCAGCGTCCCATGGTGAACTTTATCTGGAGTGATGAATTTGGGTAATATTTCTGTAATCCCCTGTGGTTCCAGGAACCAGCTTTGATATTTTAAAGAAAGCAAAATCTTAAACAGGTGGATTGAATAAAGTGTGGTTCGTTAAACATGACTTTTTAACCTCGTGTTTGGCATGTGGTAGCCTTATCTGCTTGTGTGCCATAAAACTCAAAACAACATGATATTCTTTTCCTAGTAAATTCTGAAGTGACAGTAATAGCTTGTGCTTGGTGGACATGTTCGGTCGATAAACAGAGAAGGAATTTTTGTTGCTTCTTGCTTCTGCTGTTAATCACTTGTGGAATCCAGACTGCCGGGTTCCTGTAGCCAGTTGTTAGGAATTCATTCCTTGCATGCAGCTAGCTAGGTATAATGAGATATGCACCATTGCTTGGGACGAGAGGCTGGCTGTAAGGCTTCGTCCTGTCCTCATTTGGACACTCAATGAGCAGTTTAGATGGGAAAATTTCTGGAGCATCATTTGAAGTTTGCTCAACTTCGAGGCATTGTCTTAGTGTTCTGGTGGCTGTGCAGGCAAAAGCTCTATGCAGACAATTTCATCAGTCCTTGGTCTAACAGGTGCATATCACACATGCTCAAAAGCCCTTTGTGCTCGGGTAATGGCCGCTTTGATCGATGCAGGTAAGAGGAGCTAAGCAGGTAGGTAATCAGTCATCAGTGCGCTGCTTACCATTGTATGTAGTACACCATATTACTTGCAGACATAACTGGAGCAGCAAGACCACTCTGCCCAGGCTGTTGAAAAGGCACATGTTGAAGGGAAATGTGATGCGTGGTAATACACTTGCCTCAAGCTGTGGTGCCACCAATGTGTGGGTGCAAAGACACTGCTGTTAACTTAATGTGCCCAACTTTGAAAGTTAATTGCAGTCTTCCGGATGGTTGGTGTTTTCAGGAAGTAGTAGCTGTTTATGATAGGTTCTCTGGCCAGGGCCACACTCATGGCTGGGGTCTGCACTAGCATAGGCATACTGATCTGGCTTGCGACTTTCGGGAGTAAGTTTGAGGCAATTAGAGCTTTCGAGTCAAGGCTTCCACTGTTGCTGTGTGCTGTTGTCATTGTCGGCCTGCTGTTTTATCTCCGCTCTCCTTGAAGTGTTTTGGTCTGGGAACTTTGTGAAAAAGGTGCAAGTGGGTGCAAGTCAGCGAGGCTAACAAAAAGTGTGGTTAGAGTCTGACGGGCTGTTCAGGAACTGGAAGCTGTCACTTGCAGCTACTTGCCAACAGGCAGTGGTGACTCGGCTTCCACGAGTCAGCAGTAAGTGAGCACATTCTTGCGGAGCAGCATGTAGGATAGTCGTTGGCTTAAGCCGATTCAGACCATGTTACCTGTTATGGCATTTACGGTGGCTGTTGCGAGCACATTAGTGATGTTTGTGGCCAATCCTGGGGGAGAGGCATGTTCGGTTTGTGAACAGTTACTGAACACCACCAGCTATGGAACTTCCCTCAGGCCTCATTTCAAGAACTCTCAATGATTGGAAAGAAGTTTGAGCGTCTTGAATTTTGAGGTCACCTGCAGCAGATAAATTAACTACTGAGGGCTCTAGTGAGAGGTATGGTCCATGCATGGGTCTGCTTTGTCACCACTGCGCAGCTGGAGTTTAGTTTGCCAGAGAATGTTTTGCAGGCCAAGTATGTGTGTCTATGAGCTGCCTTATGTTGTCTTTTAGTGGTATACAGCTAGAGTCCTTTCATTTGCCAAAGCATATTTTTCGTCCAAGTATTGTGTGCCGAATAAAGCTCTGTTATGTTTTGGTTTCTGCCAGGCACTTGTTGGACATAGGCATATCCGAATCTAAAAGCTTTTTGCTTTGTCATAGGACCCTAGAAGTGGCATAAGGTTGTTCATAGAGTAGTACAACTTTTTCACAGCTGCTGACTTTGTGTTGCAGGCAGGCTTAATGCCTACACAGGTTCACAACTGTGACATACAAGGAATGCCACGGCACATCTGTGTCATTGTTTTGAAGTTGCGTCATTCCGTTGCACGTGCATTCGAATTGCTGGTTGGCAAACTCGCAGCATTTGCACAGAAAATGCTGCTAGCGCGGCAACACTAACACAGTGTTCTGCAGTTCATTAGAATTTTGCAATTGCTCTAGAAGTCTGTTATGGGCTGTTCAAGCGTTTGTGTTGAATGGATAGTTTTGCTTACTTTGTTGTATGCTGGTTGCCCTGTTCTAGTAGATGATATAGACACATTTCTCTGTTCCCAGCTGAAAGCATTTTTCTACCACTGAACAAATAAAAACTTGTTGATAGCATTTGAGGTGTTTTGAATTCCCTGGCAAAGTATGGAGATGTTAATGTTTAGTGTTGCATTTATTTGCATAATGAAATCATTTTTGTTTCTAGAACTTTATGAAAAAGAATTTATATTTTCACAAAGAAAGTACATACTGAGTGTATTCATTATGTGAGCGCATCTATCCTGCAAGTAAATATGGTATGCGCTGGATTTTGGTGCTCTGTCTAGAAGCAGAGTTGCACTATTGCCATTTTTTGGCTCAAATGGTCATGAAAGTGTGACATAGCACGTACCAGGCAGTACGTCATAGCTTGAAATTCAATTTAAGGCTGTAGTCGCATAGCTCTTAATCTTGAGAGGTCCATGATGTGGTTCCAATGGCAACCGGGTAGAGTGACACCGTCAGAATTGTATAACAGAACAGCAGCACCAGTGATGATCCGGGACTATTGTGTTGCTGTACACACCAATGCATGTGCACTACACGCAAGTGGAGAAAGTGTTCAGAATGTGTGACGCTTTTGGAAGAGGTGGTCCCTCCCTTTGTTTCTTGCAGTCCTTGCTTATGGTGCTGAGAACTATGGAAACGAAAATGATACGGATAACATTAAATGGACACTGACGAGAAATTGAAGTTGGCTTGTATCGATAGAATACCAGCTCCAAGAGACAAAAACGCCACTCTTTCTGAACACAAAGATCTTGTAAGGTAGAAAAGAGGAACTAAAATACAGGTATCGCCGCCACAGGCCAATCTTGCAAGTACAAGCGTGATGATGAAATAGAAAAGACACCACAGATCTCCGAGGCTGACAAACTTGCATGAAGGTTACGTGTTTGATCGATATTGAAGTATAGAAGTTTTGCTTTGGATCCACCAGTGCGCTTTTATCACACGAGAAAGACGGGAAAAAAACAACCTGAATGTTGGACGTCAAAGAAAACCGGCAATTAATGGAGCAACAGGCGGCCAGCTCAGTTTCGGTACGTTTTGTGCTGCTTTGTGGCTATGTGTTCTGCGTGCCCGCATGGTTTTGTTATGCACCTCGGATTTACAAGGACGGAGCAGCAGAGGACCTCCAAGTGCAACGGCATGCAACTGCGGCAAGGAAATAGAGCTGTGCATAACCAGTGTTCAACGTGCCTCCATGTTAGCAAATGCACTGCTTGGCGTGTTCACTTCGAAAACGTACCAAGACACTGGGCTGCATAAGCAGCCCTACGAGGACTATTAATACAGAATTTAAATATGCCCGCACATAACGAGTCGTTACACATCAGTTGTGACGGTGACGGCGATCTGCCGACTCCTCGGCGCTAAGTGCCAGACCCCCTGCCTCAGCCCTCAGAAGCATCGCAGGCTGTGTGGGGTTGAGGTCGCTGAATGCAGGTCGCAGTTCTTTGCGAGAACTTTGTAGTCGGAATCAGGAACGGGATCCATTGTAACGTTGGTGCAAACTGAAACGGAGCGACGACAGCTCATAGAGGCCTTCAATGTCTGGCCGGCAGTAGTTTTCATTTTGGCTGCTGCTAGGCGGAAGCGCAGCACTTGCCACCAGCAATCACGGAGTCCTCGTTAGCGGTTCTGCCGGTTTATGTCACTCTTGTTCTATTTCGTCATCAGAGAGTTGGAGCGGCGGAAAAAAGTTGAGATTTCAACTTCGTGTCCAAATCTCATTGCAATAATTGCACCTTTCGCTGCCGGACAAGTGGTAACAAAGCCATGAAATGGCAAACTAACTTTACTAACAAAACAAATTTTATAGCGTTGTCCTGAGCGTCGGAAGAGGGCATAGCGGGTCAGGGATCAAACACGTTACTGACGTCCTAGTCGAAATCGGGAGGAAGAAATCGGCGTGGGCAGGGCAGGGCATATAATGTGAAGGCAAGATAACCGCTGGTCCTTAAGGGTAATAGAGTGGATTCTAAGAGAAGGTAAGTGTAGCAGAGGGCGGCAGAAGGTTAGGCGGGCGGATGAGATTAAGAAGTATGCTGGGATATGGTGGCCGCAGCTGGCACAGGAGAGGGTTGAGAGATATGGGAGAGGCTTTTGTCCTGCAGCGCGTTTGCATTCTTGAGTTGTATCAGACTATAACGGTATGTGGCCGTCACCCATGGTATGGAAGGATACCAGCATAGTTATTAAGTGCTGCTACTGCTGGCGTTGTTTCGCTTTTGGTAGGTGGGGTACGGGCGGCGCAGCACGTTAAAATCAAATTCTGCCCAGACCTGTTATAGCCTCTTTTCACTGCCTCAGTATGCCAGCCACGTACTGGTATTCCTGCTGAGACAGCACGATATGAAATGTTAATCAGTACAGGGAGCGAGAAAAGGTCCTATATTTAGCATTCAGGAATGTGATCCATTGGTGTGCCCGAACACCTCCTTAAACTTCAAGGTCGAATGTTCACATTCGTGTAGGGGCGTCTACACATTTCCGTTCCCGTGCCTAGGGAAGAAGAGCGGTGCCATGTTTTTGATAGCTGTTGAGAGCTTTGGAAGTATGTATTTGGCTACCTCATAATGCAGGCCTCAAAAGCCCACAATCTGAAGCGTTGGCCGTACAGAACCTCTGTATAACACGTTTACGGTGGGTACGCTGGTGCATGCAGTGTCCATGTAAAGGTGGTTTCGCACGACAGACTATTGGCCTACGAACCAGGAGTCACGCGATACCCCACTTCTATTTTGTGAGGTCTGCTCCTGGATACCCAATTTGCGCATATCTAATTTGCTTATTGCCACACTTCGGACCTTCACCATTGCAGGTGGCGATAAGCGGATTAGGCATGCTGATGGACTTATCCCCATGCTAGATTCATCAACATCGCGGGCCAGGTGCAAACTTCACGAAGCGGAACGTATTACGACACCTAGTCTGCGAGCCAATGGTTTGTCGTGTTAATTCACCTGTCACTGGTTAAGGATCTGTGCTTCACACATTTCAGTGAGGGACAAATGAAAGTTTCAGATCCTTCTGATTACAAATTTTTTAATACAAATTGCAATGCACACAATCATTCACCTTCCTCGCTCACTTTCATTGACAGCCTTGCACTTCCTTTGCTGAATGTTAGCAAAAGAATTTGGCACAACAGTTCCTTATTTAACCAAGGCTTACCTGCATGTCGTGTACGCACATTGACAGTCTGTGTGAGAATGAAAAACCAAAAAAGAAAACCACTGCTGAGACAAGGTTTTACCATCTTTCGCATATGTGTGCGGGCAAAACGTTTGTAGAGCACACGATTGGCGAGGTTGGATTCACAAACGACGGACCAGTTCTTGGACCCCGGACCGGGCGTCACGTGGTGTTTTACTTCTGGCCTGTTAGATCCAGGCCTGGCCTGCGGGGAGCAGCGTGCGAAAAATGCCAGAGGACTTTTTTGACGGTGGACACCAGACCTTTGGCTGCCACATTAGTGAACAGCAAAAGGCCCTGCGTGTGCCTAATCTGCTTATCACCATCTGCAAATGTGAAGGTGTGAGCAGGTGGCGATCAGCGGATTACTCATGCGCGCAGCCTTTCGTCAACATTCACCAACACGGCGGTTAAAGGTCCGGAGTCCGCCGCCGCAAAACGCCTCTGGTGTTCGACAGCTGCACACAGCGGGCCAGGCAGACCTGAAAGTCTGGAAGTAGAATGTCGGGTGACACATGGTCCGCAGGCCAAAAAACCAGTTCATGGTCCATCGTTTTAATTGCCATTAAGCGAGATTTATGAATGAATGAATACAGTGAAGGAACGTTGAAAATGGACAAATTAAATACGCTCGACAGTGCTAGTATTCTGCCTCAACCCCATCTGCCATTTCTGCCCTGCTTGCTTTCTGTTCTTGCAAATGAAATGCGTCAAAGCACCGTCTTGATGAGGGGTGTAAGACAAACATTTTTGGGGCGTAGTGCATTATAAAGATGAAAAATGGGCAGTGGTTTAGCTCTGGTTAACCCCAGTTGAATTGCGAAAGCTTCATTTTCTCGGCACGTCGCCTACGCAGCGTCTCATTCCGACGCTTTTGAGAACTCAAACCGGTCTCTTCCACAGTTGAAGAGTCACTCCAGGACGTGGCATGACTTCTAGCCGCATCTTCGTTACGACGCTTCTAGAGTCGTGCGGCGCGTTCTTCTGGTGTCTCTTGAGCGCGTTCTCTTCCTCGCTTCGTTCTGTCATTGTTGCGTCTCTTTCGTGCTCTCCATAACGACTGCAATACACTGAGGCGAAGCGCATATATATATATATATACCCCCCCCCCCCGCGAGGCGACACCTCCTCTCCCTCTACCCCAGTGGAGCACATCTGTTGGAGTGCGGCTGCGGCGTTGCTAGGCAACGGTGGCTCAAGGTTGATAGTCGGCCACGGGCACACGGCTGAAGTGCGACCACGCGACGAGCCGAGCTGGCTGGCGTAGTAAAGCTTTTGCTTTAAAAATAAATGGCATTATGGGGCTGTGGCTGAATACGCTGCAAATTTGACGGTGAGGGGCCAGGGCCTCTTTTTCCCATGGGTCCTGTACTCGTGGTGGCCCGTTAAGAGATGCACAGGAACATCTGTGGAAAGCTGGCAGGGCTACATGAAATCTGGCTCAGAATCCAAGTTATTTGGCAGTTGCTGCCTCCTTTGGTGCCTACAGCTGACCCTGGGAACGGATGATCACTGACAAGGCGCGAACACGTGCGGCACTGCACATGCGGTGCTCTCCAAATGACAGGGCGGACATGGCTGCTGGAGCGGGCTCGCTCGCGGATGCGTGAATGGCCCGGACGCCAGTCGCGTGGAGCAGGTGGGCCAGGTTGGACTCGCTGACGCCCCCACCTGAAAAGTTCAGCATTGACGAAGCATTAAAGACAGCGGCTGCAAAGTCTCCTGAGCAAGCAATCTTAATCTAGGTTGTCACAAAGAGATTATGCAGTTGTGAAATACCATATTTACACGATATTGTCAGTTGACTCCAATGTAAGTCGACCTCCCCCCCCCCCCAAAAAAAACATTTGAAGCTGTTTAAGCGTTTAAGCTTGGCCTTGAATAGTTGAACATGATAGCATTATCCAACGGCCACCGTTTATCGTCAGCCGCTATCGGCTGCCGCGCGCGGGCGTGCCCGTGGGCACATTCCAAAACGGAAATGTATTAGTCACTGGACTACTTGTCCACACTTGTGCCATCGCCCTCACTAGCACTGCCGTCGTGATCATTGCTGCGTTCCCACAGCACGTCGTTCTAACATCGTCGTCCAGCAAAATCCCGCACTTCGCAAACAGCCACATCACGACGTCGCGTGGAACAGCCGAAAATTTTCCTCGCTGCAGCTGCCACACCTGTATCACCCATTGCAAATGTCGAACTTGCAGCCCGGCGCGCAGCTGTTCATTTCTTTGGGCCTAAAGAATGGCAGCCATCTTGAATGTAACCGTGAACGAGCACCGGTTGCTGGACCTGGAGCACAAATGACAACTGACGAAACACTACATTAAAAACTTGCAAAACGCGGCCGGCAGTAGTCAAATGCGTCGGAACCAAAAAGAAACTACGCGTGAATGGCGTCAGCTCTTCCGTCGGCTAGCGACACTCCCCGGCTCCGCTGACGTTCCGAGTGGGGGTGCCGCCTCGATTGGAACAGCGGCCCTTCCATCAACTATCAGCGCTCCCTTGAGCGTGGAGCGCTCATTTGAAAGTAAAAAGAAAACTTGTTGGACGCGATTGCGTTATCGGGCCGCCGTCGCTTATCAGCAGCCGCAGTCAGCAGCCACGTGTGGGGTGCCAGTTTGCTGCTTATCGATAGCCGCCATCACCCGCGCGGGAGGGGATGCCAGTACAGCGCGTTGACATAGCAGCTGCTCAAGGCCAGCACCAAGAGTGACACGACGGAGCCGTGCAGCAAAAATGCAACCACGCTGTAGCATGCCTGATATCTCGTTTGTCTCACCTTTACTTATAGTGCGATGTTTTCGTTTCGATTGTAAGACGACCCCCCTTTAGATTTTAAAATTTTGAAAAATCGACTTGCAATCGTGTAAGCACGGTACCTTGGAGTGGACGTACTTTGGCACAGTCTACCATTACACAAGAGAACTTCGCCATCACATATCTGAAGTTACTGACCCATGCTAGGTACATATATGTCCAGATATTACCCAGCTATAAGCCCCTGCCTTAGTTTGCATCTCATCCAGCTGGCCCATAGATTAATCCACCATATATGTCGCCATCATGTGATACCTGCCCACTTGATTGAGTCGCCACAGAGTTAGGTGGTACACAGTGCTATCACATGCAACTTAATCAGTTAACTCGTGTCAACTGATATAATTCCTCTGACCCTGAGGTCATATAAAATAAACTTTAATGTCACCATCTGTGAAATGGCAGTACCACTAGAATTTCATTTTAGCTGGATCGTTATCACGGAATGCCTTGTAAATCGCACGAAGCCTGAAGTGAGAATGAAGCCAGAGGCACACCTTTATCTCAAGCACACATCTACTGGTAGCAGTGATCATTAGACACACCTCGACTAAACGTTTCATCACACGGTGATGTCGCGAAGTCATGTCATGTAATGTTCTTTTCACTAAGCGATATGTGCAGTGTTAAAAGCTCGAATAACATGCCTTCTAACCTGTGCATGCTATTCACATCTTGTATGAAGTATTTATCCATACACAGGAATCAAATCGCCTAGAAACTCTAGCAGATTTGGAACATTCACCCTTTCTGGCACCAACTGTTAGTAGAAAAAAGCCAATGCAGTTTTCGTTCATGCATCCAAGTTCATCCCATAGAGTTGCCGATTTCACGACGTAGATTCTTTGGTCACACTGCTGTTATGTATACGACTTGGAGGTTTGATGTTGACGCCCTTTCAATACCAGCTTACAAAAGCCGTTTTTTTTTAGGAAAGTATCCTTTTGGTAGCTAGCACGCGGTAACCAGTTTGTCCTTGCTATCCTTTTAAGGGAGCCTGTTAGCTGATCCATATGGCCCTGGCCCACCATGTTTATATGCTTGCTAAATGGCAATGCGCCACGGAAGCTCTGTTACAGCATACTATACACTGATAGATGACAAAAAACTCCAACGAAAGTTTTGTACAGCTAGTATCTCTGGGTAAATTATCCGCACATCTGCACCACAGCACAGACGGGCAGTGCCAGTATATGGGGCAAATCAATAATTACTGTAAAAACCGGAATATAGGTTGAACTTTTTTTCAAAAAATCATGGTGAAAAGTCGACCCCCATCTTATCTACCGGTCATTGGCGGAAAAACTACGGAAGTCTTGCAACAATGGGCGGCTGAACTCAACAGCGTCCCTCCATCACCATTGCCATCAGCAGCAGTGCCGCCTTTTTGCGTTTCCGTAGCTGCAAAGCTATTTTGGTTAGAGGCTGCTTTTTCACATTTTGTTTCAAAACGAGCGGAAGCCATCGGCAATTCACCGTCGCCTTCAAGAAAAACGCGATTGAGTACGCGGAAGCCCACGGCAACCCGGCGGCACAGCGCGAATTTGGAGTATCTGAAAAGAGCATCCAGTAGTGGCGGAGGCAGAAGCTGCGTCGGCTGCGTATTACAACTTGCAGCAACCAGAAGAAAACATTTCGTGGCCGGACCGCAGCATATCCAGAATTGGAAGGAAAGGTTGCGCTGCGTGCAAGATCGTTGCCTGTGACTGCTGAATGCATCGGTGTGAAAGCGGTAGAGATCGCGCGTGCCTCTAGACTCACGAAGGCGCAATTCACAGGCTCGCCATCCAGGGTGCGGTGATTCATGAAGAGGAAGGGCTTTGCTTTACGGCGCCGTACTTCTGTGTGCCAGAAACAAGCATGCAGGTCGATGGGTGTGCGATACTGTTAAAAAATTGGCCGGGTGTACATACGAGCAGCGTTTAAATGAAAATAAATGCTGTCACCATTGTGCAACCTGTCGAGTCGCATTTGTTTCGAGGTAAGTGTGTCTTGCGGTACTTTTCCCATTGAAAAGGATTTTTTTCATTTTCAGAATTTGTTAGTCGGGGGTTCGGCCTATATTCCAGTCTGACCTATAGTCCGGTTTTTACGGTAACTCCCTAGTGACCAAACGTTGCAGGCTGTTCTTGGAAACCAGCCTAGAAAAAGTGATGGTGCAGCACTTACCTGGCATCAGCTGTATTCTGCCCTTGGCCTGAAAAGAGACAGGTGCAAGAAGGTTAGAACCTACATGCAAACAACACTCAGCAAGCGAGCTTATCTGGCACACAGTCATTGTCAGTGCTGCTATGGTTGGTTAAAAAGCAGGAGAAAGGATGCGACACTGGGCTATACAGTCGCCTCTCGGTAGTTCACAACTCAAAGGGGACTGCAAATTCGTACAACTTATTCAGAGTTTCAAACTAAAGCAAAGACTGGTTAATACTGTCGCGGACTAGAAGACAATGAAGTTGGCAGTGGCACGGCATGGGGTGCTTGTGCCTGGTCTGCCACTATTAGATAATGTCGTCACCATCTGCCATGTCTTGGTTTTCATCAGCTTTGTCAGAAAAAAATTAATGCTTGCAGACTGTCGGAAGCCGGCGGGCATCGCTGCTGGTAGACTGTGTACTCTACTTGTCCAATGTACATTTTGTTACACAAACTACAATTCACATCAATAACGATAAAACAGCTTCAGGTGTTCGATATGAAGCATAATTCACTCTATCCGGGTTCGTTATTACCATCTACAGTCAAGCTTGATTTTAAGATTAAAGCTGACTGTGCAACCAAACGTCCCTTCTTTTTCAACAAGTTTTCATGCATTTTCCTTGAAATACTTGACAGAACAGCCTGGCCAACCATGGATGTTTACAGTTGACTGACTATGTGAACGGCGACAGAGAGAAACGAAGTACAGTGGAACCCTGGTTATACGTCCCCCGGGTTTTACGACAGATTAACGCAGTCCCGGCGAAGTGCCCATAGAAGCAATGCATTAAAAACCCTGGTTATCCGCCGCAATTTTACGCCGGACCCACATTATACGACGACTCTCGCGAAGCGCAGGACGGAACAGCGGACGAAAGAAAGGAGGCGCGGATCTATTTCATCACGCCGTCTCTCCGCATGCAGAGTGCTTGACCTCGCTTGACCGGTTTGCTCCGGCGGGCGCAGCTTTCTTTCCTGCCTCGTCTCATCGTTCGTTTCTGTCTCCCCCACCAGCTGTGCTGAAATAGTGCGTTTTCTTCTCCACAATCACTTTCTCCCTTTCTTCTCGACAGCGTCGCCTCTTGTCGCGTTGGGGAAGCGTTTCTTTCTTTCCAGTTTCCCAGCAGCAGATCGCCGACAAGGTAGCGTAGATAGGCCTAGGTTCATTGCACGTGATCTTCGTCGTAATCCTAGCGACCAGCGTTCAGCAAGGTTTTGAGTTGTGTGGAGCAACGCGAAGCACGATGTCCCGAAAGCGGACAGTTCTGTCGGTGATAAGCTCTATATTATCGAGGAAGCGGAAAAACGGCATGGAGCCACGAAAGCCAGCATTGCCCGGGACCTTAAGATACCCGAATCTTCGCTTAAGACGATCCTGGCAAACAAAGCGGTGATATTGCAAAATGCCAACAAGTTCGGGCTCAAGCGGCAAAAGAAGGGCAACATGAGAAGCTCCAAAAAGTTCTCCTCAGGTGGCTGCATCAGGCACGGAGCTCTGCGATCAACGTGGACAGCGCCAGTCTAAAAGAAAAGGCGGACGTTGTGGCATTGCGTCTGGGCATCGACGACTTTCAGGCATCAAACGGGTGGCTGGATCGCTTTAAAAAAATGAAACAGGATTGTGTACAGCCGCTCCTGTGGAGAAAGCACTTCCGTGGACGTTTCGACGGTGAACGAGTGGATGGAGTCGCTGCCGGAGATGATTGCTGCATACAAGCCCTGCGACGTTTTCAACGCCGATGAGAGCGGTATTTTTTACCATATGCAGCCCGAGCAAACCCTTGCGTTTAAAGGTGACAGCTGTCATGGTGGCAAGTGGAGTAAAGAGCGGGTGACAGCACTATTCTGTGCAAACGAGGACGGTTCCGAGAGGCTGCCCGTGCTCGTTGTCGGAAAATTTGCAAAGCCACGGTGCTTTAAGAACTTGAAGACGCTGCCGTGCAGCTACAACTATAACAAAAAGGCGTGGATGACGGCTTCGCTCCTCAGCAAATTTTTGCAGCAGTTGGATTGCAAAATGGGTTCCAAGGCAAAGAAAATATTGTTTTTCGTGGACAACGCACCGTGCCACCCACCCGATACGTCCAGCCTGAGGAACATAAAGGTTTTTTTTTCGCCCAACTGCACAAGCCGGCTGCAGCTGCTGGATGCCGGCATCATTAAATGCATGAAGCAAGGGTACCGGAAGCGGTTAGTGCAGAGTCGGCTGGCGGCTATGGAGCGCAGCGGGTCAGAAAGAAAGATCACTGTGCTCGATGCCATGCATTTGATTGCCAGTTCGTGGAACGCAGTGTCGCAAAGCAGAATCGCCAACTCGTTCAAGCACTGTGGTTTTAAGAAAGAGACTGCCTCCTCTGCTGGAGACGCAACGACCTCGATGCCGCTTGAGGCCGATGCAGGCTTCACCGACGACGATTTCGAGGGTTTAAACCTCGCCACGACCTTCGCCGAATACGTGGAGGCCGATGATGTTGCGATCTGTGGCGAGGTGTCGCTGGATGATGCAATCGCGGAGGCTTTGCCTAGAGCCAACACCACAGCGACATCGGACGAGGACAACGATGCCGCCACAGATGCCGTGCCTGTGCCTACCACGTTTGCCGAGGTGCTACGGCACATAGACGGCATCCGGAACTTCACCTGTTCACGCGACGCCGCAGAGGACCTCCTTTTGGACGTTGCCGAACTCGAGCGAAAGCTTTTGCAAGTTCACGGATCAAATAAGGTCCAAAAGAAACTCACCGACTTTTTTTAAAGTTCGCGCCGGCTAGCGAGAATCGCGGCAGTGGGCAGTGGAGTGCCGGAAAGGTCCGTTTGAATAAAGCATGATTGGTACCTGTACTGCAGTATTAATTCTTATCGCATTTACTTTTTTGGTAATTTCGGTTTCCAAGCCCTGCAGAGTATGTTAGTAGCTTACATTGAAGTTTCTCATAAATTTGCCGCGCGAGAAAAGTACTATTTTTATAGGCATAATTTATGTTCAGATTTTATGACGCTTTTTTGCAGTCCCGAGAAAGTCGTATAATAGGGGTTCCACTGTAATCAGGCATAGAAAAAAAGCAGTCCAATTGAGCCAGCTTGTTGCTCACCTGGGTGGCCAGTCTGCAGAGCAGGTCGAGGCCCAGCTCTACACTGGCTGCCTGGCCGCTGGTCAGCAGGCGGCGGAAGCCTAGCTCAATCACCCGTTCCAGCGCGGCCTCAGGGTTCCGGACAACGTCAAACGCTGAAAAAGTGCAGTTAAAAATGGCCAACATATGCAACCAACTGCAAACTTTTTGAAATACCCTCTATCCATTGCTGTGACATTCTGCTGCCTTAACCATAGCCCCCCTGTCAATCAAGTAAACAAACAGTTACAAACGCTTCCTTCATTAAGTAGTGTACCGCATTTACACGACTGTAAGTCGCCCCCCCCCCCCACCTTGGCCTTTAATAATAGAACACGATAGCACTATCCTGTGGCCTCCGCTTATCGCCAGCCGTGCGCGGGAGCACCTGTGGGCACATTCGAAAACGAAAATGTATTAGTCACTGGACTACTCGTCCACACTTGCGCCGTCGTCCTCACTAGCGCTGGTGTCGTGATCGCTGCTGCGGTCCCGGAGCTCGTCGTTCTAACACCGTCGTGCAGCGAAATCCCGCACTTCGCAAACAGCCACATCATGACATTGCGTGGAACAGCCGAAAATTTTGCCTCGCTGCAGCTGCCACACGTGATCACCCGTTACGAACGTCGAACTTGCAGCCTGGCACGCAGTTGTTAGTTTCTTTGGCGTAAAGAATGGCAGCCATCTCGAATGTAGCTGTGAACGAGCGCCGGTCGCTTACCGGACCCGGAGCACAAATGACTAATGACGAAGCGCTACATTAAAAACTTGTGAAACACAGCCGGCAGTAGCCAAATGCGTTAGAGCCAAAGAGAAACTATGCGCGAGCGGCGTCGGCTTTTACGTTGGCTACAGACACTCCCCGGCGCCGCTGCGTTTCTGAGTGGAGGTGCCGCCGCCATTGAAACAGCGGCCCTTCCATCAACTATCGGCACTCAAGAGAGCACCGAGTGCACTGTTGAAAGTAACAAAAAAAAAAAAACTTGGACGACGCCTGTTAAAAGTAGAATGTGAATGCTTTATCGGGCCGCCACCGCTTATCAGCAGATGCAATCTGCGACCACATGTGGGGAGTACGCTGGTGCGCTTTGCTGCTTATCGACTGCCACCATTGGCCGCCTCGCGCGGGGTGGGGATGCCGGTTCTGCGCGTTGACGTAGCAGCTGCTCAAGGCCAGCACGAAGGGAGATGCGATGGAGCCGCGCAGAAAAAATCCAACCACGCTGTAGCATGCCTGATATGTCTCGCATTTATTTATGGTGGGATGCTTTGGTCTCGATTTTAAGTCTCCTTATCCGTGTTCCTTATTGCAGATGCAATCAAGGCGACAAGACAGTTCTCAAGATCATCCACATTCTCTTACCTCTGTGAAAGGTGGTGTCTGCCTGAGGTCCAGCAGCCGCTGAAAGATCAAACGTAGTTTTAACAAATGACAGATACGAATGTGCAGTCAGAATAGAATGCAGCTTGCCGAAACAGCTACAGTTTCATTCAATGAAACTGTGAGCCTGCAGACCCATTAGAATAATTTGAGATCTACAATAATATATGATAAAAAAAGAATATAATGCTTCTGTCCCTACATAAACTGCAGCTGATCAGTTCAGCCTGCTTCCATTTAGTGTTCAAGTAACGGCCACACAATGGATGTTTTCCAGGGCTTGTTTCAACATCATTGGTGTCTGTTACGGACAAAGCCTGAAACAAGATGTTGGCCACATTTCAGTTTCGAATGGAGACGAAACATGTGCTGTGCCATGTTGCATGTTAAAGTTCCCCAGGTGGTCGAAATTATTCGGAGCCCTCCACTACGGCACCTCTTTCTTCCTTTCTTCTCTTAGTCCCCTCCCTTATCCTTTCCCTTATGGAGGAAACCACCGATATGTGAGACAGATACTGCACCATTTCCTTTCCCCAAAAAACAATTTTCATTTTTCAATTTTTTTCAGCCCTTGCCAACATGCTTGATAACTGCATTTGCAACACTACACGACTAATGAGAAAACATCCAAGTGCCACACAAGAAATGTCATTAATTACAAAGGGACTTTTGCGGTGCCATGCTACTCTGATTTACCAAGCTTGGCTCATGGAGCAGCACTGGGCTATGCAGAACTTGGTAATCATTAGTGATCTTGAATAGTAAGTACCCACTACTAAGTTACCTATGAAGTTATTTCAATGATGCTACCTTACCATACAGCATGCTGTCAAGCCAGTGAGTTTTCCCCAAAAAGTGGCACATATATTATGCTAAGGAAGGTGTACTCACCAAGCAGGTGCTGACAGGTAGCCACATCAACATCCCCTTCCCTAGAAAAAAAAAAAAAATTGAACAGCAATGTTAGTGTATATGCACATGTTAAGAACACTATCAAAGTTATGGTTGCCAAGAATTTTGGATTTTGCAGGGCTACATGAGTCTGGAGTATGAACCTGCCTTAGTTGGAATGGGCATTTCTGCCAGATTCAATTTTTTTCTTTGCCTTTGTCTCCGAGGTTTTTAACTAGCTCATTGTGCGAGCCACAAAAAGTCAGTGACAGGGGTTGACTTCAAAGCAGGAAGTAGAATGAGTGCTTTAACACAAATAAGACAAATTTCATAGGCTCAACAGCCATGTTTTTTTCTTGCTTATAATTTTCACCCACACAGTTTTTTCTTCACCAACTTAACCACAAATTTTGATGTCCTTTACTGAAAAGTTGGTAACACTAATCGTGACTGACAGGCGCTAAGAACTTGCATGACTACCAGTGTTGGATCCTAACGGACGCATGAATAAATCATAGGCCTCACTGTAACTGTAGCCAGGAAACCAACAATGATTGAAAATGAATACATAATCGGGCCTTCATTTAATAATTCCAAGCTTTCCAACTCTTTTGAAGGAAATGCCTCGGGCGAGATCTTTCACCCCAGCATGCACAAAACCATCCTGACTTAGCACGGCACTATTCTAGGGTATCTGCACTAACCAAATACTTGCTAATTCTGCACATAATATGCTTTGCCCATGGCCATTTTAGCTCCAGCTAGGCCCTCAGAGACCACCTCAGAGAGACAGAGCAGTTAAAAATGAACTTCCATCTTGCGTCACTTGAAAGAGGCTTCTCTCCAGCTGTTGGCATAACTGAAGTGCTCCTACGAGCACCAGAAAAACTGCGGAAAAGCCACAACCAACAGAAAGGCTGCCACTAGAGTAGATTGTTCAGCGAACACATCAGCTGTGCACTGGTGGCCGAAACAGGCCACAGTCGTCACCTGGTGAGGGCCCCAATGACAAAGCCGTGCACGCCATTCTGCCTGAACAGGGCAATGTCAGTTGCCATGGCCTCAACTTCTTCAGCTGTGTAGCAGAAATCGCCAGCCCTTGGGCGCACCAACACCATGATGGGCACTGCGACTCGCTGCCGGACTGCCAGGAAGGTACCTGAGGAACACCAATGCATAGAGCGGCTTTCAAAACTTTTTTTTTTTTTAAGCTAGAAATGATACGCATAACAAAAGCAACTAAAGTTTCGTAGGGAAAGGCTCCCAGCCAAATTCATTCCATTCAGTGTCGCAATAAAAAGCCCATCCCACCACAACACAGGCATTAGATAAGTTCTGAATACACTGCACATTTTAAGAAGAAAAACCACACAAAAAGGGGTAGTTTTTCGGCCCTGTTTCAAAATTTAAATCTAGAGCCACCAACTAGCCCGAGCCTTCTCTTCCAGTCCACTGCATATAACTTGAGATTGCATTGTGCTTGTGTGAGCCAGACAAACTTAAGTTAAGAGCAGCCCTCTGGAATCCTGTGGAGTGGCTTTTCAGTACGCTACAGCTTGTGGTGCTCTGCGTCGAATTTGGCTGGAAGTACTTGTTGCATCTGTGTTGTTTACGTGGCATTTCTATTTGGAGATATTATCATGCAGCAGCTTCTCTACCGAAAAACAGACTATGAGAGGGTTTGGCAATTGCGACACCGACAGAAGGGCTTGGATACTGACCGAGGGTAGGTGTGAGGCCCCCCACAGCCAGGCCGGCACAGAGCTCCAGCCGGGTGGCACCACACTCTGCAGCTGTGAGCGCCGATGCGACAGAGTCCACACACACCTCCAGCTGCACCAGTGGAAGAGACCAGAGCACAAACCAGTATCAACCACTGTCCAGGCCACAACCACAGCACGTGCTATCAGGACAGCAGAATCCTAGGTATCGGTCTTGTACTCTGGCCTGACGGCACTCTCTGGTGCCACCCTGCACAATTGCTATTGCCATTCATTTAGAGTGCTACAGGCTGTTGCATAGAAGGTAAAGGTTGCAATCTCTGCCCCTCTCCCCTGTCCATTTCCTTTAGATCAACACAAAAGAAATCAACACCCGCTAACAAACCTGACTAATCCATACGACCAAGAAAATCAAACTAAAGGAATGAGGTAAACAAAAAGGAAATGAAAATGCACATTACAAAACACAGAATAAAAGGATATACTACATTATACAACTAGTATCAATGGGCAATACACTGAACAGTCGCCCACAAGCCTGTCTAGGGTGCTCGAACTATGTGCCACCTACACTTTGCACAGAGCAGAGTGACGTCTAACGGTAGAACATGGTTCGAGATTGTGCATTTTTGAGAGCCGGCTGAGCAGCAGACATGCAATATCCCGAACCAGGCGCCACCACTAAACGTTGCTCTGTGCGCTGCGGAGCACAGATGCCACGGAGTCCGAGCGCTCTAGACAGGCCTGTGGACGACTGTACAAATAATGAGCAAGACATTAGAAAAAGTAGCCAACGAACGTAGCATCTAAGAAGTGCACAACTATATTCTTGAAATTTTTGCAGGTCCGCACTGCCAGCAATGCCACTTCACAGGGACAGCATTTCTAAGATTAGTTGCACATCATTACCAATTTTCGATGTTGCCACAAATATACACAAGATAAACCTGGCTATTAATCACAACCAAGATGAGCGAGACATTTCAGCGACAAGGAAAAGCAGTGTTTGCAGCCTACCTCAACGGCCATGACTCTTCGGCTGTTGATGCTCCAAGTTTCAGGCAATGCCAGCTGGTCAAGGCTGCTCAGCTAAGCCAAACCAGGAAAAAAAAAAAAGAGTGGGGTAATATGAGCTCGGGCTTACAAGGCACTAAACACCATTCAGGCTTGCTGAACAATGAGCTTTTTTTTAGGGCATGCAAGAATGCTGACAATTCTCTGTCCATGGTTATGTCTCAAGGTTAAAGACCACCACTGCCAGCTAAAGGGGGTGTTTTCAGTCTTTCAGCATTTTTTAGCAACTTTTAATGTACCACAGGCAATTTTTGATATACAAGAAAATTAAAGCTGTACAAACAAGGCAAGAACAGAAGAAACAAGAGCACCATTGGTGCAGTTTTTTTTGTGGAATGGCTCCTATAGGGGGCGCTCACTTTGTGGATATTCCTGGTGTTTCCTGGCAAAATTTGCAGAAAATAAGTTTCTTCTCGACTGCCTTGCTCAGAAGCTTCAAAGCATATGCTTTTCAGCAAAACAAAAGCAAGACTTCTCTGTGCTTTTTTTTCTCAAGAATTGAATCTGCTTAAAATTCATTAGCTAATATAGCCTTTTAAGAAATTTACCAACCGGCAAGATGCAATTGCCTTCTTGATCTGACTTTATGACAGCGAGGCCATTGTCCTCCACATCATTTACCATTGTTTCAATAGGAAGCTTCTTCACAGGTTGACAATGGTCTGCACCGGATGCCGCTTTACCAATCCTCTCTTATACAACACATCAAGCCAACTACAGTTTCTCTCACTGTCGTCGTATTTGCACAGTTTTACCTTCCCTGGACAGGAACAGATTAGCCTGCAAGCACATTTTACTAACTGTCGATAATTCAATAACTTGCTGTGCTGGTCCAGTACAATTTCAAGTATAATTTTCTTTGATGCTTCTAAATCTGTTTTTAGGTCCAAATACTTATTAGCAACTAATAAATGCCACTTTACATCAGATATGAAATGTACGCTCCACTGTCACTGTGCCCCAATTATGTGGGTGTTCCATGTAGTCACACTATAAAACTTGGTGGGGCTATTCATTACTGACATTAGTAATGCTTACACCCACCTGCTCACCTGAATTGTTGAAAAACATATACAAGTACTCTTAAGCAGCATTCAAGAGCACTGTTTTTCCTCTTTGTTGTTCAATGTAATTGGTCTTTAGGTGACACTATTCTTCTCCTTGAAAATGCTCTGGGTGTTGATGTATTAAAAAAAAAATGCATGGACTAGGAACAAGAGAGTCAGCCATGTCTTCTTCACAGCAGCCAACATTTCCCAAAAGTTTCCTTGGACTGTCTGCTATGCTGATTAGATGCCTTTGACATTTGTTTTCAAGTTCCACAGATACAGATAGTGGTGTTGACCAGTAACAGATGAGACTGCAGGAGACTGGACAAACATGCCCACGAAGATAAACGGCGATAAAAAAAAAACAAAGGCTGCATGAGTGATAAGGAAACAGGGTAGTGTGCTAGAAATGAAATCTGCACATTTAATGCGAAGACAAAAAATGTGTGGAACTCTGCTGCTTATACTTAGCTGTGCATCAAGGGTCACAGAGGGGCATTTTGCGAAAAGCAAATCAACAATGGAGTGCTTACAAAAATAAGGTCAAGACTGATAACCAAAGAACATTCTGCACTTCGAAGCAGCGGTATAGATTCTTATCTCGTGAAAAAACGGATAAGGCCCGAACTTGTCGGAGGGACTGGGCATCTGGGTGCCCTCTATTGAGGGGCGTATGACAGCAAAGCACGAACTAAAACCAAACAAACATGTAAACTAATTGGCTCTTAATGACCTGCTGGCGGTGAAAATGTTCCGAAAGCTGAATGCAGGCATTTCATTAAACAGAACATCAGCTAAACACTGCATGCCAAACGATGAACACAAAAGTTTCATGTTTAAAGATCAATGGCGAAATGCTTTGTGCTCAGCGATTGGTTAGGAAAGATTAAAATCCCTCTAGGAAGATGTGGTTGTACCGCGCGCAGGTCTAGACGACTAACCAAAGCGTGCTGACTGGCAAAGACAAAAGCGGAAACAGTGATTCCGGTCTCATCGGCGTTGAGGTTCCTGCGTGCGACGCAATTCTTTTGCGAAGCACTGGGGTGACGCTTTGTACTACATTCAAGTTCCGGTATTGTTACATTGTTGAACTGACTTACCTGCTCTGTAAGCTGAAGGGCGGATACCGTACTCCCCAAGATGTCGGCACGCTTGCTTGACTGCCACTCTTCCGAGATCGCTTCTAACAACACGGATCGTGCACTGAAGACAAAAAAACAACACCGGTGCTACTTACAGCGCGTCGGCCACTCCAGTTGTCTCTGCCGCCATCGCAGAGCGCAGCAGTACCCCGTGGAGCGATGACTACACGATACTCAATGGCTGCTGAAGCAGTGCAAGTTTCTGCTAGTGGTTCTAGAAATATGAATACGCAAAATAGAACCATTTCTTAACTATTCTACTGTTTTAGTCTGATTAGACATTCATAGTTCGTATAAAATGCTGTCTTACTTGCAAAGTGCTTGTAAACATTAAACATAAATCTGCAGGCGGCGCAAGTTGCCCTCCTTAAACGCAGAATCAGCACTATAGTTATATATATATATAGCAGCACCGAGGCGCCTCTGGCGTCTCTTTCGCCTGTTATTGCAGCGTTTACAGTGCAGTGTGCACGTGTGTGCACGCTTTCTCTGCAATGTATGCACGTCGGTTTGCTTCCTCGCTGGCGGCTCATTTGTGTGGGGGACAAAAAGCTGGAGGAATTGGTGAGAATTCATACTTCAACAGTCTCCGTCTTTCGCGCTATTGAAGTATGATGTATGACCTCATTTGTCCTGCATGACCATGTCAATGCCAGGTTGGCCGGGTCATGTCTCGTGTTGGCGGCACGTGACAGTTGGCGTCCTCGTGTTGCTGGTGGGTAGCGTACTGCTGACATAGCTAATATATTGCTGTGCGTTGGTTCTAGCGTGTTGAATGCATTATCTTCCTGCCTTACGTGCGAACGCGCTTTCAATGCGCTACTCTGAATGATGATATCTCGGACCTTCGCCAAGCCTCTTGAAACTGTGTCTACAGTGAACTAGAATACTATCCTAGTGGCGCGAACGGAAAGGCGCGGGCGTGCCGCTTGGCGTAGAAACCAAGGTAGATGTACACTGGTAGCGAAGGCTCCATAGACGCCCATTGGTCCAAAAAATGGCGGCTCGTGGGCACTCCAGCGCCCCCTGGATTTTGGGGGGCAAACTACGCAAACGTGACGTAGAATGACGTCACGCATACGTATGCTTTTGGCGCGAATTATAAAGCGGTCTTTCTGTAGAACCCGCGTTTTCGAGCCCGTACCTCTCGAAGGTTGCTGCCTTTCAGCGCGCCCCAACCTTTGCCAGTCAAATGTGCTCGAGTTCCTGCTAGTTATGGCCTTGTTAATGCAAGTTAATGTGCAATTGGGAACGCAATGAAAGTGACTGGTAAAGGAGGGGCAGCATAGAAAGGCAGCAACACTTCCAGACACTGGCGAAGCATGCATGATTCGTAGTGCAAATACTGGTGCTAGTACTTTTGAGAGCTTTTGAGTACAGCAAGGTATGATGCAAGGTATGATGCACAAAGCACTGGCTCAAGTGCACAGTTCGCAATAGAGTGTATGGCAAGTATGGTTTTCATAGTTTCATATTCATTGTTTATTGCAGCAACCAAACAAATACAGTCACAAAGCACACCCTTGGCACACAAACAAAAAATACGTCACAGGCAGCACAAGCAGTATTGTTTAAGTTGGCTAATCATCTCAATAGTCACAGTGCAGATAGGAAAAAGCCCTGAAGTGCCACGAACGTTGTCAGTTAGGAAATTGAAAAGTATAGAAAACAATGCTACGACAGCTTCAATTGAAGCAAACATAACATGACATAAGTAGGCGCATCAACACAGACCATAGAGCACACTGGGATTATTCTTCACATTTAATTGCTTCAGCTGAAAGAATATAGCAGGTGTGTTTACATCTGCAAGGCAATGTTAAAGCCAGCTTTAGCACCCTCAAACGTGCTCAACGTAGGAGCAAATACCATACATTGAGCCGGCGTACCATCTCCAGAGTACTTCTAGTCGTTAGCCGGATCAATTTGAAGTAATTTTACGTCAACAAAAGTACACATGAAGTATAGCGTACAGAGAAGTGCAAGGACATTCGCGGGGCAGTAAAGCATGTAATCAGTGTACTGTACGCTACAATATAGCCAGATAAAAGTCCAGCGCTGTTCTGTTCGTTGCGCTGACAAAGATCCTACTAAAAACTCTGAGATGCAACTAGCCTGCTAAAAGGTGGCCTGGTAGCCAGTGGTGCCGAGTGGTAGTTATGATGACAATGGTTGATTTCATTATACCTGCCAGCACGGAACTGCAGGGGGGGGGGCGAGCAGGTGGAAAAATTAATCCCAGCGCCATGGAAACTAGGTTAATCCATTTCCTAGAAAGTCTCCTTTCAGAGGCATTCGCTTTGTCGGTATGGCGTTTTATCTGACAATATTGCACAAGTACATAGGTGACACTTGAACAGGCTGTACATGGCATAAAAGTACCCTAAAAGAGTGACATAGTGGAATGAACGATGAAAGATGCTACATTGTTAAACCATTGCCCCTGTGAGCAACCACGTCACATCCTAGCAAATCAAAATACACAAGTAAAAAATAAAAGAATAAAACCAGGCTGTGAACCAGAAAAAAAACCTTTGCAACCGTTAAACCAGACTAAGCTGATTTGTTGCACAGGCTGCATAATAGCCTGCAACTTCACAAAATATTCAGCCAACAGCTCGGGAATTGCATCCTTTTCATTTGCTTAGCCTCAGTGCTTGCTTCGTGGCTTTCCGTTTAGTAGTTTGACTGTGCAGTTCAAGATTTTTTCGGCGTGCAAGCCAATGCAGCCTCACCCTGACGAACAGGGCAAACAAACCATCATAAACGTCATCACCACACACAGTCAGCGATTTTTCTACCTTGGCATGAAGCAACATGCACAGATCATGCCCTACTTGTTCTTTTCCCACAATATTGGAACTAGATGCGACAAAAACCTGCTCGCAAGCATTGATGATAGCTACAAACGAGGGTGTAGGAACTGACAGGCTCCCAAAGTCACCTTCTCCAGGATTTTTGACACTTAAGTACAAGAGAACTTGGCTCTGATCGGCAAAGGCGGCATTTTCTAGCCTCACCTCGCACGTATGTGGCCCTGTAACACACCTGTGATCATTCATAAACTTGTAGGCAAGCCAGCCAGCAAAATAGACAATGTTGTTCTCTAGTATTGGAGACTGATAATCATATGGCAAAACTTCTACTGCAACTGGCAAAGATGTGGCAGCTGTACAGAGAGAAAGAGCAGACTTAGATAAACAAACTGGGAGAGTGGCTAGAAGGCTAGACATGTCTTCAGCACAGTTGCTGCTTTCCGACAGTTTGAAAAGGTTGCTAACTAAAAGATGCCTAAATGCTGCTTGAAACTGCCGGCAAGACGAGTTGCTGTTCGATCCAGATTTCGACCTAACAATAGCAAAGGTGTTTTCAAGTGCATCCTGGTTCAGGTGCCTGGTAAGGAGGTATGTTAAACCATAGCGAGAGGCCAGGTGGTTCCATAACAGCAGCACAGCCCTCATAGTTTGGCAGAAGCCACGGATGCAAAGAGGCTGCCGCGCACAGCCTAGAACTTCGATGTTTTCGAAAACTGCAATACACTCTTCCAAAAACTCTTCATGCACAGATCCTGCACAAATTGCAGATGCATACGGAGACTTTCCCCGCTTCTGTGAAGTATTTAGACTGTCAAAGAGTCTATCGATCCTCTCAACAAATCTGGCTGTGTGGATAGCCTCTGATGGCAACTGTTGGAATGTTACCAATGTGCACAATGCAGCAGCGCAATGATTGCTGAATACCTGTGCTGCGAGTTTCACAGACATCTTCGAAGCAAAAGTTAAATTAAAGTGCCGGGCACTCAACTTTGGGATGGACCGAATTTGCATTTCTCGATCCTTCTCATAAGCCTGTCGTATGTACGAGCTTTTAATTGTGTCACTGCCTACCCTGAAGTTAAGTTATACTTGAAGAGCATATTGCGCAAGCACTTGAGCAAATGCGGTGGATCAAAAATAAAGAAAAGCGGTTCACCATTCACACTTAAGTACGGCTTTTCAGGGGTCACAAGTTTCGAAAACAGAGAAACATTTTGGTTCCCCTGATCACAAACCACAGCCACAGGCTGCAATCCAGCTCCAACCAACATTTTGTGGCATTTGAAGAGGAGGTCATACAGAACAGTTGCAGGCGCTGCCTTATCTGCAAAGAAGTAGCCAAGAGGCTGCTTCCACGGCGTACATATTCCTTTGGCCATGAACACAAGTGCCTTGTTTGCAAGATTTGGACCTTGTGCTGCACTGTACTCTTCAAGGCCTTCAAATCTGTCCGGCACTGGATTGTATGACAGCTCCTTTGAAACATGCATTTCATCAAAAATTATGGTGCAAGCCCTGTCTTGCCGTGGAAAAGACGCTGCCCGTTTCTCGATCAAATCAAAAACTTCAGGATAAAATCCAACCCTCAATGGTACGCGTGCAAGCCACAGCTGCAGTGACCTAACAGATGGAAGTTTCAGGAGTTTCCTGCAATATCTGTAACCTTTTGGGCTGTGGAAGTATAAACCTAAAGCAAAGGTTTTGTTTTGGCTGCACCATCGACGGCCAAACCTGCTGACATTGTGCATCTTTAACTGAGTTTCAACAAAAGCAGCAACAGCTGGTGTTAAATGCTCACGCAGACTATCTACCAATTCGGCAGTGGTCTTCATGCGACGGCGCTGAAGCAGCAGTCCTTGCAGCCTCTTTTTGCGGTTACGCAGCTGCCTGAGCTTGGCTCGAAGTTTCTGCAGTGGCCGCCTTTCATTGATGGGGCTGGTGAAAGATCCTGCAACGTACAGAGTCGACAAGAGTCGACGGAAGAGCAATAAGTTGCTACGTCGGGTTTAGTCATAGCTGCATGTAGTCCTGTAGCACCAAAAAGTGCGCAATATTGTGAAAGCGTTGTAAAATTGCTAACCTTCATAAGAAAGAGGCGAACTTCTGAACGGAGCTCCTGGTGACAGATCAGCACTCGCTGACAGTGTTGCGGCCACCCCTGCCGTGCCAGGTTCCAGAGATGAAGCGCTTGCTTCAGTGCTTGGTCCTGCATATGTGTGGTCAGCTGCGCCCACAGAATATAAAGAACAAAATATAGTGACAGCACAGTTCTGACAGGGAAGCCAGCAACCCAACAATGCACAAATAATAACTAAGCGCCACAGGCGGAATTAACACTTACACTGAACCATTATGAAGCCACTGGCGTGGGAACAAGCTTGGTTCAGCGTAGAACCAGTAGGGCTGGCACCATCTGCATCTGCACAGTGCACAGACAAGGAATTGTAGCATATTTCTGAGCTGTAATGCACCGCACACTCATGAATAGGGGGCAGGTCAAGAGTGTTGCAAAAATACAAAATTTGCCAGGTTTTAATAAAATGACTTACCTCTTTCATAAAACAAGGTGCTAATATATTTTTTCTTTTCTATTGGCAGATTACATTCCAATTTTGTAGCTTTATCATTTCTTTATATGAGTGTTTTGCCCCCCATCCTCTGGTTGTGCTGCAGTCGCGCTAAACCACTTTTCGGCCCAGCCTTCGCCACCACTTTAAATCCGCCTTGTAGAAACCACCAGGTGGCGCCACTGCAACTTTTTCTAGCGGCGTCGCGTCGTCGTCGCTGGAGCTTGTGTGTGTTTCTCCTAGTCGTTGTTCCGGTGTGGTGCATTAATACGCCTGTAGCTAATAAACATGCATGCCATTTGCTTCAACTAGCTTCAACGTAACCTTATAGGCACCTTTTTTCCTCCTGTCTTGCCCCTTTGAGCATTTCGGCGATGATGAAAGATCGCGTCGTTGTATGCCGTCTGCTACCGAGATAACAAGAATAAAAGCGCAACAACACGACACAAAGAAGGAGGAAACCGACAGGACAGGCGCTAACTTGCAACACTTTACTGTCTTCATAAACCGCCGCGTATATATGAACCACAGGGGGGGGTAAAGACAGATATGGGGGAACACAGTTGAAAGCACGTGCGTAGAAAACTCGAAAATGGCACAACAAGAACAGGTGATTCCGCAGATACTATGCCATATCTAAAAACTGACATTCTTTTTTATACATCACGATCGACGGGGTGCTAACACATGCACTCCCACTTACATATTCTGTGCGCTTCTATCAATTTGCGTGCGATCGTGTCTTTACTTTTGCAGGTTACACTTGTTTCCAGAAGTTTTGCTCCACATGCCTTCTTTCTTCCTTCTTCTTCTTTCCAGCAATCCTTACAGTGAATCGGTAGATTTGACCCGGTCCCATTCTTTAATGACAGAATGTGTTCTCTCAAACAGTCATTAATACATTACCCCCCCCCTGTGGTTGATATATACGCGGCGGTTTATGAAGACAGTAAAGTGTTGCAAGTTAGCGCCTGTCCTGTCGGATTCCTCCTTCGTTGTGTCGTGTTGTTGCGCTTTTATTCTTGTTAGCTATGAACCAACATGCCCCGGAGAGTGTTTTACTGCTACCGAGAACGGCCGCCGGGCAATGAGAGAGGCTCACGGATCTGCCATGGATGTGAGTTGTATAGGTGCATCTTTTGCCAGGCTGATATTATTTATCTGCGATTATAGTTTGGTGCCATGGGTTATAACGTCCCAAAGCAACTCAGGCGATTAGGGACGCCGTAGTGGAGGGCTCTGGATATTTCGACCACCCGGGTTCTTTAACGTGCACTGACATCGCACAGTACACGGGCCTCTAGCATATCGCCTCCATCAAAATGTGATCGGCGCGGCCGGGATCGAACCGGTGTCTTTTGAGTCAGCATCCGAGCACGATAACCACTGAGCCACCGCGACGACTTAGAGAACTACACCCCTTAAGCGGTAACCGCATGAGGCGATATTCCTTCGCGATACGTCGCGCGATGACGCCGCCGTCGCCCATCGCTGCCGCTGGCGCAAACCGCACGAAGCGACGGGACTCGGCGTCGGAGCGGCGCGTTTTCAGTGTTGCTCGATTGCGGCCGCTTCAGCGTTCAGTCATATTGCTTCAATTAACACGTATAACAGCGCTCTTAAAGCTTCATACAAGATAAAACACAATAAAAACATTAAAAAATATATTTAGATAATTTTATTTTTAGTCTACACAAAGTCACGTGACGCAGAAAAGTGCGCCCGAGGGACGCTGCGATGAGGCGCCAGGCGACATTCCCGCGCTCTTGCGACTTATAGTGCGTGTAGGACATACCCACAACACCCTTTACTTTTGAACTTCATTAATGAGCATTTCATTAAATTCTTGCATAGCTGCCATGATGAGAGATGCGTCGGCTGTTGCTCCGCGCGGAAAGCCTGCTGAAAAAAAAAAATCGACTTTCGCGCGCAAGACGGATCGGAAGTTACTCACCCGCAAGGCCTACCGTCATTGGCTAGTCTCGCACGGCAATTCCGGGCGATGAGCGAAATTTCTTGCAAACGCAGAACCTGGGCGACGCGATGAGCGACAGTGCTTCGGCGGCCCTCGCGCGATGCCATCGCGCGGCGTGTCGCCGCGAATTTTCGCCTCATGCGGTTACTGCTTTAATTCATCTGTGCGCGCGCCTAGGCGCACGTAGCTACGTGTGATCTACTCTTACGGAAATCAGTTTTTTTCCCGAGACGGTTAAGCGGCCTCAGAAACGCATTTTGTTCAGAAAATTTTACCCATGACTGAAAATACTTCCAACCCAATTTTCGGAAAATTTTACTTGCAGTGTATGCATGACATAAGCCAGGTTGATAAATAATACACGGGAGGCGAGCATTATACTTTTCGTGGCAAGTGCGGACATGTAAAAGAAAAACTGAAGCAAATATTGGTTTGATGGCAGACGCATTATTGGCGTAACCAGCCTAAATTATGTTACATAGACATTTCATCCGTGGAAACAAAGCTGGGCTTGCAGCTACCCGAACAGGGTGCTTCGGAAATCGAAGTGCATCGACTCATTTTCAGGTACTTAAGCTTGGCATTTCCGGTTGTTGCTGCTATTGATGCCTTTTATAAAAAAGTGAAGGCGGGTTGTTATGTAAAAAGCAGTGAGCTCGGCTGCAACATTCTCACAGTGGTCTGGACAGCCAATTAAGTCGAAGCTCTGTTTTTGCCTTAACCACATCTACAATATCAATGATACTATCTGCATGTAGTTCCAGGAGGCTAAAACATGTTGTGAAAGCATTTTCTAGGTCAGCTACAAATTTGTACAAGGCAGCAGCGGGATACAGAAGACCACCGTTGTCTTTCATGCGAGTGAACTGGGCTAGGTGTAAGTTCCCAGCCACCTCTTTGGTCAACAAAAGCAGATTGAGGCAGCTTTCACAGCCCGTCTTCAGGACACATTTCCTGGCCACATAACCAGCTATATAAAATATTAGCCGGCTGTCACTTGATGCCACAGTGCAAGTGGAATGGTCTGGGGATAATTTCGGGAGCACCGCATTTGCTGCATCTATGTTGCCTGCATCGAGCAGTTTATCAACAAGTTCCTGCCTGCCACTATGGGAGCTAAATATGCTGGCCATATCTGCATCCAAAAGGGAACAGCACGGATTTATCGTGAAGAATTTTAAGTTTGGTGTCTCTTCGTATCGATGTTGTTGCAAAGAGCACGCTGGCGTCACTGTCGCAATTTATCCGGCACCAGGTCTTTGGGGGAAGCATCACTCCTCGAAGCATGTTAACTGTGAAGGGCCTGCTCTCGGTGGGGCCTGCAGCTTCATTTAGAGCGTTCAGCTCGGAAATCAAAACATCGGTTACAGGCTGACGAAGCGCTTCCTGTGCGACATCTGCACTTTCATTCTGTGCGTCCTGTCGCTTGCTTTTGCTCCATGGCCTTCTTTCTGGCCTCTGTTTCGCTCTTCGGGCAGAAAGGTAAAACTTACAGTCAGGCAGGAGGGTAGGCACCACACCATGTGCCATTGACGGCTTCCCAGGGGGAGTCGCACTTCGGAGCCATTTATCATGTGTATGTAGTCCCGCAATATGCACTCGGGCTCAAAGTGGCGCTCACAGACCGCTGAGGACTCAGTGAAAGGTTTGTCATCTCTTCGCAGATTGCACTCCCACTTCTTCCTAAGTTCGTCGTCCGTGGGAGCGGCGAACAAAGACGCCTTGGGAGTTCCTGGATAACCGCTCCGACAGCCCGGGGCAAAGCAATGGGAGTCAGTCTTCCATTTCGGCATCGTGCTTCTCTGTAGTGTCTTTATAGCACGAACTTCACACACGCAAGACGATTTTCTCTGGATCACTCACAGTTTACAGCTCGAGGAGCCACGCCGAAACGTAGAACGCAGACAAAACACTTCGTTTCAGCCAGTTCAGCGCCCGGAGAGCCGTTCCGAATGTGAGAAGCAGCGCGGGGCTAGTAAAAGGCGCAGTAGGCGTTCTGCCTCAGCTGCTACGCTGCCGCACGCCTCCGTTCGCGCCACTAGATAGGTATTCTAGTTCACTATATGTGTGTCTTTCCACACAAGCGTTTGCGGGCAGTGTTGCCGATTCAGAAATAAAAAACCCGCGGCAGGAACTCCCAAAACCCGCTAAAAACCGCCAAATGTAATTTTTGTGCCAAAAAGTTCATTTTTGTACATTTTATTCAATCTGTAAACAAATATAACTAAAAATTTTAAAAAGAAAAGAAAGTACTTGTTCTTTTCCGACTAAAAGCCGTCGACTATAGTATTTTTTATCGACTAGAGACTGCGTACTTCACGTTATAGTTCAAAAAAGTACTTTTTAAAATGTTGAAAAAATGTAAAGTACTGACTAGACACTGCTAAGTCCTGACTGACTGCAGGCACAATTACAGAAAGATGTCTGCTTCATCTGCAAGCGACTGTCCACTCGTACCGCTGGTACCAGGTCCAGGTGGGCTTCCAGCGCTGCTGCCAGCGTATGCCTCCATAGTGCCGATCTTTTGAACTACATTTGGTGGCAGTTCGTAGTTTGAGCAGCATTTGTCCTGCCTCCGGAGTCCGGCTCGAATAGTCAAGATGTCATTCGTCATCTCTGTTGACAACCTGGTCCTCTGTTTACATTTGATAATGTTCAACTGACTGAACATGGTTCACCCTCTGCGTTGGACCAGGGCAGCACCAGCATGGATAAAGCAAACTCGGCCATTTCGGAGAAAGGATTTTTGTCAGAAGCATCCTTGTACTTGTTGACTTCGTCCCAGAATGCAACTGTGCTCGCACGGTTGTTCCAGCTGACGAGAGTGAGCTTCTCCCATTGCAGTTTAATGGCAGCGATTTTTTTCCCTGGCGTTCCCAACTGAGAGCAGGGAAACTTATCTGAGTATTTGGACATTGTCAGGTAATCTTTGCTGGAGCTGTTTCAGGAGACGAGACAGAAATCCGACGCACCGCTGTCTAAATACGTGTTCGACATCTCTCGAAAAATCCGCCTTTCTCAGCTCTTGCAGCTTTATTTTCAGTATCGTAGCCGAGGTCCGACGTCATATTAACATAGCCGTCGATGCTTGAACTGAGTGGGTCTACACGGCACGTAGGCACGACAAGCTTTTTTGACAGCGCTTTCATCAGTAATGTCAGGTCACTTAGCAGCTTTAGGATGTCAGCCGAGCTGGACTCAAAACGCCTTGTTCACACTTTGCACTTCTGCAAGAATCGGCTTCAAAAAAACGAGGTAAGCCAAGTTTGTCTTATCGCACATGATCGAATGCAGGAGTTCTGCTGTGTAGCACTTATCAGTTATCCTTGCCGCGGCAAAGTGTGACAATTCCTCCCATTGCTCCAACACTCTACCGACCGCTGTTTCAACTGACAGCCACCTGGTTTGGCAAGACTGCACTATCTTAAGCGGATTGTGTCCGTCGTTGAGTCTTCGATAGAGTTCGCGGTAAGACAGCTGTCTTTATGGTGACCGAGAAAACCAGTTGTAAACTGACCAAATATTCGATATTTCTCGGAAGTGCTTCCGCCACGGCACTCGAAACCGCCAAGTGCAACGAATGGCAAACACATCTGACCAACAAGAGATTAGGAACATCCATCCTAAGCTTCTGATACACTCCGTTGTTGACACCTATCATCACACTGTCGTTGTCTGTCCCTATTCCCATGATTCTGCGCAAGTCAATTCCAAAATGAGCCAGGCACCTTTTCACTGCATCAACGATTGACTGAGCTTTCGAGTTGTCGAGTTCTACTAAACTCAGAAAGGTCGAAATTACTTTGCCCATCTTTTCGCTGTAGTCCCATGCGAAACATATGCCCGCAAATATCCTAAATGGTCTGGTGGCTGATTTATTGGCAAAATCAGCTCTCAGCGCTCCTGTAATCTATCCCGTCCCTCACCTCATTCTGTTGGAAACTTCACGTTTCCAGTGGTTCCAATGTATTTCAGCCAGCTTGAGCTATCCGTTGCTCAATGCCGTGAATTTTCACCACTTAAAGTACCCATGGAATGTCCAGTGGTGTAAATCAAGGCGTTGTGAGGTGTCAATGACGCTTCTGCGAAGCAGAATCCTTCACTTAAATTTGTACTTACGCAGATGCGGATTCGCTGCGACAAACCTTTATGACTCATGTGGGCAAGTTGAAACATGAGATCATTTTCTCCTCTCTTGCCAGCGGTTCGCAGTTCAGAGAAAGCAGTATTTGGAGGTCCCTATTTCAAGGCTAGGACTCCCTCTGTCTCTTCCAGTTCTCTCGTTTGATGCGAGCGCCAAGGAATTCCCGTTAAGCAGGGTGTGTTGCTGGGCGAGTTGGTTTGACATTGTGAACACTGAAACGCTTTCAGACGACGGACGAAAGGAGGACGAGACACAAAGTGTGCTGAACTAACAACTTTAATATCAAAGGAATGCGATCCGCACGTTTTTATGCAGTGACTCAAGATTAGCCAGTGATTACAGTGCGCATGCGCAATTCAAAGCAAAAAAAAAAAAGGCGAGAAAGCAGGGGCAGTGCGCAGGCGTATTTTGAACCCACACCATGCAGAAACAAAAGACACAAGGGTGTCCGACCCACACCAGGCACACCTCCATTCACACTGAAATCAATACGTGGCAGCGAAGGGGAGATGGGGCGGGGGAAGGGACGCAATAGCAACCCCTGGCAAAAAAAAAATATCTACACCCACTGGAAGTCCTGTGCGGCCGGCGATGACAGGGATAAAAAGATAAAAACAATAAAATGCAAAAGACAAAGCTAGACGCAAAATAGACATTAAAATCTTGGAAAGCAGCGTGAAGACATGCATAATAAGAAAGAAGTGAAAGGGTGGTTGGAATGGGAAAACAATTAACCTAAAAGCGAGCGATGAAAGCCAACGAAGAACACGACCTATAATGATGCAATGCTAGCCAACAATGAACACGGCCTAAAAGGGGGTGAGGGCTAACCATAAAATCGACCTAAAAGAGCAATGATGGCTAAAGCTAAGAGGGGGATGAAAACTAGAAGAAAAAAATAGCAGTGTTTGTGGCTACCTTTATGATTACATAAGTGCGACTGATCGGTTACCTTGTTAGCTGTATACAAAATTTTGTCGCGCGTCCAGAATGCTTAATTCTATTCTTGGTAAATCATATTTCTTAAATTTAATTGAATTTTCTTATTTTTATATTGATTCAGTCTTCTACGCTGCCGCTTCACGTCTTTTTTTTCCCCCGTGCAAATACTTTGTTGGCGATCTCCATTGTACCTTGGCCAATCCCCCTGCATGGGTATGTGCAATATTTACTGAGAAGGGGAGTGTGGACTACAAACACTATCTACTTGTGCTCTGTATCTTTTTTTGTCTGTTTGCATTGTAAGCCATTGATAGGTAGAAAGGCATGCACGTAATGGGCATACCCTGTGCACATCACATGAATGCGGAAAGCTGGTCATGGTTGTCGAAGCATTGCCAACAAAGCAGCAGGACCTTCAAGAAACAGGATATGCTTGTGACCCCTCACATGCAATGATTTTCACACAGTTTGAAAATGTGGCAAGTTACAGCAGTCCCGTGGTTATATAGCTGCAAAATAAGCTTGTTCATTTATGCGGAAACATTTTTAGAGGCTGCCAAAAAGGAACATGTCAAAAAGTTACACATAGCATCCTGTTTCATTGATGATGTTTATATGTGTGGTAAACGATATGAACAAGCATCTCTTTGTTGGTTAACTGCTCTGCAATCCACGCACTGTCATGCAGTACATGCACAATCACAGTCCAGTGACTGCAGAGCGGTCTGCAACCAGTAACTTGCAAAAAACTATACTATGCAGCAAGCTTCTTTCCATGGTATTTGTTACATTTATCGAACGATCACATGAAATTTGTATGGCTATTTCTACACAGTGCATTTCCTGAAGACTCCTTTCTGTCATACTGTACTTTTTACCCAAAAAGCTTCCTACAGAGTCGTTATAAATTGCTATGTATAAAGATGTTTGTAACAGGTGTGTGAGGCTGAACAAAAAAAAATGATTTTATTTCCCTTAATTCTTCAGTATTCTTGATTATCACGACTTTGGCATTTATATGTTGGTACAACTTTTCTTAGGCATCACAACTGATGCACCGATGTGTTTGGCACACATTCTTCTTCAGACATTTCATGTCTGTTGGGTCAAAAAAATACGAAATAGTTGACTGCACTAGTTTTGGCTGAGATAACTAGCATCACACAACATGCTCTTGAAATTCCTCTAGCTGTTGTACAGGAGTCTGTAATTGGCTTCATTGTATAGCTTCATACTTGTTTCAAACTCTGCACACTGCTCTTTTCACCGCACATGGCGACATGGCACGCGGAGACACGTGAGAATGGGTGAAAAGGATTCGGAGGTCCGCTGCTACTTCGCTGGAATCCAAACACAGCTAGGCGCCTGTAAGTCACGGTCAATTTCAGAAAGGCGGCTTTACCCGCTTCCTTTCGTCGTCTTGTCCATCGTGCGTCGCGTCTCGCGGCGAACCCGACAAAGGGGAGGCCATCACCTCCCTCCCCTCCTGAAGCGGGGAAAGATTCCGCAAATAGTTTCCTAGAGATATCTTTTTTTTTTTTCGTGGGGTCAACGAGGGGTCAAACGACAGGCCCAAGCAGTGTGAGGCAACGTTCTCTGTTCATTCTAGAGACGCAAGCTTACACTGCAAAACGAAACCTTGTCTTTCTCTTCCAAATGCAATGAACTAGGAGTCCTGTCCAAAACCATTTCAGCTTGTTGTCTGGGTACCCCCAACCTTTCTTTATTTGCGTGTAACTCCAGCCCTTCTTCACCTTTGTCATTGTAGCCGCTATTGTTTCTCAAGCACCATGCACGATCTTGATATTAGCAGTTCCTAATTCAAGCCTTCTGCAGGGTTTGAAGGACCTATTTAATTGGAAATGAGGAGAACGTGCACAAAGTGGAAAGCGTGTGATCTGCCAGGAAACACTGAGACGGCCCCGAGAAGGGCCTTTATTAAGGTTAACAGCCGTTTTGTGCCTCTTCACTTGGTAGCGACGACACAGCGTGTGCGGTCCCCATGGTTTTGCCCCAGCTGCCGAAGCAGTCCTCGGACATGACCATGACCTTCGACATCTGATGTTTTTATTTAAAAAACATGGACCAAAGTCGTGCTGTATGCAGTGCGATCGCCATGTGCTTCCACTGACGGCGAACAATCATCCACCTAGCCAGGCTCTTTGGACGGATTCAGGAAGCGACTGAAAAGAACAAAAGTAACGAGCAAACAAAGGTGTGCTGCATACAAGTTAGAACGCAAAGAAACGAAGGCGCACTGCGCTAATGCTGTAGCGAGGTCTAATATATGTAAATTTTCATGGCTGGCGTCGATTTCTACAAAGCGCGAGTAGTCGCTACGGAAATAAACAAAGCCGCACTGGAGCTGGGTAAGTCTGTAGCTACAAGCACGAGTTTTTTGTCGCTACCGCCGATTTCCACACCGCGCGATCGTCATAACTTTTCTTGGACTTGCTGTTGAAGCTGAGAGCGATCATAAAATTAAGGGCGCCGACTGTAGTGGCAGAGGCTTTCCATTGAAAGGAACAAAGCCGTGCACTTTGTCAACCCGGCAACAAAGCCTATTGTGAGTAAGGATTTAAAGCTGCACTGCACTGGGTGAATGCTGTATACCTAGGCCAGCGCGATTTCCACAATGCGTGAGTCAGAACTTCTGGACTTACCGTTGAAGCTGATAGCGATCCTAAAGGGCCGATTGTAGTGGCAGAATAATCGTGGCCACCTTTACTCTGCACTTACCACTGCAAAGGAACAAAGGCGCAGTGCACTCTGCTAACCCTACAACAAGGCCTAGCGCGAGTTTTGATGCCTGCCGCTGATTTAGACAAAGAGAGGGAACACGGCCACGAAACGGGACGCCCGTGATCTGCCAGGAGACAATGAGGTGGCCCTAAAAAGGGCCGTTTGCAGGAGCACTTCAATGTCGACCTGCAGCGGCGTGGCGGCGCGGTGAGCAGTAGGCCCAGCAGTGGTCAGTCTTGTGCACTTTTGCTCCGCACCGACGACACCGGTGCACGACGTACACCTCTCCTACGCTATCCCTGGTCCGTAGATCTTGACGAGGACCGCGACGATAATCTTTGACATCAGGTCGATGCCCCGGTCTCTTGCCACGTGGTATCGGTCCGCGGCAAATAAGGACAGCATCTGCTTGCCAGAAGCATCCAGGAAGCGATGCTGCAAAAAAGTTACGCAAAAGCCGCAATTTGGTGAGTTCTGCACGAGAAAACTTGCGAAAATGTTGTTCAACCCTTACCTCGGGGTTGAGAATGTGCATGCCCGACAAGTGCTTCAGCGTGGCTGTCAGACGGCGGTTCAGCTGACGACGCCGGCAGTTCTCAAATCGTGCCTTATGTGGGTCGGCGTAATGTCGTGGCAAAACTTTGAATACCAGCTCTACACTAGCCACGTGCTCTTGCAGCAGCAAAACGAGGACCTGGAACGTGCAAGGTATGTAGGTAAGCGGTACAGCACTTCATGAAGCGAAATTTGAGATAAAATACGTACCTTTATGTGGCTGGCGATTTCTCGCGGATCAGCGCCTTGTGTGGGTCGTCGTAATGTCGTGGAAGCGAGAACTGTACAGAAATTTGAGCTGGCTGTTGCCGATGAGCGCACCACGCAAAAAAGCCATACCTGGACAGCTCCCGACACGCATGCGCCGCCGCCTAGGCTCACGAAGGGAATGCCCGCGGACCACGCACGCGCGGTGGACGGACGGACCTAGCGATTCCCTAGGCCCTCTAGGGACAGGCCGAGAGAGGAGCGGTGACCCCACATCCGGTTGAGAATGAGGGCGAAGCAAAAAGAACGTCACACAGACACGCATCCCACCGACCAATCGGCGTTTCCAGCCTACCTACCTGCAAAAGCTTCTCTTTCCACAACTATGTAGCCCTACTCAGGGCTACATAGACAAGTTTCTGTGGATGGTTTGATGCGTACTCATACACGACAGCATCGAAGGTTCCTCCTTGAGACTTGTGTATGGTCATGGCGCTGGCAGGTATCAAAGGAAACTGTGTCCGCTTAACTGACATGTGCTTTACTAATTTTCCCTTCAGTTGAAACTGCATGGACACCAAATCTACGGGTATCCAGCTGTTTATATGACGACCGTACCCGCGCTGTGCAAGCTTTGCCTTAGCTATGAGGCCAACTCCAGGTGGACAACGTAGCCAAATTCTGCACAGGTCTTCCTGTCCATCATATTCAATCAGCTTGAGTGTCCCTACCATACCGTTCACTAATCTGTCTGTAATATCTAAATTCCGTATCAACATGTACGGTTTCTCCACACACAAGACTAGTGAAGGCAAGTAGCCCGTCTCAACTCGACTAAAGTTTTCCAATGATCGTTTAGCCAAATCTTTCTCCTCTTGTGACCTGTGGCCAGTTACCAAGTCTCTCGCTAGATGTTGTACTTTGTTTCGACTTGCACGGGCAACCTTTTCATTATATGCATCCACTTCGCTGTTGCTGTAGTACAGATGAACTGCGTCGGAACACTGCGCTGCATTATCCTCCGGGTCTATAAATCTAGATTCCAGTAGTTTAACTTCAAAGTCCTCCAACACTTCGCCATCGCCAATCTTGGTTAAGAGAGTTGAGAAGACTGCGTCGCTTTGGTGGACAACTTGGGTTAGGGGGAAGTATTCCAGGTGATGCCACGGTAGAACATCTGTGTTATACACGGCTCCACACTACTTTGGCAGCTTGTACACCTCGGATGCTCTAACGGGCGGCAGCTGCCTCATGTCTCCACATAGAATGATATCGAAGCCCCCAAAGGGTTCCAACATCCTGTCCGGCCTTATTTCACGAAGCCGCCGGTCCACTTGTCGAAGCAGGTCCGAAGATAACATGCTGACCTCGTCGATAATGATACATCTCACTCCTCTGAATAGGGTTCGAAATGTGTTCAGATCCGAGGCAGAAAGGCCCTTGTCTTCACGGCCTGATGTCATGACGATCTTGAAGGCTGAGTGCACAGTTATACCATTAAGTGCAACGGCAGCCTTACCGGTTGTGGCGCACGCTATGTAGGCGTTTACTCCCGATATTTCACCATCTCCGTAACCAATCTTTCGACTTTTACAGTACCGATTGTAGACATCCATAATTAAACGGAGAGTGAAGGTCTTGCCGCACCCGGCCGGTCCAGTGAAGATTCTAAGAGGCTTGGCGTCCTCATTGGTGACGCGATTTATAACCTCTTCGATTAACATTCTTTGGCGATGGTTGGTCATCTTCATTCTTGCGTAGAATTCATCCAAAGGCATACAGTCTTCCCTTTTCTTCACGCCTGGGCACATTGCAGCCACGACGACGCTTGTAACTGTACGAGTTCGTTCGCTTACCCCATCCCCGTTTTCGTCTTCTTCCTGCACACTTGTGGATGACACTTCTTGGCCATTCTGATCATTGATGTCACGAATGTATTCCAGTAGTTCAGCCTTCGTAACTGCACTGTTATACTTGCTTTTCACCTCCATGATTCTTTCTTTGTTCTCGTCAAAGATGCTTTCAAATGCATTGCCATCCAGAAAGTTGTTCTCCCTTCTAAATGGTGAGTACAACATCACGTGCTCTCGTTTGTAGTTGACGACATCGTTTATACCATAGTCCCGGCACCGAAGTATTGCCATTTTTCTTCGCTTGGTCATCTTGTGGATGTTGTAATCTGTCATAAACTCTGCGAGCGTGACATGCTCCAATTCAGGGGGGCGTTTCTCATACTTTTCCACAGCGCTCTTTCGCCATATATCAGTGCTGGTTAATTCCAAGTGTTCAGCATCCATTTCGCGTCCACTTTTCCTACTTCTGACCCGTTCTTCCGGCCATACAGTGTTCACAAAGATTACATCTGTGCTTGTTTGGCTCATTTCAAACTGAAGTAGCATCCAGGCAGCTTCTTGGGCAGACATCTCGATGGCATTCAGCATGTGTACACCCAGTTTTCGCAACGCCTGTTCGTAAGACAGTTGAGCCTCTGGGTCTTTGGCAATCACATTCTTAATGGCTCTGCTAAGAGACGATACACCGCGGTTAGCCTTATTCACGTACTCGACTACGTAGGCAGCGCAGGCATATACATCCAGAATTTGCAGATCCATGTTTGAGTTTAGCACTTCGGCTATCCAAGGATTGAAGGCGTTGATGTTACATTGGTCTAGATCTCGCTTTAACAGCATGGTAGGCCGTGAAAGTCCAGTGCGGATAACCTTTTCGTACTGCTCAAAGTCTTCAATGCCGTGCGGCTCCTACATTGATTCGTACGTGTCGTAAATCGTTGTGTTTAAGGCTTCATGAAGCGCATCTCGCTTTTCCTTCAGTACTTCGAATCGTTTAGCACCCTCGGGATCTGCTTCCTTGTCCGGGGCAACCAACGGTGTCAACACTTTGGTGCAAGGCATCGGCCACAATGGGTTAATAAATCGGCAATTCTTCCTGTTACCTTTATAGCACGTATGAGTATGTTCGTGTCGTTGGCTTCTAGGCCTACTCAAAGCATCGTGATTCAGTGAAAGCAGTCGTTCGGCCAGCGCTACCGTCTCCGGCATGTTGTTGTTGGCGACCTCTTCGTTTGGCGCATCGTTTAGCCAAAGTAGAAGGTGAGCATGAGCACTGCCTCGATGCTGAAATTCAATGCGTTTGAAGTATTCAACCACGTGGTTAGGCTTAAATGGGCTAAGCCACTTATTGCAGAGGATTTGCATAATTACCCGAACCATATGTTCAAAGTACACGGCACGAACCACCGGATCTTCGTTCACCAAGACTGCAGCAAAGTAGCTATTCGTCTCATGTTCATCTATACCAATATCAGATGGGGTTGCCTTCAAGCTCTTCAGTAATTCGAGAAGCCGCGGCCAGTGTACTTCCGATGCCGAAAGAGTCAGGAATGCCGTTGGTTTGCCCAATTGACGAATCATTGCAAACAGTTCGGCTTTACGGGTATGCCAATACTGTATAGTATTCGGTACACCCTTCATAAATCCCATGTCTCTCTCAATGAGATTCTCCACTTTCTCAGGATTCTCTACATCACCTCTGGTCAACGTCTCGATGCCTCGTTTGTTCCTAAACATGGTATTCAGGTTATCGCACACACGGTGTCGAATTACCTTCATAGCCATATAGAGAGCATGCATCGGTAGAGCTCCTCGTCTATCACTTCTTCTAATCTCGGACGATGCCATGGTCAGGATTGTAGACCTAGCCTCAGGTTTAATGCATCTTGCATGACCGAGGTAGATCTGTGGAAACGACAGCTCCTCAGCATGCGTGTCGTACAGAATGCTTATAGGCTTCTGACCTTCGCCGGGAGCCATTGTTACCACAGGATTCAGAGTTGCTTGTTCGTCATACACTATAGTGTGTTGATCCATTGTTAATGCAACTGCCTCTGACATGGGGTCACCTTCGTCGTCATCACCACCACACTCCTCCAACTCCATCTCATTGTCTTGTGCCATATCAATCAAGTTTTTTACCTTGGCGAGGTCGATCTTAATGTCATAGTGTTTGAGTGGAGCTGTTTTATACAGCTGGTGTGACGTCACACCGACCGTAGCGCCCCTGGTGAGAGGAGTGGGAGTTAGACCACTGTTGGTGGCTACCGCCCCGCCTCGCGACGGCGTGAGATGGGGCCCCGTTTTTACACAGCTGGTGTGACGTCATTCTAGGTCACGTGGTGTGACGTCACGCAGCGGGGTCACGCTAAAGGTCAATGGTGCCTACCACCGCCTCACCACGGAACGGGCTGAAGTGCGACCTAAAGTAGTATTGCTTCGCATTAAAATCTGCATTCCTGTCCCGAGCCAACCAAGTTATATCCAGTGGATATTCATATAATATTCCTCAGAAGATATTAATGTCCATATCATGTTCACAAAAGCTCATATTATGTTCATATATTCATACAATCGTCACTTTGACTTTGAGCTCGCACTGACGGACAGGGGCCAGGATCTGCTGGAAGCATATGGGTCCCGTAAATAGGGAACCACCCCGTCTGGTGCCTGCGTGCACCACCGATTTATTTCGGGCTTTATTAATAAATGTTCATTCATCATCATCACTTTGACGATAGTGGACATTCATGTAGCACTCTTATCATGCCCACATATGATGATTACTACACATTTAGAAGATGTTCACCAGATATTCAGCCAATATATTTTCACTTTGTGTGCGGGTTGCTGTGCCATCTATTTTATGTACTGTACAAGTCTCAACAAAACAGATATGATGCAAAAGATGACTAAAAACCAACAACTGGTCATCACGCAGGAGGAAATTTCTATCTTTTGTACATGATCTGGTAATGACATTTCAAATAAGAGATGCATAGCGAGAAAATTGCATTGCATAAATATGTCCTAAAGGAAGTGTCATTTTCCTGGCATGCATGTTACCTCAAATGTCATTTTTAGTTCATGCAAGATAAAACATGCATGTGTAATGAAGTTGTTAGTTTGCTCTCTTTAACTTTATCATCTTTCATCACACTCATTGTGTTCTTGTAAGCTGTACAGCACGTAAAGTAAACAGCTATAATCGAACAGCTGCAGTTCTCGTTTTTTTAGAATGTTCCACCTCGTGGCAGTACATGGGCACGAAATATGCACAGGCACAGGCTTCAAGTATGAGAGAACACTAAGGCATACAATCACTTGTTTTGCCCTCTGCCACATTTTATTGCCCAGTAGCCATAACGGTCAGCGTCTCTTGCCATCCATTCTTTTACGCCAGGACCTCGGAGGCCTGTGAATATAACAGCGCATTGTTTTGAGCAGTAGCGATGACACGACAAGAAATATGGAGATAAAACTGGTGCACAAGAATATGCAAAAGCTAACGTTTCAGCTGGCTCTGCATCTTTACTGAAAGGTAGCAAGGACAAAAAGCATGTGATAGAAGCCAAGTACACAAATGTGCATCCACTGTAACACTTGCTAGCTTTACCAGAGTCAAGATTTAAGCAGGTATAATTTCTAACAGTACAACAAGTATATTAATTTGCCCTAAGTGGCACTACAAATAAGTAGCCAGACACACTGAATAAGCTAAGCCCGGTCTCTGAAGGTGGTCTGCATGCAATATGTAAAAGCTCTGATGCACTGGAAGCAACATTGAGGTATGATATGGTCCACTACCTTATTTTGAGGCAGTGGCAAGCAAAAACCCCATTTTTTTTTTTTTTGGTGGGGTACCTGCCTCTGATTGCTTTCGCTATGCACGATGCCAGTGGCCTTCTATTGTGCCCCTCAAGCTCTCTCCATGGCCACAGCATACACTGCCAATAGGCAGTAAACTGGTTGCCACCACTTGATGGACTAGACTTCCGTCTAAGTTGGTGGCCAGTGTAGAAATTCACCAGGTGAGCATGAAGGCTCAGCTTCTGAGTGAAAAGTTGCCAGGCGGCAGACTGGTGGAATCCCACTTACGATGTACAGCAGAGGGTTTGTCCTCAGGCTGAACAACGTAGTAGTGACCAGTTATCTGGCTACTGTCGTTCCCGAGTACCTCCGGGCCTCCACGATGGGCTGGGGCACCTGCAGCGGCATTACGACATGCTGTATGGTACTCTTGTTGTTATTGCCGTGTTGTCCGGCGGTTCCAAGCGCGCATGTGCGTAGATACGCGATACGCTGTATATAGGGCGCCAGCTCTGTACGAATCATGTTGATGACGTGCAACACTCGGCGCGCAACGTTTTCATAGAATGGTTCAACGATGGTCTTGAAGGCATTCATATTCACCATGCAAGTAACCACATTGAATGTGGCATCTGCGCAGCTGAACATCAGAGACAGGCCAGCTTTTTGCTACGTCATAATTACCGTCTAAGGCTACTGCTGCTTATGGTGTGGGCAGTGCCTGAAGTGAGGCCTGGGCAAGGGCGGCTTTCACAGCTTCCTTTCGAGCTGCTTCCTGTTGTTCTGGAGTCAGCACTTTGTTCCCGTCATGCGTGTAGCTACGAGCTACCGCGGCCATTTTGGTGGTGTCAGTGGATGACATGATGATCGAAGTTTGTCTGCGATGAGAGAGTCACCCGAATCTGAGAAGAAAGGCTTAAGGGTTAAGTCACTAGCGAGGGAGGTATGCTTGAGAGCTACCAACCGTTGGTGTTATGATTACTAACACTACAAACGTTTGGTCTCAAGGACACATCGGCGTCATTAACCCTGGTGAGGGTGTGGTGACTGAACGTTCTTCCAGTAGACAGTCAGTTTAGATGTCTGGGTTACTAGTTCCTGATTAAAAGCAAGCGACTACAATATGTGTAGCAGAAATGAGCGAAATCTACAAAGCACAGACAAAGCAAGCCTAGGATTAGGGGATTCTGGACCTTTAATATTATCACTGCAGTTAAGAAATTCTTATAAATAGGTGCCCTCTTCTGATACGACATTTTCTTGCTATTTTGAATTTGCTCTCAGTTGTTGTTGTTGATGCTAAGGGATATTCTGGGGAGGGGGATACTGGCCCCAACGTATGTTGGCCTCGTAGGCATCACTCTTGGGGGCCAGGGGAAGGGGATTGGGATGTGGGGGAGGGGAGGGGGATTGGGGTGGTGGCAAAGGACAGGGACAGCACTTCGCAAGGTCACCGCAGACAACATCCGGGGCACGTGAACCAAGTGCAGATGGAGAGGCACCAGGCACGCCGCAGCAGCCGACTCGCTGGGGAGGGGAAGATGAACGGCGCGCGCTGGGAGTGGCGCGCGCACGTCGGGGGCTTGCCGGAGGCAAGGAGCCGGCACCCCGGGGCAGCCGGAAAGCCGACCAGGGCAGGCGAGTGCTGCAATGTAGCCGAGGCTGCCAGCAGAGAGCCACCGACGGGTGGCCGGTGGGGACCGCGGGTAGACTGCTGGGAGGCAGCGCGGCGGGTTGCGCTGAGTACCGCTGCTGCCGGCGGCGCGCAGGGGCTGTAATGACAGCAGGGCGTCAGTGGGCTGGCGTCCAGGGACCGGCGGTGGTGTCCAGCATTACGCCGGGAGCTGCGTCAGGAGGCAGCAGGGATGGAACGCTGGAGACCGCCGTAGGAGGCGGCGCGTCGGGGCCCCGAGCGCACCGGTGCGCACGGGGAGGGCGGGAGGCAGCAATCAAAGCCGCGAACTCGTCCGGGGCAGCACAGCAGGCGCCGAGGCAAAGGTTGGACCGCCGCCATCGTAGTCCGCTGTGCTGGCTGCAGGGGTGTTCAGGAACAGGGGCCGCCGCCGCTGCAGCTAACGACGACGGCCCGAAGAGGCTCTCCCGGCGGTAGAGGGTTACCCGGCCGCCGAAGCGGCCGCCGGGTAGGTAGGCCTAGGTAGCGGTACGAGGGGCTCCGACGCGGGCGACGGGGCCGCCTAGTTGCTCCTAGGGTGGGGCGCCGGACGGCGCTGGACGCGCTCGGAGCTCCTGTCCAGAATCCAAAGGGCTGGCAGGAGGGTGGGCCGGGCGCGGCCGAGGCGAGGCGAGTTCGTTAAAAATGAACGCGTCTCGGGAGGAGAGGCAAGGGGCATGCGCTCTCGGAGGAGGACCGGCGGGACCGGCGAAAACGGGCACCGACCGGACGGAGAGGCGAGCGACCACGACCGCTCTCTTCGAATGCTCCGGGGAGACTGGCAACTCCAATAAGGTCTGTTGAATTTAAACCAGACATACCCGGACTTCAGCGTGTGTTACACCAGCAGTCAGTGAGGTCTGTCTTATTTTCAGTCACCCCTGTGATGACTGCTACTGTAACTGTGAACAAGGTTTTTTTGTTCAGAAAATCACAGGGTGGAGGGTGATAAAAGATTCTTTGCTTCCTATGTTACTTGAAGAAAATAGCGCCAGAGCATGCAAACCACGAAAAGACAAGGACGAGACACAAAGCGCTCGTAATATAGCTCGTAATCTAATTCCTAAAAGGAAAATGTGTGTCCTCTGCACAGTAACTGGCTTTGTCTGTTCAAATTGTCCTGATCAGATTTTACAATGGAGTGGAAGGCTGTGGTCTTGTAGAGAATGTTTGTGTGTCTGTAGCACAAGTGAGCAGTGACTCAGTAATGAACAGAATGTCTCAACAACTCATACCCAGTCCTGTTGTACCCGTTGCTTTGTTCCACATATTCTTCAACTACATGCTGTATGAATTACTTTTCTGTTCTATGTTGAAAAAGTTTTATTTCATGTGTTGGTGTGCCATTGAGACTTGACTGTTGTAGAAATATCAACATTGGTCCTGCTAGATTAGCCAGCCGGAAGGATACCCGAGCTGCACGGTGATCTCACAACATCCACTTCATCCTTGCTTCATTCGTGTGGTGCTTCGTATGACGCAAATGCGAAGGTGTGTGACAAAGCTCTCAGTTCAGCTGGCAGTTCTGCTCCCCACCAAAGGTGATTTCTTTGCCCTAAGAGTATACATGCAATAAAAAATGCAGTAAAAGACAAGTGTTTCAGGAAACAAGGTAGCAGTTGTGACTCAGATTCCCAGTAACAAGCAAATTGATATGTTTCTGTTACTCCCTACAGTGATTACAATGATGAATGATTGTGGCCTCACATCAGTAAAACACCAACATTGAGTTGCCACTGGGCAACCACAATGCAGTTTTTGCCGACTAGCAGAAAATCAGTATTTAAACCGTTGACCTAAAGCAGTGACACCACATGGGCTTCAGAACTGTAGCAGCTTAAAAGATGCATGAGTACCTTGCAGTTGAGGTTACAGGCCTAATGTAACCGGTTTTGATGCCACTCTTTTATCTCTCTTTGCGGACTAGTTCCGGCATAGCGGCACTCACTTTCTTCTGCTTTGTAGCGAGAGCTACACTACGCTACCCAGTCGAGCATTTCGCCGTGAGCCTGGGAGGCTGATAGTGCGCATGCATGAAACCAGAGAGGAGCAGCAGGTGCGCGGCGCATGGCGTCAGAGTTCGCCGCCGCCGCGTGTGAATGCGCATGCGCGGCAACCGGAGAAGAGCAGCTGGTGCGCTGCGCATGAAGTCAGAGCTTGGCTGCTGCCGCGGGCGCATGTGGGGTCTTGTGGATAAACTGCGTATGTGCGGCTGTGTGTATAAAAGCTGAGGTGATACGACTCAGTGCATCACAATCGCTTCGTATGGGTGACGAAAAGGAGGCTGCAGCCGCTGCTATGCAGTGGTATCGTCAGGAGAAGATCAGTTCTTTGAACCCAGAAGCCTTCACCTGGCACTTGGCCACTCTGCAGAGAAAGAATGAACATCAGAAGGCTAAACGGGCGGCGGAGACGCCGGAGCAAAGAGAAAAACATCTTGCCAAGCGAAGACACCAAGAGGCGGAGCGTAACAAGCGGCGCCTAGCAGCTCGCATGGTTCCTTCACAAGAAAATCAGGATGAAGCAATAGCAACAGCATCATTATCAACAACTGAAGAGGAGGATGTTAAGGCTCGTCGTATAACTGACCACATGATTAGACCAGGGGGGAACTGCAGCTCTTGCTATGTATATCCTGGCATAGCTGAGCTAAGCTGGGAATTATATGTCATTTCACTTTTGTTTCACGATTCCGTACAGTCCCACAGACTGTTCCAAGAAAAAAGCGATTATCTAATACCCCAACTTTTCAGTACAACAGCACTGAATGGGTATCCTCTGTGGACAATAAACACAGTGGAAAATGCTAGCACCGCCGGTAGCTTTATTTCTAAATGGGATTATGTGATCGGTGAAGCTTGCTGTTGTACTTATTGGTCGATGGTCCCTCCGATGCGGGGCTGCTGGTAATAGTGCATGTTGAGATGCGCCAGCTGTAGCACTCCCGGGTTGATGCAGATATTTTCAAAGCCAGGGTGCGCTGTTGCACAGCACAGACCCTGTTGCTTCTTCGCTTCAGCTTTGTATGCCCAGCAGCAGATGCATTCCTTGGCGGTCAATATGACGGCGCAGCAGTCGCACTGGCACCTTTGCAGAAAACTTGTCAGTGATGCGTGCTAACGGCATAACAGGGTTCATATCGCTCACTATTCCATGTGGCCCACTCGTTGCTGGCCGTCCGCTGTGTCATCGGCGTCTGAGAATGGTCTCATCCTCACTAATATCCTTGCAGCCAGATGGGTTGCCGCTCGGGCAGTTGCTGTCGTTGCCATCGGCCACATCACACAAAGGCATGCTGTGTACAAAATGAATCGGAGATCAGCTGTCCACCGATGAATTTCCACTTCCAATTCACTTAGGTGAATTTCGGGAGAATTTCGATCTCGAATGCAGTCAAGTTTTGCAGATTCATCTTAACAGCAGACAAAATAGCAGTGGCTGAATGTCATACCAACAACCTGCACATTTTTGAAGATTACTCCACATATTACTACTCATTACTCTGCTGATTGCAGAGCAGCAAGTCATCACGCAGCTTGCTGAAAGGCACTCCATTCAGGGGTTAACTCCTCCTACCCTCTGCACTCAGTGGTTCTTTCCTCAGTCAACAAAAAATTTATATAGGGCCGCTGTGACTCGCTTCTCAATGGCAACTGGCTGTCGCATATTTGTCGCTTGCTGAGCCAATGTGGGACGGCAGGCATCAATTATGTACCTGAATGTAGTCTCAGGTACCTGAAGCGATTGTTGGTAGCATTGTCCTCCCAAGTTTGGCAAGGTCTTCTCGAAGTATCGTCCGTGTTGATGGTACACCAAAGGTTCTCTTGGTGCATGGCGTGAAGATGATGAACGTGCCATGAGGGTAGTGTTATTCATCAAAAGTTGCTTCTTATTTAGCCGTACTCTCCCCGTAGCTTCTTCGATTCCAAGATCCATGGATAGAGAGCATGCATCGGTAGAGCTCCTCGTCTATCACTTCTTCTAATCTCGGACGATGCCATGGTCAGGATTGTAGACCTAGCCTCAGGTTTAATACATCTTGCATGACCGAGGTAGATCTGTGGAAACGACAGCTCCTCAGCATGCGTGTCGTACAGAATGCTTATAGGCTTCTGACCTTCGCCGGGAGCCATTGTTACCACAGGATTCAGAGTTGCTTGTTCGTCATACACTATAGTGTGTTGATCCATTGTTAATGCAACTGCCTCTGACATGGGGTCACCTTCGTCGTCATCACCACCACACTCCTCCAACTCCATCTCATTGTCTTGTGCCATATCAATCAAGTTTTTTACCTTGGCGAGGTCGATCTTAATGTCATAGTGTTTGAGTGGAGCTGTTTTATACAGCTGGTGTGACGTCACACCGACCGTAGCGCCCCTGGTGAGAGGAGTGGGAGTTAGACCACCGTTGGTGGCTACCGCCCCGCCTCGCGACGGCGTGAGATGGGGCCCCGTTTTTACACAGCTGGTGTGACGTCATTCTAGGTCACGTGGTGTGACGTCACGCAGCGGGGTCACGCTAAAGGTCAATGGTGCCTACCACCGCCTCACCACGGAACGGGCTGAAGTGCGACCTAAAGTAGTATTGCTTCGCATTAAAATCTGCATTCCTGTCCCGAGCCAACCAAGTTATATCCAGTCGATATTCATATAATATTCCTCAGAAGATATTAATGTCCATATCATGTTCACAAAAGCTCATATTATGTTCATATATTCATACAATCGTCACTTTGACTTTGAGCTCGCACTGACGGACAGGGGCCAGGAGCTGCTGGAAGCATATGGGTCCCGTAAATAGGGAACCACCCCGTCTGGTGCCTGCGTGCACCACCGATTTATTTCGGGCTTAATAAATGTTCATTCATCATCATCACTTTGACGATAGTGGACATTCATGTAGCACTCTTATCATGCCCACATATGATGATTACTACACATTTAGAAGATGTTCACCAGATATTCAGCCAATATATTTTCACTTTGTGTGCGGGTTGCTGTGCCATCTATTTTATGTACTGTACAAGTCTCAACAAAACAGATATGATGCAAAAGATGACTAAAAACCAACAACTGGTCATCACGCAGGAGGAAATTTCTATCTTTTGTACATGATCTGGTAATGACATTTCAAATAAGAGATGCATAGCGAGAAAATTGCATTGCATAAATATGTCCTAAAGGAAGTGTCATTTTCCTGGCATGCATGTTACCTCAAATGTCATTTTTAGTTCATGCAAGATAAAACATGCATGTGTAATGAAGTTGTTAGTTTGCTCTCTTTAACTTTATCATCTTTCATCACACTCATTGTGTTCTTGTAAGCTGTACAGCACGTAAAGTAAACAGCTATAATCGAACAGCTGCAGTTCTCGTTTTTTTAGAATGTTCCACCTCGTGGCAGTACATGGGCACGAAATATGCACAGGCACAGGCTTCAAGTATGAGAGAACACTAAGGTATACAATCACTTGTTTTGCCCTCTGCCACATTTTATTGCCCAGTAGCCATAACGGTCAGCGTCTCTTGCCATCCATTCTTTTACGCCAGGACCTCGGAGGCCTGTGAATATAACAGCGCATTGTTTTGAGCAGTAGCGATGACACGACAAGAAATATGGAGATAAAACTGGTGCACAAGAATATGCAAAAGCTAACGTTTCAGCTGGCTCTGCATCTTTACTGAAAGGTAGCAAGGACAAAAAGCATGTGATAGAAGCCAAGTACACAAATGTGCATCCACTGTAACATTTGCTAGCTTTACCAGAGTCAAGATTTAAGCAGGTATAATTTCTAACAGTACAACAAGTATATTAATTTGCCCTAAGTGGCACTACAAATAAGTAGCCAGACACACTGAATAAGCTAAGCCCGGTCTCTGAAGGTGGTCTGCATGCAATATGTAAAAGCTCTGATGCACTGGAAGCAACATTGAGGTATGATATGGTCCACTACCTTATTTTGAGGCAGTGGCAAGCAAAAACCCCATTTTTTTTTTTTTTGGTGGGGTACCTGCCTCTGATTGCTTTCGCTATGCACGATGGCAGTGGCCTTCTATTGTGCCCCTCAAGCTCTCTCCATGGCCACAGCATACACTGCCAATAGGCAGTAAACTGGTTGCCACCACTTGATGGACTAGACTTCCGTCTAAGTTGGTGGCCAGTGTAGAAATTCACCAGGTGAGCATGAAGGCTCAGCTTCTGAGTGAAAAGTTGCCAGGCGGCAGACTGGTGGAATCCCACTTACGATGTACAGCAGAGGGTTTGTCCTCAGGCTGAACAACGTAGTAGTGACCAGTTATCTGGCTACTGTCGTTCCCGAGTACCTCCGGGCCTCCACGATGGGCTGGGGCACCTGCAGCGGCATTATGACATGCTGTATGGTACTCTTGTTGTTATCGCCGTGTTGTCCGGCGGTTCCAAGCGCGCATGTGCGTAGATACGCGATACGCTGTATATAGGGCGCCAGCTCTGTACGAATCATGTTGATGACGTGCAACACTCGGCGCGCAACGTTTTCATAGAATGGTTCAACGATGGTCTTGAAGGCATTCATATTCACCATGCAAGTAACCACATTGAATGTGGCATCTGCGCAGCTGAACATCAGAGACAGGCCAGCTTTTTGCTACGTCATAATTACCGTCTAAGGCTACTGCTGCTTATGGTGTGGGCAGTGCCTGAAGTGAGGCCTGGGCAAGGGCGGCTTTCACAGCTTCCTTTCGAGCTGCTTCCTGTTGTTCTGGAGTCAGCACTTTGTTCCCGTCATGCGTGTAGCTACGAGCTACCGCGGCCATTTTGGTGGTGTCAGTGGATGACATGATGATCGAAGTTTGTCTGCGATGAGAGAGTCACCCGAATCTGAGAAGAAAGGCTTAAGGGTTAAGTCACTAGCGAGGGAGGTATGCTTGAGAGCTACCAACCGTTGGTGTTATGATTACTAACACTACAAACGTTTGGTCTCAAGGACACATCGGCGTCATTAACCCTGGTGAGGGTGTGGTGACTGAACGTTCTTCCAGTAGACAGTCAGTTTAGATGTCTGGGTTACTAGTTCCTGATTAAAAGCAAGCGACTACAATATGTGTAGCAGAAATGAGCGAAATCTACAAAGCACAGACAAAGCAAGCCTAGGATTAGGGGATTCTGGAGCTTTAATATTATCACTGCAGTTAAGAAATTCTTATAAATAGGTGCCCTCTTCTGATACGACATTTTCTTGCTATTTTGAATTTGCTCTCAGTTGTTGTTGATGCTAAGGGATATTCTGGGGAGGGGGATACTGGCCCCAACGTATGTTGGCCTCGTAGGCATCACTCTTGGGGGCCAGGGGAAGGGGATTGGGATGTGGGGGAGGGGAGGGGGATTGGGGTGGTGACAAAGGACAGGGACAGCACTTTGCAAGGTCACCGCAGACAACATCCGGGGCACGTGAACCAAGTGCAGATGGAGAGGCACCAGGCACGCCGCAGCAGCCGACTCGCTGGGGAGGGGAAGATGAACGGCGCGCGCACGTCGGGGGCTTGCCGGAGGCAAGGAGCCGGCACCCCGGAGCAGCCGGAAAGCCGACCAGGGCAGGCGAGGGCTGCAATGTAGCCGAGGCTGCCTGCAGAGAGCCACCGACAGGTGGCCGGTGGGGACCGCGGGTAGACTGCTGGGAGGCAGCGCGGCGGGTTGCGCTGAGTACCGCCGTTGCCGGCGGCGCGCAGGGGCTGTAATGACAGCAGGGCGTCAGTGGGCTGGCGTCCAGGGACCGGCGGTGGTGTCCAACATTACGCCGGGAGCTGCGTCAGGAGGCAGCAGGGATGGAACGCTGGAGACCGCCGTAGGAGGCGGCGCTTCGGGGCCCCGAGCGCACCGGTGCGCACGGGGAGGGCGGGAGGCAGCAATCAAAGCCGCGAACTCGTCCGGGGCAGCACAGCAGGCGCCGAGGCAAAGGTTGGACCGCCGCCATCGTAGTCCGCTGTGCCGGCTGCAGGGGTGTTCAGGAACAGGGGCCGCCGCCGCTGCAGCTGACGACGACGGCCCGAAGAGGCTCTCCCGGCGGTAGAGGGTTACCCGGCCGCCGAAGCGGCCGCCGGGTAGGTAGGCCTAGGTAGCGGTACGAGGGGCTCCGACGCGGGCGACGGGGCGGCCTAGTTGCTCCTAGGGTGGGGCGCCGGACGGCGCTGGACGTGCTCGGAGCTCCTGTCCAGAATCCAAAGGGCTGTCAGGAGGGTGGGCCGGACGCGGCCGAGGCGAGGCGAGTTCGTTAAAAACGAAAGCGTCTCGGGAGGAGAGGCAAGGGGCATGCGCTCTCCTCGGAGGACCGGCGGGACCGGCGAAAACGGGCGCCGACCGGACGGAGAGGCGAGCGACCACGACCGCTCTCTTCGAATGCTCCGGGGAGACTGGCAACTCCAATAAGGTCTGTTGAATTTAAACCAGACATACCCGGACTTCAGCGAGTGTTACACCAGCAGTCAGTGAGGTCTGTCTTATTTTCAGTCACCCCTGTGATGACTGCTACTGTAACTGTGAACAAGGTTTTTTTGTTCAGAAAATCACAGGGTGGAGGGTGATAAAAGATTCTTTGCTTCCTATGTTATTTGAAGAAAATAGCGCCAGAGCATGCAAACCACGAAAAAACAAGGACGAGACACAAAGGGCTCGTAATATAGCTCGTAATCTAATTCCTAAAAGGAAAATGTGTGTCCTCTGCACAGTAACTGGCTTTGTCTGTTCAAATTGTCCTGATCAGATTTTACAATGGAGTGGAAGGCTGTGGTCTTGTAGAGAATGTTTGTGTGTCTGTAGCACAAGTGAGCAGTGACTCAGTAATGAACAGAATGTCTCAACAACTCATACCCAGTCCTGTTGTACCCGTTGCTTTGTTTCACATATTCTTCAACTACATGCTGTATGAAGTACTTTTCTGTTCTATGTTGAAAAAGTTTTATTTCATGTGTTGGTTTGCCATTGAGACTTGACTGTTGTAGAAATATCAACATTGGTTCTGCTAGATTAGCCAGCCGGAAGGATACCCGAGCTGCACGGTGATCTCACAACATCCACTTCATCCTTGCTTCATTCGTGTGGTGCTTCGTATGATGCAAATGCGAAGGTGTGTGACAAAGCTCTCAGTTTAGCTGGCAGTTCTGCTCCCCACCAAAGGTGATTTCTTTGCCCTAAGAGTATACATGCAATAAAAAATGCAGTAAAAGACAAGTGTTTCAGGAAACAAGGTAGCAGTTGTGACTCAGATTCCCAGTAACAAGCAAATTGATATGTTTCTGTTACTCCCTACAGCGATTACAATGATGAATGATTGTGGCCTCACATCAGTAAAACACCAACATTGAGTTGCCACTGGGCAACCACAATGCAGTTTTTGCCGACTAGCAGAAAATCAGTATTTAAACCGTTGACCTAAAGCAGTGACACCACATGGGCTTCAGAACTGTAGCAGCTGAAAAGATGCATGACTACCTTGCAGTTGAGGTTACAGGCCTAATGTAACCGGTTTTGATGCCACTCTTTTATCTCTTTTCGCGGACTAGTTCCGGCATAGCGGCACTCACTTTCTTCTGTTTTGTAGCGAGAGCTACACTACGCTACCCAGTCGAGCATTTCGCCGTGAGCCTGGGAGGCCGATAGTGCGCATGCATGAAACCAGAGAGGAGCAGCAGGTGCCCGGTGCATGGCGTTAGAGTTCTCCGCCACCGCGCGTGAATGCGCATGCGCGGCAACCGGAGAAGAGCAGCTGGTGCGCTGCGCATGAAGTCAGAGCTTGGCTGCTGCCGCGGGCGCATGTGGGGTCTTGTGGATAAACTGCGTATGTGCGGCTGTGTGTATAAAAGCTGAGGTGATACGACTCAGTGCATCACAATCGCTTCGTATGGGTGACGAAAAGGAGGCTGCAGCCGCTGCTATGCAGTGGTATCGTCAGGAGAAGATCAGTTCTTTGAACCCAGAAGCCTTCACCTGGCACTTGGCCACTCTGCAGAGAAAGAATGAACATCAGAAGGCTAAACGGGCGGCAGAGACGCCTGAGCAAAGAGAAAAACATCTTGCCAAGCGAAGACACCAAGAGGCGGAGCGTAACAAGCGGCGCCTAGCAGCTCGCATCAACAACTGAAGAGGAGGATGTTAAGGCTCGTCGTATAACTGACCACATGATTAGACCAGGGGGGAACTGCAGCTCTTGCTATGTATATCCTGGCATAGCTGAGCTAAGCTGGCAATTATATTTGTCATTTCACTTTTGTTTCACGATTCCGTACAGTCCTACAGACTGTTCCAAGAAAAAAGCGATTATCTAATACCCCAACTTTTCAGTACAACAGCGCTGAATGGGTATCCTCTGTGGACAATAAACACAGTGGAAAATGCTAGCACCGCCGGTAGCGTTATTTCTAAATGGGATTATACGATCGGTGAAGCTTGCTGTTGTACTTATTGGTCGATGGTCCCTCCGATGCGGGGCTGCTGGTAATAGTGCATGTTGAGATGCGCCAGCTGTAGCACTCCCGGGTTGATGCAGATATTTTCAAAGCCAGGGTGCGCTGTTGCACAGCACAGACCCTGTTGCTTCTTCGCTTCTGCTTTGTATGCCTAGCAGCAGATGCATTCCTTGGCGGTCAATATGACGGCGCAGCAGTCGCACTGGCACCTTTGCAGAAAACTTGTCTGTGATGCGTGCTAACGGCATGACAGGGTTCATATCGCTCACTATTCCATGTGGCCCACTCGTTGCTGGCCGTCCGCTGTGTCATCGGCGTCTGAGAATGGTCTCATCCTCACTAATATCCTTGCAGCCAGATGGGTTGCCGCTCGGGCAGTTGCTGTCGTTGCCATCGGCCACATCACACAAAGGCATGCTGTGTACAAAATGAATCGGAGATCAGCTGTCCACCGATGAATTTCCACTTCCAATTCACTTAGGTGAATTTCGGGAGAATTTCGATCTCGAATGCAGTCAAGTTTTGCAGATTCATCTTAACAGCAGACAAAATAGCAGTGGCTGAATGTCATACCAACAACCTGCACATTTTTGAAGATTACTCCACATATTACTACTCATTACTCTGCTGATTGCAGAGCAGCAAGTCATCACGCAGCTTGCTGAAAGGCACTCCATTCAGGGGTTAACTCCTCCTACCCTCTGCACTCAGTGGTTCTTTCCTCAGTCAACAAAAAATTTATATAGGGCCACGGTGACTCGCTTCTCAATGGCAACTGGCTGTCGCATATTTGTCGCTTGCTGAGCCAATGTGGGACGGCAGGCATCAATTATGTACCTGAATGTAGTCTCAGGTACCTGAAGCGATTGTTGGTAGCATTGTCCTCCCAAGTTTGGCAAGGTCTTCTCGAAGTATCGTCCGTGTTGATGGTACACCAAAGGTTCTCTTGGTGCATGGCGTGAAGATGATGAACGTGCCATGAGGGTAGTGTTATTCATCAAAAGTTGCTTCTTATTTAGCCGTACTCTCCCCGTAGCTGCTTCGATTCCAAGATCCATGGATGTAATTATCGCCATGTTGAGAGCAATCTCTCGCTTAACATTTTCACATTTCTCACTCATGCTTGAGCTTGATGATAAACATGCACAGTAATAAAGAAAACAGAGGTGTCCAGAGCACCCATTTGTCGCAGTAACAATGTGAGCGCGAGCACAGCAAAGTCGGGAAGAATCGCGCTGCACACCTCCTTGCTACTGAAAAGCGTGTGGGTCAAGCACATTGTGGCTAGCACAGCAGACAAAACTGCTCAAGTTGAAAGCAAACTTGTTTCATTTAAAACTTTTTTTAATGTAGAGTTGAAATATTTGTATGCTCTCTGATAAAAATACAAAGAAAACAATTCAGGTGTTTTCAACTCATTATTTTTCGCGCACATACAAATTGAACAGCGCCTAATGGGCCCTTGGTGGCTTTGAAAAGTTAGCTATGTGACAGCGACAGCTCCATTGAGGAATTCCTTTATGGGGAAGGAAGGTCAAGTGACCGAGTCGGGCGCGTGACAGAGGTATTAGTCTTCAAAGCCCTGGAACAAGCTCCTTGACACAGTTCACTGTGAACTGCCCAAAAGTGGCACAGAAGCTTGATCCGAGCTTCCATGCGCTGAAACTGTGAAAATGGCGGAGTTCCAATTCCTCATTATTATATTGTCGCTGGTTGCTGCGGCAGCACTGGGGCGATTGGGAGGATGGCACTAGAGCTGGTCAGTCTAGTGGCTTAGCAGGAACTAGGTGAAGCTACAGTGGCTGGAATAGGGGTAGTGTCAGCACCGCGCGGCCGCCCGTGTGGAGTTCGTGGATGCTCCACTCGGGTGGCACTGGCGTTCACTTCGGGAGCGGTGGTCCGCGGCGGTGACTAGGGCATCCCGGCAATTTTGCTGTTGCCGCGGCATCTTTTTGTCGGCTGCGTCTTCTAAATTCCTTTTTAAATTAAATGCAGGTATAATAAAGTCATTCGATGCTTTCTGTCCAAAGAAAAAGTATGTGAGCACTGTAGTGCTCTTATTTTTGTTTATTCTGTTGGGTAGACTCTCCCTCCCGGCAATGCGTGAATTTGCTGATGCTGTTTATACGAAGTCAGAATTATATAACCACTGCGAAATTGTCCCCTCAGTAATGCTGAGAAAATGATATTATTTTAGTTGCTTTTGAGCTTTTGTTGCCTCATGTAGATGACTAAGTCGCATTTTTTGTTAGCTCGTTCACGGGAACTTGGCTAAACATGCAATACTTTGAATTTAGAATTGCTGCATGCTGCAAATAATTGAAACTTAATAAAAGACTGACATGGTGCTATGAATGCAAAGTAAACATAAAATTAAGTACATCCATTTTTCCTTTTCGCTAGTATTCATGTTATTCAGCAGGTCAAGGCGTTGGCCAAATGTGGCAAACATTCCTAGTTTCGTGTTTGTTGTGTGGTTCGGTGTATCTTCAGATGTTTTTCTTTTCTCAGTTGGATGTTCTTTCCTTGTTGAGAGACTTGACATAGAAGTGCAGCCGTGTTAAAATGAAGAACTTCACTATGTTGCTGGTCAAGGATTCTTTGTGAGCATCACATCCCGTAGAGGGCAAAATTTGCATGCAAAGTAAAATATCATTGCAGCTATCTCTTTGAATCTTATGCCAGCTGAACCACATTGTGAAGGTGTCCTCCAAGGCTTCAGCAAATGAAAAAAAGCTGTTTTGAGGGACACAGAAGTCCCCTTTTGTCACAAAACTGAGTGAAGGATGAGAGGGCTTCATCCGAGTTCTCTGCTGATGTCAGCAACCGCTCAAAGCAGTCCTGACATTTTTTTGTCAGTATTTTACGTGGTGTACAGCTAAATAAAACACGAGCCCGGCGTCACTGTTTTGCTGCGGGTAAGAATGGTCACCGCACAGGGATGTTGCTTCCAGCACTCCGGAGGCTTCATCTATTTGTCCTGCACCAATTAAGTCATCCACTTGATGGGCTGCCTCAGTAGTTCCTACAAGTGACATAAGTGCGCCTCCTGAGCAGTTGCCAGTGTCCAGAGGTTTAACTAAATTACCGAAGCTCAGACAGTTCACTGCAGTCAGAAATTGTGTGGATGTCGGATGGTCATTGCATCCTGAAAATTGGCGGATTATGCTGAACACCTTCTCTCTTGCATCCTGGCTTAGGTGTGAAGTTAGAAGGTATTTGTAACCCAGTTTTTCTGTTAGGTATGTCAGAATCTCCAACGTTGCGTGCAGGGTCACCTTCAATCCTTCTGCTGTACTTGATGACAAAAAGCCTGCTTTTGTGGGGCCTGTGATGGCTTCCCATTCGCTGATGTAAAGCAGGGAATGTTTCAGCACCTGCTCCTCTATAGAATTCGGTCTGAGGGCACTGGCTGGAAGTCGATGTCATGACGGCAATCAGCTTCTGCATGAATGCAATGAAATGTTCTGCCTGTTGCCGATAGTCACAGGTCTTGTCAATTTGGCTCTTGTAGAAGAATAGGCCACATAGGACTTTGGAACTGGAAAGATGGAAAGCATAATTGACTTTCATCGTCTCAAAATTATTAATGCTAAGATGCACATCATTAATCTTTGGCATAGCTTTGAGTGTTATTGCACATTTGACCAGTTCATGGGCTACCTTAACTGCTTTCACTTCCACATGGCCTGCTGGAGTCTTGTAGCCTGCCTTTACAAACCCATTTCTCACACATTTCACCAAATGGGGGAAATCAGAAATGAAAAACAGGCATCTGTCATCATCAGAATCATCAGAGGGGTGAGGTGCTGATGGCTTGATAGATTTTCCTTTTGCCGATACTCCTAATTGATGCCCCCCCCCCCCACCCACACACACACACACAAAATTTTTCGGTAACGTGAGGTGTAACGTTACTAGTTACTTTTTATTTCAACTGCCCCCCTCCGCCTCTTTTTCAGAAAAAAAAAGACGCCGAAAATGATGTTTCAAAGAACAACATCTACAGGTGCTCTCGACGACCCTTGTTGCGGCTCGCATGCATGCCAGAAAACACCTGCCCTTGACGACGCACTCAACTAAAAAAAAAAAGCACGAACACGCATTCACACACTTGTCTTCACCCCCCAAACCCCTCACGCATGCAACTCTCTAAAGAGTGGATGCATACCGAGCCACCAATGAACCATTTGCAGAAATCTGTAAGGCAGTTTCTCCCTAAGCTTGTTTTCCAACCAAAAGTTCCCAGGCGACACTCTCGCATTCTTTGTGGAAGCAGTTCCCCCTTCTGAGTAAACTCAGGAATGTCGCCAGTTTACTTCAAGATGGCGCCAAGAGAGCCGTCGAAAGAGTACAATGGTACAGCGCAGAAAAGGTGATTGCAATAAACCGGCTGTAGCACCGAAGTAGAGGAAAAAGAAGGAAATGGGCCTTTGTTTCAACAATGTTTATCAACATTGTTTTCAAAATAAAGTTTGCTTATTTCTATCTGCAACTGCGGCTACGTTTCTGGTTATTGAGTTCCAAAGCGAGCGAGGGTGACCTTGATCACCTTGACATAAACACTCGCATTTTTGCGATAATTATGCAGGTTCAAGTGAAAAAAAAAATGTTTATGTGCGCAAATATATTTTTCCAATAAATGGAAGAATAGCCGCCTGTACCACTTTTTGGATCTCAAGTTGATGCGGTACAGCGCCACAAGCATGTCCATTAGATCCACACCGCCCATGCACTCATTGTAGACACCTACAATAGAAGGACGAGTTATGCTCACCGACGTTCGGGTCTTCTTGTCAAAGCGCTTCACAGTATTCTCTGGTGATGCCGATGCAAATGTGGACAGCAGCGTGACAGGACGATTGTCAAACCACTTCACAGCCCTCAGACTCACCGCTTCAAATGTCGTCTCCATCTCCACGTAAGAGCCACGCCCTTTCTTTTTTAGCTCTTTGTCGGATGGAAGTTTGCATCCTTTCAGGCGAGCTTCGCGTACTGTGCCTACGGAACTGATACCAGCCTTTTTGAGGACCACCTGTAAGTCCACACTGCAAAACCAGTTGTCAAAATACAGGATGTAGTCTAGACCGCGAGGCACGACACTCACCATTCTGAGAACGATGTTGCCGCTGGCACCGATGTCTGGAAAACCCGGCTGCGGAAAAATTTTGCCTGTGTACATTATGCCGCACTGATCGCAGAGAAGGAATAGTTTATAACCCCATTTCTTCAGTTTGTTTGGCAAGTACTGCTTCAATGAGCTGCGGCCTTTGAAATGCACCAGCTACTCATCAACGCATAGTTTCTGAGATTTTGGTATTTCACGGCATTTGGACACCACGTGGTCCAGTAGGGGCCGCACTTTGTACAACCTGTCGCGTTCGGCGTTATTGAGGTCCGGTGCCTCCTGGTTGTCATTGAAGTGCAGTGACTGTTTGATCTCTTCCCATCTGTCCTCTCGTCATGGTGTCGGCAACTTGACTGATGCGGAACCTTTCCGACCAGTACATGCCCGTTTGAGGCAGCTTAATAATTGACACAGTGAGCACTGTACCGATAAACTGCTCCAAATCGTTGACAGTCATTGTAGTAACTTTGTTGGGATTCCTCTGAGCGCTATACAGTGAAGACTGCGCACAGATTAGAGACAAAAAATCCATGTCAAAAAATTCTCTAAACTAACTGATTGGAGACTCAACCAGGGATGGACAGGGCGGTACGTCCTTTCACTTTGGCATGGTATTACCAGTGGAGCCTTGGACAACACTCCATGCAGGACCATTTTTCGAAGGCTTGGGAATTTCTTCAATATTGTCTGTGCTTGGAGTTCTAGAGATGCCTTCATCTTGACAGTCAGCTGAAAGAGCTGTGCAAATTAAACAGAAAGCAGATGCGATATATACATGCTGAAAAACAAAAGGCAAACGTAATAAAAAATTATTACATGAAGTACCCGTGTGAATAAGGCAGTCCTAATAACACAAACTGAAGAATTACGGTTTTGATAGATGCGTAAGTAAAGATGGTGTTGCAAACGCACAAAGAAACTCCTACTGCGCAGCATAAACGGTGCGCCACACGCTACCAGGCGCGTCTCATATATATAAGCAGGGAAATGGGGAACGCATGGTATTGTCTGTCGTGACAGGAGTCGGCGGCTACACGCGGGAGCACCGAGCCAAATGCGCCCTTGTGGTCGAGCCCCCCCCCCCCCCCCCCCCCCCCCTCCCTACTCTACATCGCACCTCTTCCTTCGGCAACGGACGCTACTTCATTTGTGCCTCGAATTGAATGTTTGCGTAATTCCGGCTGTGGCAACAAAATGAATGCTTACATGCCCGGGCTGAAGGAGCATTCTCTGGTTCTCGACTCCAGATCAGAGTCATCACTGTATTCTGGGGGCGCCTTTGCGGCTATTTTTCCATAAAATATGTTGGGATCCATCCGTGTGTCCTGCATGAGGCCGTGCAGCACGTACGTTATCCGCCTAGGCAGTTTAGCAGACAAACACAAAAAAGGCACACTGTACACTCAACGGGACGAAAAACGCAGCATAGTGCCGGGTGTTGCCTATCGGCAACAAACACGAGACGTGCCCTTACGGGCGCAAATTAGCAGAGCCATAGATGTAATTTGAAAAAGAGCAAACTGAGGCATTCTTCTAAACAAGTGCGAAAAGCCACGGAGAAAAAAACGAGCGCTTACCAGGAAATTGACGGTCAGAGTCTGAAGTCGTGTAGGCGACTGCTGTGCAGAGATTTCCGCGCCAAACTTCTTTTTCCTCTTCTTCAATTTCTTTATTATACGTCAGATTGCGCTACATGCCCATGTGGTAGTAAGATGGGGTGGAGTTTGGAGTAAAACAAAAGCGTCCAAAACCAAAACGGAACCAGAAAAAAAATATTTTCTGGTGTGTAGCCTGTGGGCAACAGTCGTGAATAGAGGGTTAATTCGGTCTGCTTTCCCACCGGGCCATACGCAGACATCGCCATCGATCTACGATGTCAGCACAACCTCCACCTCTTCTGAGTGAGCAAATTCAACAATCGTGAACGACATCTAAAAGAGAAAACGAAGCAATCAACATGAATTTTAATATAAATTAACAGGCGTTACAGGAATTGCAGGAGCATTATTAAAAGTCCACCGAGACACATCAGCTTACAAACGCTTTTGTCAACCAATATTCTATGGAAAAGAACATGTTGTCCTGCCAACTGTCTTTGTGTCCTTCAAACATTGTTTCTTTGCAAGGAAAATAGTGCTTGATGTTGCAACACTGTGATCTTTCTCAACGACACGTGTGATCAAGAACGGCCATAATCAAGCACGAGTATACGTTGATCGTCCCATGACCCAGTCAAAAAAACCATTGGGAATACCAATTGGAACCATTTGGTTTTTGGACACGATTGGAACCAATTGGACTAGAAACCAACTGGAACCAGTTGGAACCAATGGGACTAGAAATCATTTGGAACCAGTTGGTTCAATGGTGTCCAAAAATCAACTGGTTCCTATTGGCGAGCAGACCAACTGGTTCCAATTGGTATGGAATGCCAATTGGTTCCAATGGTGTTCGAAAATCAACAGGTCTGTTTGTTTTACTGCGACCAGTTCTGAAACCAATTAGGTCCCATTGGAGCTATCATTATGGCGTATTCAAAATGCAGCCAGGTACTCCAATTGGTTCTTGTGTGAATCTGCAAGAACGTGCAGCGGTGTGAAGTGAGCATGCACTACTTAAAGGAATACAAAGAGAGCAACAGTGTTAAAGTTTATTGAGAAGAATATAACAACATGCTTCAGCTCACTCATTGGCCTTGTTCTGGGACCTAAAAAAAGAGAAATATAAGTTTTTACATATATTCCATTAATAAATTGGCTCCCAGATTTAACAAAGGATTCTCAATCATTTATAACATATAAAACTACGGCAATTATACGCCATCCTTGCATGTATGTATGCTATAAAAAAATTTAATGTAAAAGAAATGAGAAGATGCCATATAAAAGCTGTTTTCACACCAATGCACACACCGATTCGGTTAGAACAGGCGTCAATAGTTTTAGCACAGAAAGGGCAATGGCTATTCGTAGCGACCGTCGCAGAACAAACAACGAATAGACAATAGAAAAATACCAAAGGGTATGTGCAAAATGCATACAGCTACAACTCTGCAAAAACTTGTCATACATACCGCTTGGCAGTTTTCTCAATATCTGAGATTTTCTCGCTTATGAACCTGTTGAATGACTTTAGAGCGTTTTCAAGATGACCTTCAGGAAAACCCTGAGCACGCAGGCGCTCTCTGTAACAATCTATGAACCGAAAACAGTGAAAATGGGTTTTAAGTCTCAATGCACACACCACACCACCATCCACAAATATTTGTAACTTGTAATGCCAATCAGTACTTTGATATTTTCATTTCATAACAAGATATGCCTACAGGTCCACAAATATTTGTAACTTGTAATGCCAATCAGTACTTTGATATTTTCATTTCATAACAAGATATGCCTACAGGTCTGGTCATTATGAATGCAAATATGAGAACCCAACTACACTGTCACACTGAAATGGTATCAGCAGAATATTCGTGACCTACAGTAGCACACTGGCTATGAAAGAAACCATAGAGGGCTCCAGATTATTCTGGGCAGCCTGAGGTTCTCTCACATGCACTGATATCCCCTAGCATAACCTTTCACCTACATCGAAAGGCAGTTGCTCTCAAAGAGGGTTCCATAGAACCCAGAAGTTTTGCAAACTGCTTTTTGGTGTTCCCTGCGTACCTTCATTCATGCATGCATCACCTGCCACTTTTTTTACCCCCTTTATTTTAACCATATAATGGTAGTGCATTTTGTTATACACTCGTCTATTGTATAGATAGTTACTATTAATTGGAACTCTGGCATTTTTAGAGCATCTGTACACTACAAGCCCCTTTATACACCCATGTTATGCAGGAACGACTGCAGGTTCATGAGGTGCCTTAGCATTCTTTTGCAAGTCGTTAGCGTTCCCACAGGTTCAAAAGATTGAGAACCTCTGCACTTGGGTACAGCTGATCAGTACAGCCAAGCGCTTAAACTGCTGAGCCACTGTAGTGGTTGGTCTCGGCGAAGAGTGGTACTGAACGTTGTAAAGCTTACTTAAAACCGCCACTGCTTGACACTTTCTGCATGCATAGCTAGAACTGGTATAATCTGTACTGGACATGGGCACTGAAACCTTTTTCAGTGAAAACCAGGCCAAACAGTAGGAAGATATACACCCTGCTTAACAGCTTAATGCTGCAATCCTGTGTTCCCAATTCAAAGTGTTAGTGACTGCTGTTATGTGTTAAATCGCTGTTGTGTTGACGTCTGTACCTTTCAGTACGGCCACCTTCCATGGAGTCAGTGGTTCCTTTCTTTGGCGGCCAGGGTGACGGGGGCAATGTTTCCCTGGGAACATATTGCAATATTTAACATTTATGCATGACAAAACCGCCTAGTATATAAATAATGAATGCAAAGAAGCTTGATACCTTCAAGAGACTTGGACAATAGGACTGCAGGGTACCAAACTGTCACAAGGAGGTCTTTAACAAAAAGTGAATCTTTTGTGCGGCCTTCTATTGTTTTCCATGTGGTCCGCTTTATCAGAAGTCCATTTCCAAGATCAATCTGAAGAAAACTAAGAAGTAAAAGATGACTGCATCATTCGTACACAGAAGCAAGGTGGGGAAAAAAAGCAAAAATTTGTAGATTCCCAGTGGTACCTTGCCCTTTGTGGACTGCGATCTCGCCTTACTGCAGGCGTACAACAAATAATAGTGCTAGTTTATGGGACACACTAATAAAAGCTTATGGGGAAGAGCTTGATATGGCCAACACTAACCATCTTGCTGCACTGATATTTTTTATGCGATGATGTATACAGCTCGTTCCATTCTCGCGCCACCGTTGCCGTGACCTAGTATCGCTCCAAACAGATCGCGAAAAATACCAGCAGCTCCATGGGCGGTGGCCCTGTGCAGCTGCTGGCGCTCGTTAATGGTGAAAGAAGCGGGGTTCATTTCTGCATGCAGAACTCTATTGCACCAATACCCCTAAAAGCTTAGCTTAATGAGGAGAAGGCGCTAACATGTCTACTCTTAATGCAAATTTAGCCTAAGCGTCGTCCTAATTTTTTTCCCTTCACAAAGAAACAGCAATTACAGAGACATGCACTAATCTTAACAATGAGACATCACATAGGCAAGACATCAGAAATGCCATTTTTTTACCCTAACTTAATGTCAAACTGCAAAGCGAACCAGTAAAATGAAATATATAGGAACCTGCTTGCCCTCTGTGACAAGCTATGATATTGGCAGTGCAAGACAAAACACAATAAGAAAAGCAGAACAATTTAAATGCTTTTGCTCGTTGCCAAATGGTGCTGAAATGTAAAATTCATGTTCATAATTGCAGCAAACTGTAAATCTAGACAGTGTGTCTTGTCAGGAAGCTAAGAATAATAAGGCTGCCAAGTGAGATATTAGCTGAAGTCCCCATACCTTATCTGATAAGGGATCTTCTTCCTGGGCAACTGAGTGGTCCAAGGTACTCGGCGGCGGGGAAGCAGGGCTTTTTAAGCATGCTTGAACAGCACCAGAAGTGCTTGCAGTGGAGTGCTGTTGTGGCCTTGGCGGCGTTACGAATTCTTTCGGGTAGACAGGAGCTGTAGAGAGGTGAAAAATATGTGCAACAGATGCAGCAGCTTATTGAAGGAGTATAGACACCTAACTATTGAATGCATTTTTTTTTGTAATAATGCATAAGGCATTATTATAAATGAATTTCGCTACATAATTTATAACCGAATTTCTTTCTTACGCTGTTTCAGTTTCAACAGCTAAGCGGTGACTGTGGCATCAGAGTGTGGTTACAGGTCCCGTGAGACATGAAAAAACTGCAAAATAATCGCTGCCTCCTCATTCGTTGTCATTCCAGTTCTTGAGGAAGGCTGGCTTCTGCACTGTAGTGAAATAAGATGATGAGGCAGTGATTATATTCCAGTTTTTCCATGCCTCACATGACATATAACCACACTTTGAGTCACAGCCATCGTTCAGCTGTTGACACTTAAAACCAAAACAGCCTGACAGAAAATTTCAATTCTAAATTATTTAGTGGCTGTAGGCAAGTACAACGTCGCGATTGATGCAGAGCAGTGTGTTCCACATCACTGTAGATAAGAAAACATGCCACCAAAATTAGATGTCTATACTGCTTTAACAAGAAAGGTTAAAGAACCTTTTTTTGTAATGTTAGACGTTGTTCCTCAGCTGCAAAAGGTCTTAGCAGGATGCGAGTTTCTTGATCTCACGCAGCCTCTGCCGTGCACTGATGAGCTGTCTGACATTTGTGATGGAGCTATGTACCATGACTTTGTTGCTGCTACTTGTGATGCTGGCCATAGGATCAGCTTTACACTAAATGCTGACGGTACTCCTCTATTTAAATCAAGCAATACTTCAATCTGGCCTATTCAGCTGATCGTAAATGAGGTTCCTGCAGCAGAAAGAATGAAGAAACTCATCTTGGCTGCTCTATGGTTTGGCAAGGATAAGCCGTGCATGGAAATGTTTCAAAATATTTTTGTGCAAGAAATGAACAGTCTTTCCATGAACGGCTTTTTACTTAACTACAAAGGTCATGCAGAAGTGTTTCATGCTTTCTGCATTTGCTGTTCAGTTGACGGTGTGGCAAGAGCACCAATGCAGGGAGTAACCCAGTTCAATGGATATTTCGGTTGTAACTGGTGTCTCCAGAGAGGCGAGAGAGTTGGAAAGGCAACGAAATATCCAGTTGTTAATGAGTGCAAAGATCGGACTGAGGAGCAGATGATCAATGACATGGAGGCTGCCGTTCAAAATAAGCTTGTAAATGGAGTAAAAAGTGTTTCCCCACTCATTAACCTGGAACATTTTCATATAGTCTGGAGCTTTGTTCCTGACTACATGCATTGTGTTTTGTTAGGGGTGGGGAAACAGTTTTTAGAGTTATGGCTTCAGCCCTCAGCTCATGCATATTATATAGGCTTAGAGCAACAACTCGATAAAAAGATTCAGTCAGTAGCACCTCCAAAAGAAGTGAGAAGGTTTCCTAGGCCAACACTTGAAAGAAGGTGGTGGAAGGCTAAAGAATGGGAAAATTGGATTCTTTTTTATAGTTTACCAGTTCTTGAAGGCATATTGGAAAAAAAATACTTAGACTACTGGGCACATCTTGTAGAGGCTATACAAATCTTGGTGCAAGAAAAAAAATTTCCTCCTCAGACCTAAACGTTGCTGAAGTATACCTAGTGATCTTCCATGGTTATGCACAACATTTTTATCGTAAGGAGTGCATGACCTTTAATATGCACCAACTCCTTCACCTGACAAAAAGTGTGCGCCATTGGGGGCCACTGTGGGCTCATTCAGCCTTCCCATTTGAGTCTGGTAATGGGACCTTAAAGCAAGCAGTCAAAGCTGCCAATGGCATCCCACAACAAGTATGCAGAGTCCTGCAAGTGGATGGCTTGGTTAACAAGCTCAGTGAGGCAACAACTTCTATTACAGTTGCATCCTATAGTGCCACTCTAGGTTCGGGCTCCAGGACACTAAATAGTGTTGCTATTCCCGGTGAGGCGCGATTCTTTGGGAAGGGCACACCATTCTTGCAGCCGCAGTGTGAAGTAAGAAACATCCATATGCTGCCTGAAAGTCCTGTGCAGTATGCAAGAATGTATAGAAATGGCTGCATTTTTACCAGCTCAAATTATGCTGTGGGAAGGAGAACTAATAATTCAGTTGTTCTTCTTTCAAATGGATCGTATGGCATCCTTAGGAATATTCTCTGCTGTAGGGAAAGCACATTTGCTGTCATTCAGCTGCTGAAGTGCATACCTGAAAAGTTCGGTGCATTAATTTCGCGTCATGTGCTAAGAGTTGTAAGGCATGAAAGTGTGCTGACATTGTCGCCGATCACACAGATTGAAAAAACTTGTGTCTTCGTTGACCTGGGTAGTACATATGTTTCAGCAGTTCCGAGGTCTTTGAATCTCTAAGTGGGGTAGCACTTGATTTTAACTTTTGTGTTTACTTTATAATGGTTGGTTGGTTGGTTTATTATGTTTATTGTCTGAAAGCAACTCAGGCTATAAGAGATGCCGTAGTAGGGGGCTCTGGAAGTGTAGATATTGAGACCACCGGGGATTTTTTAACGTACACTGACATCGCACAGAACACGGGCCTCTAGTATTTCGCCTTCAACGAAATGTAACTACCGCGGCCGCGATCAAACCAGCGTCTTTCTGGTCAGCAGCCGAGCACTATTACCACTGAGCCACCGTGACGGGTCAAGAGAGCCGGCACTCGGGTGGTCCTAGGTAGCCTCCCTCAAGTATTGATAGAGTCCAATGCTCCTCAGTGATTGGACTAGAACCGGCGTATTCAGCATAGCATGGCCGATGGGATGTCGGACATTAATATACATGAATCACCACATGCCATTTGCCTGTGCTTGTCAAATAATCACAATTCTATTTTTTTTCTTACTTCACGTGTCCGTGATGCAACAATACCTGTAACATCAGAGTTAACGGTATTGAGGTCACACAAAGACACGCAGAGAGTAATACAATCACAGTTTTGTCTGATTCAATTGTTCTTTTATGTTCGAGAACACTTGCAGGCTAGTTGGTACATATTTTCCGAAAAAAAAACAGTCTCCGTGATATCAGTATTGGCAAAATTAAAAATCATGGTGTTTACTGTTCCAAAGCAACTCTGGCCCTGAGGTAATGTAGTGGAGCTAGGGCTCTTGTTTTTGTGCAGATACCTTGTGAACTCAATTGTAGAGAATAGCCGGTGTTTCACGCATTTTATTCTTTGCCAGTCCACCTCTGCCCATTGTGTTACACGGACCTAGAAAGGGGCTCTCAATAAAGTTGCGATACACCTGGGATGTTAAAAGGCACCGCTTCATAATTATCCTCCAGCAAGAATTATTTTAATGTGTTTTGCGGAAGCTGAGTTATATATAGACAAAGTTTGAACTTCCATGTCTTCGTGCCTTTCCCTCTAGTCTCGCATGCCAAAATGACAGTGCTCCTCCACCGGCCTCACCCACTCTTCCCTGCCCCTACCTCCGCTGGCTGTAACACACACAGAGTGGCTGCGGTGGTGCTTGACGTCTGAAAGAATTTGGCACTGGGAACCAATGATAACCCCCGGCTGCTGACGTCACTTGCACCATGTGACATCGTATGCCAGGTTCTCGAACGAAAGCCCGGCACCGCGTGTCACCGCGAGGTGCAAAGGCGGGAATTTTTAAAAGTGTATTGTAAATTTCCCGCTCGCTTTTGAGGTCTCGTACTCGGCATGGTCGCTTGGTGGCCTGTACTCTACATAGTGCAAGCATTTTAAAGCCAAGCTCAAACACCCCTATCTGTGGCCCGGTAAAGGACTTCCCCATTCACATTCAGTTACCTGGTTCTATGCCAGTTGCAACCACCTTATCCTTACAAACTGCTAATCTTATTGGTTGACCTCCTTGGCATTGGCTGCCACAGTTGACTTGCCTTAGTTTTGGTCCATGGTTTATGGGGGTTTAACGTCCTACTTCCCCGTTCACTTTCAGTTGCCTGGTTCTATGCCAGTTGCAACCACCTTATCCTTACAAACTGCTAATCTTATTGGTTGACCTCCCTGCTATTGGCTGCCACAGTTGACTTAGTTTTGGTAGTTTTGGTCCATGGCTTATGGGGGTTTAACGTCCTACTTGCCCATCACTTTCAGTTACCTGGTTCTATGCCAGTTGCAACCACCTTATCCTTACAAACTGCTAATCTTATTGGTTGACCTCCCTGCCATTGGCTGCCACAGTTGACTTGCTTTAGTTTTGGTTCATGGTTTATGGGGGTTTAACGTCCCAAAGCAACTCACCTAGGCTATGAGGGACGCCATAGTGAAGGGCTCCAGAAATTTCGACCGCCTGGGGTTCTTTAATGTTCACTGACGTTGCACAGCACACGGGCCTCTAGAATTTCGCCCCCATAGAAATTCGACCGCCACAGCCGGGATTGAACCTGCGTCTTTCAGGTCAGCATCCGAGCGGAGTTGCCTTAGTTTTGTGGGGCTTTAATGTTCCAAAGCAGCTGAGTGTGAGAGGTGCAGTAGTGGAGGGGTTCCGGTTGGATTTAAGCCACATGGGGATGTTTACTGTGTGCTGACATCGCACAGCACACGGGTGCATTGTCTTTCAGCTTCATCGAAATAGTCGAGACTGAACACTCATACTCTGGTCAATAGTCGAGCGTCTTAACCACTGAGCTGCCAACTATTTCACTCCAAATCCACTCGGCAGAGGCAGTTGTATGGCTGCATCAGATGAGTTGCTCTGCAATGCCATTTTACATAGGTCCATCACAGTTCTAAAATGAAATTATTTCTCATTTTGTGCACTTATAGATGTTGTAATGTGCTATGTACGGTATAAATTTCCTTGGACGGATGCAGTACTGGAAGGAAACTGCGAATATTCGACCTCCTGGGGTGCTTTAGAGTGCACTCACAATGCACAGCGCTCTGATCCTTTGTATTTGGTCTCCATCAAACCGTTTGACTGTCGCGGCTGGGAATGAAATAAAAATGAGGAAGCTCATCTTGGCTACTCGATGGCTTGGTAAGGATACGCCATGCATCCAGGTGCCTAGTCACTGAGCTACCATGGCAGTCTCTTTGCATTTCTGCTTTGGATTGTGTAATGACCACTCCCTTCAGTGCATGCATTTATAGACCAGATTCTTTTAGCCTCGCACGCAGACTGCGGACGCGCTCCTACTCTCGACACCAGGCGCCGCTTCTCGGCGTGGACTGCGGGATGAGCGTTGCGGTGCCGGCGAATGTTCGTGTTTGTTTATGCGTGGCGTTTAGTTGTGTCATTATTGAGTGGTTTGGGTGAGTAGCTAAGATGTACAAGAACTACTCGTCGGGGCGGCACTGCGCCATCGTTGGCTGCAAGAACAACCAACGTAAACGCAAGCTTGTGATGGATGAAAACTGCGCCGAACATCTGTGCAAGAGGCGTGTGTGTATGTGCGGCGTGTACTCGTTGCACAGATTTCCAGCTGCGCCTGAGAAGTGTAGGGAATGGGAAATCGCCCTGAACCGCAAGAACTTCAAGCCAAGCAAACTTGCACGTGTAAGTGTTATTCCACTTATGACAGTGAACATTCTGCTGAGAGACACCGCGCCACTGATGCCGTTGCACGTTTTTTCGTTTATTACAGGTCTGTTCCGTTCATTTTATTGACGGAAAACCTACCGCCCTAAATCCGTGCCCAATGCTTAAGCTTGGCTACGCGAAAAAGGTGAGTACGTCGTGCACATCTGCTTTCATGAGGTGGAAGTGGCTGTTTCGAAATCGTGATGAATACTAAGCGCTCTTACGCGAGATGCGTGTTCACGCCTTGCTTTTACACGCAACCGAACTTGCTGTGCGCAAGAACGCCTCGTACCGTGTGCTGGAAGTAGTGGTCGTAATGAGCTAGGCATTAACTGCTACCTCAAGGCTGCCGATAGCCGTCTTACCGTTGAACTATATGCCAATTGGCGTTATCAACCCATTACAGGCATGCGCGTTACGGAGCCAGAACGCAGCGATAAGCTGCGTCAAACAGATACCGGGTGCGCTGTAAACTCGCTATTAACGTCAGCGATTACTTGGGGATGGGCGCGACAAACACTGACATTGACGCATTCGAGATTCGTGCATAGCGTTTCGTCCAGTGACAAGAACGTACTACTTGCGCTGCGCCACAGACACAACACACACACAGACTTTTCAAAGCTTGTTTTAGTGTGCTGTAATTGTCGTTTAGTTTGGTTTATGGGGGTTTAACGTCCCAAAGCGACTCAGGCTATGAGGGATGCCGTGTTGAAGGTCTCCGGAAATTTCAACCACCTGGGGTTCTTTAATCTGCTCTGACATCGCAAAGCACACGGGCCTCTAGAATTTTGCTTCCATCAAAATTGGACCGCTGCGGCCGGGATCGAACCCGCATCTTTCGGGCCAGCAGCCGAGCACCATAACCACTGAGCCACCGCGGCGGCTTTTTGTGATGTAATTTAGAAAAGTTACCGACATGCTGTGGTTCAAAACGCGTGGTTGCAATTAACAAGCCACATCTAAAAATTCAAGAATGTGCACGTGGGATACTGAGAAAATAGGAGAAATGCCGGATTGTTAGCATGTTCTCGAGCTTCGCAGTTCACATGGACCATACCCCCTCTGTGCGTTTACATAGGTGACACGTGGAAGGAGGCCAATCCTGAGAACCCTCCAGCCAAAGGCTGCATCGGTGCAAATAATGGATAGCCAGGTAATATGTCTCTGCTTTGTCTTCATCCAAGTAGTCGAGCTGTCTCACTCAAACAATCAACTCACCTAAATGGGGTAGAAATGAATCGTAATTTGCATAGCATGAACGCGTTATATGTCTGAAATTTCCTTCGATGCTTTGTATTATTTTTATGTGCAGGCCACACAACATTCATAATGTTTGTATCTGGCACATATGGTGGACGAGCATCAGATAAGTTCATTGTTGAAGACTCTGGCTTTGTTGACAACTTGTCTGAAGGGCACGTAATCATGCTGACAGAGGTTTTAGTCTGAGTACTTCCATGAAGGAAAAGAGAGTGAACCTCAACACGCCGGCTTTCTCAAAAGGCAGGCTTCAGTTTACTGAAAGAGAAGCAACTACATCAAGACGCATCTCGCACCTGAGAATTCACGTTGAACGTGCAATTAATCGTATTAAAGTTTACAGAATTCTCAAGTATTCATTGCCTATTCATCACAAGAAGTTGATGAACAGCATTGTGCTAGTTTGTGCGAGGCTGTGCAATCTGAAAGGGCCACTACAGTTAAACCTCGATATAACAAAGTCGGAAAAATCGGCACTTTACTTCGTTAAATTGAAATTTCGTTACGCCGAAATTCGCCTCCCAGCATGCAAAGGAACTTCCAAAACGTGTTGTGAGTGCGGTGCACGCACGGCAAAATGCTTTATTAATGGTGAAAATAGACTTATCTTTTTCTGCGCTTTTTTCTTCATCAACAAAGGCGTCACACGTCGTTCGTAGACCCAGAGTGACTGGATGGCATCTTGGTCTTCTTCTGCGCTAGCAAACCGCCTGAGCACGTCGATCGCGTCGGCCACTTCGCGAGTGGTTGGGATGTCGCACTCATCGTCGGCTTCGCCTTCGCTGTCATCTTGAGAGTTTCCCAACACGTCGTTCACGATCGTTTCCTCCGTCACCTTCTCCGTCGCGAGGACACAGGAGTCTCCAAAAAGATAGTTATCCAGCTCGACTCCTTCCGGGATGGCACCGTCGCTGCGAAGACGATGCCACCTCTCATCAAGCGCCTCTTCTTCCAGCGCGGGCAAGTCCGCTTCAGAACTAGCTGCTTCAGCTGTCTTGAAGCCCGCTTTGCGGAAGCAATTTTCAAAAATCTCCTTTGAGGTGGAGTTCCAGGACGTGGACAACATCTCAAGGGCCTGAAACAAGTCTACTTTAGTGGGGCGTTCTAGTCGGAGGTCAAGCAGCAGCTTGTCAATTAGCCGCCGGCGATATGCACACTTTACGCTGTTTATTATGCCCTGGTCCAGGGGCTGAATTAGTGACGTGCAGTTCGGCGGCAGAAACTTCACCTCAACTTGCGACAGTTCTAAATCTTCAATGTGGTGTGCGGAGCAGTTATCCAAGATGACGCACACTTTGCGTCCAGCGGTTTTCATGTCCGCGTCGAAGGCTTGCAGCCAGCCACGGAAAATATCACGCGTCATCCATGCTTTTTGGTTGGATGCGTACTGTATTTCCAGCTGGCGCGAATTGCTGAAGCACCGCGGCTTCTTGCTGCGCCCTATCACGAGCGGCACACGCTTGTCGCTGCCATCCATGTTGGCACAAAGCAAGACCGAGATGCGCAGTTTGCTATGTTTCCCACCGTGACACTTTTCACCTTTTAATGCCAACGTACGACACGGCAGCATCTGATAGAACAACGCCGTTTCGTCGGCGTTGTAGACGTCGGCTGGATCATAGTGCGCCAAGATCTTCGGCACTTCTGTGTCGACCCAAGAAGCCGATCCTGTCGTGTCAGCTGATGTTGATTCACCACTTAAGATTTTGCCCACGATAGCATGACGGGCTTTGAAGCGGTGCAGCCACTCGCTGCTGGCCTGAAAATCGTCGTGGCCGAACAGACAGGCAAAATTCCTCGCCTTTTCTTGAAGTAATGCGCTGCATATGGGAATGTTCTGTTCCCTAACCGACACAAACCATGCAAAGACCGCCTTATCCACATCTTCGAAAGTGGGAACCTTCAACCTTTTTCGTTGAGCGTTTGTTCCGTTCTTCAGGGATTCGAGGATAGAGTCTTTCGCTTTCAGAATCGTCGAAAGGGTGCTCTGCGGTAGGCCGAACCGGACGGCGACATCCTTCTTCTTTTCGCCATTTTCCACGGTTTTGAGCACATTCGCCTTTTCTTCAAGAGCTAGGACTTTGCGTTTCCCACTCATTCTTTCCGAGATGTCAGGCGCGCGCACAAAAACACAGCGCGAGACACATCGACGCGTACACTTCAGCAGCACAAAACTGTCAGAAAACTTGCCGTGCACGCTTCGGTGGCAAGGCCTAGACTGCGTGGGCGAGAAAACTGCGCGACTGAATGTGTCGATGCTAGTGTCCTCTAGCGGACTTACTCGACACAACGTTCGGTAGTGTCACCCGTGCTACCCCAGATGGCGCGGCAAACGGCACCTTGTCATCATCATCGCGATTGCCAGCCATGTACAGCTGCGCCGCGGCCGTTTTTAGGGGTGCAGGTTAGTGCGCGCACACTTTTCAACCACTAAACTTCGCAGTATACTTTTATTAAATTATTTTGGTTCATCTCAAGCCAGCAACAAAATTTTGTTACGTTGAAAGTGCGCCAGAACTACTTCGTTATACAGAGGTTGAAAATACATTGTGTTCTATGGAAGCGAAGTTATAGAAACAAATACTTCGTTACATCGAGGATTTCGTTACACTGAAGTTCGTTACATCGAGGTTTAACTGTAATAGCAGATCCAAAAGGCGAAGAGGAAGAGAACGAAAATGACAGTGAGAATGAAACAGGCCACATCCAAGGCACCATTACTCCGTGACAAGCAGGAGGGCACACTAGACATTTCTGATGCTGTGAAAGAAGACTGGATGGAGTGTTTGACTATTGTGCACCATTTTATTGCACTTCATTACAGCATGTTGAAGGTGTACAGACACAAAGTTTTCGAGTGTCAGTTTTTTTGCCTTGAAAGACGCATATGGGCCTAGTAATGGTGAAAAGGAGCTCAAAACTCTTGTGCAGATAGCTGATAATTATAAACACTTTTGTACCTGCAGCTTCCGTCTTTGTCAGTGCCAGCACTGAACTGCACCTTGACGTTCAAGTCGACTGGCCAACCTGTACTACTACTACATTCCTGATGACGTCGGTGTCTTCAGCAAGCACTGGTAGCCCCTGTGAACTACCACATAGTTTGGTAACGTCACAGTAATTGGGCAAGTGCACCTTGACGTCACTGGATACGAGTGGAAAGGCCGAACGGCTTATCAGACCATGCAAAATCGTATGTTCCACTCAACGCCTGTTAGTGAACCTTACTAGAAGACATCTTGCACCCATGAAAGAAATCATTCGCTACTTTGTGTTAAAAATTTTGTGTTTGTACCTCTTGGTTACACACCGTGTTGTTTAGTCTTTGAAGTGTTTGAGAAATGTTCTAGAACTTTGTTTTTGTGACCTCAAGCACACCCACATGAGTGCTAGAGGTCATATTTGCAGGACTTTGTACATAGATATGCACCGCTTGCTGCAGTGATATTTCCTTGCATCAACATCTCAAGCAGTGATAAAAAAAACTCAAAACACAAAAAGTAAAACTCAGTCATTCAGTGTTTATTGTTCAGTCTGTTCTGCTGGTGTAGTGATAGCCCTGTATTCAGATATGTCTAAGCTGTTGCTGTGAAGAGCATCAACAAGCCTTGGCAAATAATGCCTGAAATAGAATTCTGACAGCCTTGAAATATGAAGGCAAACAAAATCTGCATCATAGGGAACTTCAACTAAAATAGAGTTCATGGCTGACCACACATAGAAGTAGCAGTGTGTACGCTCTGTGCAGAACATAAACTGCACCTGGTAGTAGTATCCATTTTTTCCTTTCCTATCAAGGTAGTAGACTCCATTCGAGTCCTTCTTGACATCGTACTTGTTGGAGTCTGCAAGCTGCAGACAGTTATCTACATGCGGGCATTTAATTTCTAATATGCTTCCCAGTCTGCTGGCATGTGAGCTCCATAAGCCTTAGCCTGATTTGCTCTTTAATACATACCCATTTACTATAAAAAATTGAGCAGGTGTTGCACGCCAATAGGTCGGCATCATCATGTCGACCATGAGTGAGCTCAGGGGCTGCATTCCCTAACATATTTTTGGCATGCACAATGGGCGACACTTTTGCGGCAACAGTCTGATGCAGAAGGCTCCCTTTTATCTCAAGAAGGGGTGCTATTACAGACTGCTGCATCTCTCTCACATATTGCTCATGGGTCTCATAATGTTTTGTATTAACCTTCTGCCTTTTATGCTCCATGTCTTTGCATTCTTTTCGCATCTTAAAATCCATGCTATCTATTTGGGATGGCTTAACATTTCTCTTCGTGCCCTGATTCCACATGGCACTCTTGTCAGTGCAGCTCTGTCCAGTCAGGCAGTTTCGGCTGGCAAATTTCACCTTCCAGAGGACCGCACCTTGTTACATGAAAAAAAAAGCCGATAGAAAAAATTGAAAGCAACCAGTGGCTACAATGGATAATGCTACTGCATGTGAAAGTGACTCTATAGTGGTCAGACCCAGGTCAGAGCTCGGAGAACAAACACGAGGATCACTGGTTGAGTGGCGGTGAAGAGGAAACCTTTATTGGATGTGGACGTGATTATTTATTACATACTTCAAGCTTGGATGTCAGGCAGGAAACACAGGTAGTACAGGATACGGCTATACAATTGCATTCAATCGAAGGAAGGCACGACAATAAGTGTGCAACACTTAAAAAGAAAAGGGAAATGTAAACACTACGCTAAAACAATGTGAAATACTGCTGTCTATTATAAAATGCACTCACTATAACTTCAAATACATTAAATTACTTTACAGTGAACAGACATTTATGAAGTATACTTACAGAAGAGAAGATGCAATACAAAGAAATTCAAGTAGAAACCAAAACATGCACAACAACAGGCTGACTGCTAAACTCTTGTCTATTCCTAGATCCCGCAATATTGCAATGCATTTCCTCCTCTCAGACCATGCTCAGTTTACTGCAATTAGGAACCACCACTCCGAACCTCCAACGTTATTTCAGGTGTACCACAAGGCTCTGCTCTTGGATCACTATTATTTTTAGTTTTCATCAATGACCTCCCTGCAGGCATTTCATCCACAATTCACCTCTTTGCTGATGATTGTGTACTGTACCATCGCATTACTACTACGTCAGACCAGTCACTCCTGCAGAAAGACCTCAATATAACAGAAAACTGCTGTGCCACCTGGCTGAAGAAACTGAATGTGTCCAAATGCAAAGGTATGCAAGTGTGCCGAAAGCATTCCTCCCTAAATTATTCATACTCTTTAAACACCATCATTATTTCACGCATTTAATCATGCACATATCTAGGTGGTGTTATCACGAACAAACTGAACTGGTCTGGACATATCACAAAACTCGCGGCTGACACGTACACCTGGAAAACTTGGCTTCATTAGACGTTCACTTTCTTTGTCTCCCAGTTACATCCAAAAACTCGCCTATGAGGAATACATTAGACCAAACTTCAATTTGGCTGCATAACATGGAGCTCTCATCAGCATTACCTAATTGAATTACTTGCAAAGCATCCAGGATCGGGCTGCTCATTACATTTGCTCAGCATGTGATGCACGGCTTAGCCTTAGTGCCATAAAATTTTGCACTGGCCTCGACTCATTAGCTCATCAGAGAAATCACGGATGGGCTTAATTCATAATCGGTATTATAACCGCCCTCGCTTTAGAACCTTCCTCCTAGTTCTACCCGTATGAACATCGCCTCGGCTTTTCAGTTCTCTGTGCGTGCAGCGTATATCTGGCTCGACAAATGCATTCAATAAATCATTCTTAGCTTTGACTATAGATGAATAGCATTCTCAATTCCTGAATGTATCATCCATGAATGTGACTTCACATTAAGGCAGTTAATATCACTCAGCTCATTTTGTTAAATTAAACTGTTTGCTTTTAATTGCATCAAAATATGACCATGAACATACTTTCTTGCTTCCCCCTTATGTAATGCCCTACCCAGGGCACATAAGGGACAAAAAATAATGATGAGTCCATAATAAGTCTCACACACTTCTACACAACCTTCTTTTCTTTTTCACGTAAAAGGTGCAGATATACAGCCAGCATAGTTTTTCATGAAGGTACAGGCCACGCAGCTTGTTTATACATGCAAAAAAATATAAATGTGCATAGCATGTTACTCAGACATTTTGTGCAGCTAGGAGTCAATTTCCAACAAAATAGCTTTATGGAGAAGGTATTGATAATAAATGGAAACATAGCTGCAACAGGAATGCATGATGATGGTTAAGTGCCGTTAGCCGAGGTAGCCGAGAGGTTGCATGCAACACATGCAGGTTATAAATGATTACAGTTCACTTAGATCACATCACTAGACTCAAGGGTGCCTAAGGTACAATAAAATATTATGGTTGACACAACAAGCTGCAGCTATAGGACAAGTAGTTTAAGCAACCTCTAGGAACAGAAGGCGGTGCAAAAATTAAGGGGACATTTAAGCTGCACCTTAAGGCTATGTCTAATGCAATAGATTTAATGGTCATTTGGTACCTTCTTAATTAGTACCTCTAAATACACTCATTACCACACATCAGTAGTCCTACTAGACACCACAAGACACACGATGTCCCCTTTAACCGTTGGACATACGTGCTGCAATGGCATAGGAGTAAAGTGTCTGACTCAACCCATGGGTCATGGGCTCGATTCCCAATTATTAGCCGAATTTTCTTTTCAGCGTAATTAATTTACATTATATTTCAGTCATGTTATGGCCTCATAGTGACTAATGTTCAGTTAAATTGTGACTATCATTCCACAGCTGCTCAACTAGTGATGTGACAACCCTCTCGACCAATTCTGAACTAGTGACAACACATGAACCAACTAGCTCAAATTTCCGTGCTATGACAACACGCACTGCTTTTCCTTCGAACGTCTGCTGTAACGCTGACGCATTAAGACTGCCGATAACTGTACTCACCAACGTGGCTGCACACGGCAGTCAATCCGACTTTGCAGGAGCAGGACCTGGATAAAATGCGGCAATCGCTTGACATGCAAACCCATGCTTGGTGCGGTCGGTCAGAATCAGATTGTGAGGGTGAGACTGTCCCTTTAATAAAACAAGTCTCTGTCAGCTTGGTAAATGAGGAGCTGACCCACTTTTCCGCTAATTACAAAGTTGTACGAGTCTAAACTCTTGATGGCTTGGACATCTTCCAGATCGCAAGCTTTTGTTTTTAGCAGGTAATACGTTATGTGGTTTTCTTGCAGGGAAGGCCAGAGCTTCATGTCTTCTTTCCATTCGTTGGCCGAGATGGAAAGAGGATGCGGCAGAACCCGGTCGCCTATGGTGAGGAAGCAAAACAAAAAATACGCGCAAAGTTAATCGCAATATTTTCATACATGGAAACATGCAGGCAGAACAAAGCTTTGACGACAAACTGCTTATTGGCCGAGCATGAGCCCGCAAACAGACATTAAAAGGATGGTGGCGCGATAGCGGCTAGTAGTACACTGCACGGTCATCGGGTGGAGAATGACTTTCGCTCTCGGCTGCACTCAATTTAGCAGCCAACTTTTTTGACAAGGTGCTTAAAGTACAGAGAAGCATCTCGGACAATAAGCAGACGCGCGCCCTGCTCAGGTCTCGCCCAGCCAACAAAACAGTAAGACAAGCTTCCGAAGTAGGTAAACGAAAAATACAAATGAACACGGCGACATTCTTAGCTCGATCCGATCCTTAATTCCTAACAGGAGCGCGCTCTGTTCACGTCTCGCGCAGCCAACAAGGCGATAAGGCAAGCTTCCAAAGGCGATAAACAAAGAAAAAAAAACAACCTTCATAGCGTTACCAGTTTCATCCGATCCGCAAGGGGCACCTAAGGAACATGAGAAAGGTATCTAAAAACCGGTACCTTTAAGCGATAAGCAGGTAGACATTTACTTGAAGCAAATCAAAATAAGGTGCGCCGATACAGTGCCGTGTCGCGGCAAAAGCTTTGGTATGCAGCTGTATCATGCTGACTGGGAACTTGCCAGGACGCGTACTCTAATAAAACATTTCATTTTGTGACGCGCAAAAACCATTGCAATGCATACAAAATTCGCCGGCATCATTGCTGTCGCGCTACCGCAAAACTTTACTACCGTCCCGATGCGTGTTCTACAGCGTTTGTCATGCGTACACAATACCATAGTGAAAAGAAAAAAACACCTATTTTAAGCGTCAATGGACCGCCTGGAGAACAAGCCATTGCTACCGTTCCTGCTTCCGCCAATGCAACGATTCGCGGTGCCCGCAATCCACAGCCAACGCTCGCACCGCGGCGCTACCGTCGCAAGAAAAATGGCGGCGCCCACAGAACGCTGAAGATTCTGGTCTATAGGAGTTGACACTCACATTCTTGAACAGATTGCAAGCTCTAGTCTCATTTTTGTACATATTTTTTTGCTTGTATTATATTGCTTCATTTTTCTTGTGTCATCTTATTGCTGCACATTTTCAAATAAATTATGTGCTTGCATAGGCTATTTTGTTTTCGGTGTGATTAAAACTTTTATACACAAACTGATTTTCAGATGCTTTTGTGAAAATTTCAAGCAGGTAAGCATATTCTGAGAAAGTTATATAAGAACGTTTTTACAACACTCTCATCCGGCATAGCTCCCTGATCACTTTCCCAGAGCTGATCAATAATATCATCCACATAGAGGCGACCCCGCTTTTGAGCAAGGTGACACCATTTCAGATCTTGTAAACTGAAATCTGCAAAACCAATTGGAATCATCGAAACCATTTGGGATTGTAGGAACCAGTTGTATTCTCCATTGGAGGTTGCAAAACCATTTGGGATTGTGGGAACCAATTGGAATGCCCAGTTGGGATTTGTAAACCAACTGGTTTACCCAGTTCCAGCTGGAACCCATTGGCAGACCAACTGGAACCATTTGGAATTCCCAATCGGTCTAATTATTCGAAAAGTACCGTATTTTCCGGTGTATACGTCGCATCCCCATCCAAACGGCTGTTTATCCAAGAAAAACCATATATAAGTCACACCGTTGTATAAGACGCACCTGTTCACTCAGTAGAAAATTCGTTCCGCGGACCACGCAAATCGCGGCCAAAATTGTGGCAGCTGATATACGATCTAAAAACTAGACAGTACTTTTCAAGAATGTTTATTTCAATGCATACGGATGGTATGTAAAGGCGCAGTCAAAATTAAATAAAATGCGCGAATGGAAAGCTGCATCCGTCATACCCTTATCTTGTGCGTCCGGCACTCGTCGTCGTCGGCTCAAAAGAGTGCACGCTATTTTCGAAGTACATTACGAGGATTTTGTCCGGCGCTTGCTACGATGCGTATAAAGAGCGGTTCGTGCAATTAACTGGTGTACCCCGCGACACGACGTAACAGCAGCACTGTATGGCCAAACACAAGTCGCGGTCACTGGTGTCACTATGCATGCGCTCGCTGCTGGGCATACCAGAGGCCGGGCGGTAGTTGCTGACTCCTAACGGTGCGAACTGCTCTTTATATGCATGGTAGCTAGCGCCTGAATAAAACCCTCATAATGTAAGTACTTTGAAAATAGCGTGCACTCATTTGAGCCGCCGAAGACTACGAGCGCCGGACGCACAAGATAAGGGTATGACGGATACAGTTATCCACTCGCTCGACCAACACACTTACTTTTAACTGCACTTAGAGAAAACCGTCGAAGCCTTCTTCCTCCGAGTCGCTAACAAATAACTCTGCGACTTCAGGTGGCAGTTCCGCAGGCGCATCACTGTCATCTTCCGACTTGCTGGTGTCTACTTCGCCATCTTCACCACTCGCGAACGGAATCAATCTTGCCTTTTTGAAACCAGCTACAACAGTCTTTGCTGAAACTGAGTCCCAGGCGTCAGAGACCCATTTGGCGACTTCTCCAAATGTCGCGCGTCTCATGCGACCTGTTTTTGTGAAGCTGTGGTCCCCGTCTGACATCCATGACTCCCACAAACGTCGCAGAACTGCTTTAAAGCTGCGGTCAGAAATGTCAAGTGGCTCGAGCATCTTCGTCATGCCGCCGGGGATGACCACTGGGACGCAGCTCTTAGTACTAATCTTTTTTTTAATGAAATCCGTTATGTGCGCCCGCATGCTGTCCATCACGAGCATACCCTTTTTCGCGTGGTAAAATCCGTCAGGTCGACGCGAAAAACAATGGTCGAGCCACACGCTCATCATGTCTTGGTCCATCCATCCTTTTGCATTTGCCTGCACCACCACAGCCGGAGGGAATGCGTCCTTGGGAAGCGTCTTCCGCTTGAAGATTAACATCGGAGGCAACTTCGTACCGTCCGCGCAACAGGCGAGAACAACGGTAAAGTGCGACTTTTCATGACCGGTTGTCCTCACTGTTACAGTTTTCTCCTTTCTCGGCGACGCTCCTCCCGAGGGGAATATCAAATGTCAGCGGGACTTCGTCCATGTTCACAATGTGGCTAGCGTCGATTTCACTGCTCACAATTTCTTTACTCACAAACGCACTGAAATTCTCTAGTTCTTGAAAGTCACTGGGGAGCTGCTGGCACATGGTCGTCCGAGCTCGTATTACCAACTTGTTACGCAGCATGAAGCGGAAGCACCATGACGGACTGCCCTTAAATCCAACAGCGTTCATCTCCGTTGCAAGGGTCTTGGTTTTTGAGACGGAGCTGCACTGTTGACAGCCCCCTGCCTTCGGCTCGAGGACCCACGCACGTAGACAACCCTCGAGCTCAGGCCAGCGTGCCTTCTTGCCGCGGTTGGCCTTCTTTGTTGACCTCATTGTTTGAAGCACACTGGTGGCTTTACGCCAGTCCCTAATCATTTTTTCACTGACATCAAACTGTCTTCCTGCAGCCCGATGGCCATGCTCCTGAGCAAATTCAACAGCACGCAGCTTGAATTTTGCGTCATAACTTTTTCGCCTCGCAGTAGGTGTCATGGCTAGCGAAACGACAGATGCGAAGCACGCCTCAATCGACCTCGTAGACCACGCCGCAACTACCAGAGAATTTTTGTTGTTGTAGACCTCACACAATGGTACATACCCACAAGGGGGATTGGCCATAACCAGGCGGTGACTATTTAAATGACCAGTTGCATGTGGCAAGCATAGGATGACCTACCAAAACTTGGATCGCACAGTTTCTGTAGCCGAGGTGGTTGCAGGAGGTTAGGGGGGTCATACAAACTAAAATTTAGGCAAAGAAGGGGTAGGGATTACTATAAGTGGTTGTAAAAACCGAAATACAGAAGCTGATAATGGGATGGACAGGACGCAAACAATCCCATTGGTATGGCCAAGCATAGAAGCGCCAAGAGACAGAACAACCGCAGAAGACAAGCACAAACTGAGATTTTGTATTGGAACTTCTAATAGTCTCCTCCTAATCGATGAGGAGCGACGGCAAAAAAGAAGAAAGTGCTCTATTGTTTCCGGCTCCGCACAATACGGACACAATGGGGAGATCGCCAGACCAGGCCTGTAGAGGTAAAAATTTAGTTGCGGCACCCGGCAACGAAGCCTCGTGAAGGAAACTTCAAGATTGCGCGATCGCCAGACTGAGCTTCTCCAAGGGAACAGTAGGCGCTGGAAGTCGTCCAAGGAAGTAAGCGCTGATGCGCCCAATTCGTTCATTACAGTGTACCGTCGAAAGCGTGCCGCCGTGATGTAAGCAGTTGTTGGAAGCGGGTCAACAATCGGTCCACTCTGGGCTGCCTTCGCTAAAGCATCAGCTGATTCATTTAATAGAAGATCCCTGTGCCCAGGAACCCAAAGAAATCGAATTGATGTGATGTGTGGAGGGATCAGGAATTTTAGTATCCAAAAGAGCTGCGATTCAGTGGACGCCGAGAGGGAAGTGCATAAAGATAACGAGTCCGTAATTATTATTACTGCTGATAAAGAAATTGGTACCTTTCGCAAAGCGAGAACCACTGCTAGAAACTCAGCCAGATAGATAGGAGTGAAATCTTGGAGACGGAGAGAAAAAGACCAGTCAAGGGACTGGGAGTAAATACCTACACCTGCCTTTTCTGCACACACCGAGCCATCAGTCGCAATTGCAACATGTGAGCTGAAGGTCGACAAATAACCCTGCAACATACCATTTAACCATGAGATAGGCAGTAATTTTTCATTACATGGATAAATGTCATCGTAGATGATAGACACAGTTGCGGGGATGGACCGCACCGGAACAATTTCAGGTATTCGCACGTTGAGTGGGCCCAGAAAAGTTTCAACGAAACAGATTTGGGGAGTTTCAAGGCGAGACCATCCGACACCCAAGAACTCCGCTCGCTGCCCTAGGAAGATAAACTCGGATGCATGCTGCTCCGAGTCGCAAAACTTTAAAAACGTTTGTACTGTCAAAAGGCGAAACCTTGCAGTAAGAGACGGCACCCACGCTTCCAGATACAAAACATTGTTTGCCACGTATTTAGGGAGACCCAAACACAGGCGCAGAGCTTCTCGCTCTAAGAGCAGAAGTGGGCGCAGTTTGTATGCAGCTGCTCCAGAAAACAAAACGCAACCGAATTCCAAGATTGGCCGGATATACATTTTGTAAATCAGTAGAAGAGCATGTCTGCGCATACCGCAGCGAGGGCTACTCATCCTTCGCAGAAGGCCTACCGCCCGAATCTCTTTCGCAGCAACCTGATCTATATGTGACAGCCAAGAGAGACAGGAGTCATAAGTTACCCCGAGATACTTTAGGGAACATACCTGAGGAAAATAAAATGTGTACCTGTTAAGTAACCGGAAAAGGTAACAAAGCACACTTGTTTACATTAAGACTTAAGTGTAATTCAGATAACCATCGGTCAAGGGAATTTAAATATGACTAAAACCATATACACAGAATGTAAATCACTCGTAGCAGCAAAGAAAGCTATATCGTCTGCATACACGTACGTAGTCACGTCAGGGGAAGTCGGAATCGAACTGAGTAAGAGGTTGAATAGAACAGGGGAGAGAACTGCACCTTGAGGCACACCTCTAGATTGATGAAATTTCCTTGTAGAAACTCCGCGTTGACAACAATAAAATTCTCTGTCAGCCAGGAAAGCTGACACCCATTCCACAAAATAACTTGGCAAGCCCAGAGCCCGTAGTCTGTACATCAGAGGCCCATGTTCGACACTGTCATATGCATTCGAGATGTCTAGAGTTACCGGCGCAGCATACTGTCGACGCCGGCGCGCTAGTCGGACACGGCTTTCGAGGTCAGTATGCGCACACCATATAGAGCACCCAGGCTTGAAACCAATCTGACAGGGGATAAGTAGTCACTTTTCAGTAATAATGGGCATGATTCGTCCGTACAGCACGCATTCAACCAATTTCACCAGATTCGATGTCAATGAAATTGGTCAAATGTTGTCTAAGACCAACCCTTCGCCTGGCTTTTTAAGCACCGGGATAATTTTGGAAACACGCCATACATCCGGGATTCATGGGGCTCTAATAGAGTAATTTACCAGCTCCAATATAGCATTGGGGGATTCGTCGAACAGTATTTTAATCATCGCAGAGGTGACACGGTCAGGACCAGGAGCTGCAGAAGGTAACCGATTTATCATCTGGGAGAGCTCAGAAACCGAGACATTAAGGAAATCATAGTGATTCCCAAGCAGTTGTGGGCGAGAGAGCGCAGCCGAAAAACGGTGTTCCAAGCCTTTGCCAATTTCTTCTAATGACCTGGCAAGCTCTACTGGAGTCAGCACATTAGAGGGAATGTTGTGAGGCGGTGGCAGCCTGTTCCTTGACCTCAGAAAGCGAAACAAGGCTTGTCCGTTATTAGATTTTGATAGATGGTCATAATTCTCTTCATCATATTTTTCTTTTGCCCTAGCGACTGTGCGCTTGAAGGTAGCTGCAAGAAACTTATAATTGATCCAATTCCGGGGACATTGATTATGGATAAGTTTCTTCCAGGCTGCCTTGCGCCGCCTATAATCCTTTGAACATTCTGCATTCCACCAAGGGCTCAGAGAAGTGCCTATGCTATCGCACACTGTAAACTGATTGCCTCCGTACCCGATCTAAAATAGAGCATAAGCCTAACACCATGCTCTCCTGAGACAAGTTCGGCAAAGTGTGTAGTTCTGAACTGAGTGAACTTTTTAACTTGTTGTAATCGACTAGGGTGCAACTGAATCCGCCGATAGAAGTCATCGGACACACAATGTCAAAAGTGAGTGGGAAATGGTCACTGTTTGTTGCAGAGTCAACCGGAGTCCAGGAGGAAACTGCTACCCCTGGGGTTGAAAACGTTAAATCCAATGCTGATCGGGAGTGCCCACGGAGAAAGGTCGGAAAACCCGAGTTATGACAGTTTAGGTTATTCACACAAGCCCAATCCCATAAACGCAAACCGCACTGGTACAAGCAACACATGTGATCTGCTGACAGAGAGTAAGGAATCTAATGGCCGTGTGTCATGAACCCCAGATGGAAAATATACATTTGCGACAGTAATGGGATAAATACCAGGAACTGAAAGATCCACTGCCTGAATTTCGCAATGAGCGTCCACACGCTGAAACACCAATCGTGCCTTGTGACAGAATCTGGATGAAACCAGCAGAAGCAAACCGCCCCCCCCTTGATGGGCAGTCCATTCTAAAAATTCGATAATGTACCATTTGAAATGAAAACTCTTTCGACAACCAGGTTTCTTGAAGCGCAATGACATGAGGATTGAATGGAACGGCAGTTCCACTGCAGCACTCTCCGAGACCCTATTGTGCCGAGAGATCTGCAGCAGCAACTGCCTTTTCCAAAATGCTGTGGTGGCCAGTTTTTCCTGAATTACTCTTTTTTGCTTTGGATTGAGGGGAGCTAGACTGACCAGCAACGGCCAAAGGAGACCGGCTACGTTTCTGAGCTCGAGCATCAAGCTCCATCAGCTCAACACATCCATCAATTGCTCCGGTCTTGACTTCAGGTACATGAGTTGGAGGCGTGCGCTCTTTTTGCGGCTGCATTGAAACAAGGGAAGGCATCTCCGCACTGAGTTCAGTAGGTACTGCAGGATCCACGGATGACTTCAACGCAGCATTGGAGGTCATTATTGAAGAGGTCATTTGCGCCACCATGACTTGCGATATGCACTCTGTTACTGAATTCACTAGCCGATCCATGACCTTGGCCATTGCCTTTTCAACCGCTGTAGCAATCGCATCTGACAGGCTTGAATCCACGACCGCAGTCGTCTGCCGTGCTGCCACACTTGAGTACCTGTACGTCCTTTCCTTAACAATAGCTATATCCTCGTGCCTTGAGCACCGGCGCTTTTCTAAGACTTCCAGCACCTTAACCTCCTCAGCCCTTGCAGGACAATTTGAATATGTGGCGGAGTGACTACCGCTGCATAAGCAACACATCTCATCTTTTGAACACCTTCCTTCACGGTCATGATTACCACCACACACACTGCACCTTGAGCTCGACTTGCAGGCGTTCGCGCTGTGGCCAAACCTCCAGCAGTTGCAGCATTGAAGCGGCCTTGAAGAATACGGATCGACCCTGAAAACCAGGGGCCACACCTTCAACTCAGATGGACACGAGAGACCCGCAAAAGTGGCAATTACCGTTTCAGTTGGAAGTTTTGTTTCCTCAACGACCCGAGTGCACCGATGTACAGAAATCACCCCTGCAGAGGAGAGTTTCTCTAGCGTTTCCTTAGGGCTAAGGCGTGGGTCAACCCCTCGCACCAGACCTTTAGAGCGCGCCACGTGCGGTGGTATAAATGCGCTTACCGACTGTCTTCCAAAAGCTGTGCACGTTAACAAATCCATGATGCAGGCCTGGTCGGCCAACCTGCACACCACGCTTCCTCTGCCGTACTGCCGGACATCACAGATTTTTAAGAAGTGAGGCGTAATCGCCTGTAGCGCAGTCTGAACCGCATCCGGGTTATTGAGTCGAATGGCGCCACCATCTGATGGAACCAAGGCCACGGGAATAGTGCCGACGCCACCCCGAAAGAAGGCGTCCAGGGGGAGTTGGTTAAGGGGGAGGCTGGCCGACCAGGGGGAGTTCCCCTGGCCAGGAGAGGACGTCGACATGCGCCCCTATCGACCTGCAAGCGCCCTGCAAAAGCGAAAGACAATCAAGCAATCAGAAGCTAGTGATACGAACAGTCACCGCCCAGTGAGACCACGCCCGCCTATGGTATGTGGCTGGGTTAGTCTAGCGTGTCGGGCTGCAAAAGACGATCCCATTGCAGCGATGGCGGACGGAAGTCCGGAAGTGACGCGCACAGAAGCGGCTTGAAAATAAAATTGTTATTGTTATTGTCAATTGTTATTGACATTATTGACAAGCTCCCAAAGGATCGACACATTTAACTCCTGAACTAAAATCATAGAAATGTGTAAGCTGCATTTCGTTTTTGCAAGCCAGTCTGATGTTACTTTGAGAGTTTCTTCCAAAATGTAGTTACTGTGCGCGGCAGAACGTGGTGCGCGGTTGTGCCTTGTAATTTTCCTGGCCTTGGTGCATGCCCTGGGCCCACCGATCTCTTGCAGTTTAATAATTGCAAGTTGCAGGATTTAACGTCCAAAAGTGACATATAGACTATAAGGGACGCGGTAGTCGTAGGCTATGGATTTAGACTGCCTGGGTGCCGTGATATCGCGCAGCACACCCTTAGCAGCAAGCAAGCACCTTTTCGCGCGGCCGCTGCGGCTCGCATTTATTTGATATATGTCGCACTGGTGTATTAGACGCAGCGACGAAAATTGTGAAAAAAAAACCGTGTCTTATACACCGGAAAATACGGTATGAGAAAAGGTAGCTGCCATAGTCTTGCTTCTGGACAATGCTACATTTCAATTCTTTACAGTGCCGTCCGTGTTCGTGATGCACAAGTTGTTCTTAGCTTTGCTTACCGTGTAGTTTCTTGATTAATTTTACATCAGTCACTTTTACATTGTCAACAGAGATTGCAGACATTGTTTGAAGAGAAAAATCTGCATTCCTGTCCCCAGCCAACCAAGTTATATCCAGTGGATATTCATATAATATTCCTCAAAAGATACCAATGTCCATATGATGTTCACAGAAGCTCATATTATGTTCATATATTCATACAATCGTCACTTTGACTTTGAGCTCGCACTGACGGACAGGAGCCAGGAGCCGCTGGAAACATATGGGTCCCATAAATAGGGAACCACCTCGTCTGGTGCCTGCGTACACCACCGATTTACTTCGGGCTTAATAAATGTTCATTCATCATCATCACTTTGACGATAATGGACATTCATGTAACTCTTATCATGGCTACATATGATGATTCCTACACATTCAGAAGATGTTCACTAGATATTCGGCCAATATATGTTCACTTTGTGGTCGGGTTGCTGTGCCATCTATTATATGTGCTGTACAAGTCTCAACAAAACAGATATGATGCAAAACATGACTAAAAACCAACAACTGGTCGTCACGCAGGAGGAAATTTCCATCTTTTGTACATGATCTGGTAATGACATTTCAAATAACAGATGCATAGCGAGAAAATTACATTGCATAAATATGCATAAATATGGCAGCAACATCATCATCAACAACTGAAGAGGAGGATGTTAAGGCTCGTCGTATAACTGACCAGGGGGGAACTGCAGCTCTTGCTATGTGTATCCTGGCATAGCTGAGCTAAGCCACTTGCAATTTTTTTGTCATTTCACTTTTGTTTCACGATTCCGTACAGTCCCACAGACTGTTAAAAAAAAGCGATTATCTAATACCCCAACTTTTCAGTACAACAGCACCGAATGGGTATGCTCTGTGGACAATAAACACAGTGGAAAATGCTAGCACCGCCGGAAGCGTTATTTCTAAATGAGATTATGCGATCGGTGAAGCTTGCTGTTGTACTTATTGGTCGATGGTCCCTCCGATGCGTGGCTGCTGGTAATAGTGCATGTTGAGATACGCCAGCTGTAGCACTCCCCGGCTGATGCAGATATTTTCAAAGCCAGGGTGCGCTGTTGCACAGCACAGACCCTGTTGCTTCTTCACTTCAGCTTTGTATGCCCAGCAGCAGATGCATTCCTTGGCGGTCAATATGACGGCGCAGCAGTCGCACTGGCACCTTTGCAGAAAACTTGTGTCAGTGATGCGTGCTAGCGGCATAACAGGGTTCATATCGCTCACTATTCCATGTGGCCCACTCGTTGCCGGCCGTCCGCTGTGTCATCGGCGTCTGAGAATCTCATCCTCACTAACATCCTTGCAGCCAGATGGGTTGCCGCTCGGGCAGTTGCTGTCGTTGCCATCGGCCACATCGCACAAAGGCATGCTGTGTACAAAATGGATCAGAGATCAGCTGTCCACCGATGAATTTCCACTTCCAATTCACTTTGGTGAATTTCGGAAGAATTTCGATCACGAATGCAGTCAAGTTTTGCAGATTCAGCTCAACAGCAGACAAAATAGCAGTGGCTGAACGTCATGCCAACAACCTGCACATTTTTGAAGATTGCTCCACATATTACTACTCATTACTCCGCAGATTGCATAGCAGCAAGTCATCACGCAGCTTGCTAAAAGGCACTCCATTCAGGGGTTAACTCCTACCCTCTGCACTCAGTGGTTCTTTCCTCAGTCAACAAACAATTTATATAGGGCCACGGTGACTCGCTTCTCAATGGCAACTGGCTGTCACATATTTGTCGCTTGCTGAGCCTATGTGGGACGGCAGGCATCAATTATGTATCTGAATGTAGTCTCAGGTACCTGGAGCGATTGTCGGTAGCATTGTCCTCCCAAGTTTGGCAATATCTTCTCAAAGTATTGTCCGTGTCGATGGTACACCGAAGCTTCTCTTGGTGCATGGCGTGAAGATGATGAACGTGCCATGAGGGTAGTGTATTCATCAAAAGTTGCTTCTTATTTAGCCGTACTCTCTCTGTAGCTGCATCGATTCCAAGATCCATGGATGTAATTATCGCCATGGTGAGAGCAATCTCTCGCTTAACATTTTCACATTTCTCACTCATGCTTGAGCTTGATGATAAACATGCACAGTAATAAAGAAGACAGGTGTCCAGAGCACCCATTTGTCGCAGTAACAATGTGAGCGCGAGCACAGCAAAGTCGGGAAGAATTGCGCTGCACACCTCCTTGCTACTGAAAAGCGTGTGGGTCAAGCACATTGTGGCTAGCACAGCAGACAAAACTGCTCAAGTTGAAAGCAAACTTGTTTCATTTAAAACTTTTTTTAATGTAGAGTTGAAATATTTGTATGCTCTCTGATAAAAATACAAAGAAAACAATTCAGGTGTTTTCAACTCATTATTTTTCGTGCACATATAAATTCAACAGCGCCTAATGGGCCCCTGGTGGCTTCTTTGAAAAGTTAGCTATGTGACAGCGACAGCTCCATTGAGGAATTCCTCTATGGGGAAGGAAGGTCAAGTGACCGAGTCGGGCGCGTGACAGAGGTATTAGTCTTAGAAAGCCCTGGAACAAGCTCCTTGACACAGTTCACTGTGAACTGCCCAAAAGTGGCACAGAAGCTTGATCCGAGCTTCCATGCGCTGAAACTGTGAAAATGGCGGAGTTCCAATTCCTCATTATTATATTGTCACTGGTTGTTGCGGCAGCACTTGGGCGATTGGGAGGATGGCACTAGAGCTGGTCAGTCTAGTGGCTTAGCAGGAACTAGGTGAAGCTACAGTGGCTGGAATAGGGGTAGTGTCAGCACTGCGTGGCCGCCCGTATGGAGTTCGTGGATGCTCCACTCGGGTGGCACTGGCGTTCGCTTCGGGAGCGGCGGTCCGCGGCGGTGACTAGGGCATCCCGGCAATTTTGCTGTTGCCGCGGCATCTTTTTGTCGGCTGCGTCTTCTAAATTCCTTTTTAAATTAAATGCAGGTATAATAAAGTCATTCGATGCTTTCTGTCCAAAGAAAAAGTATGTGAGCACTGTAGTGCTCTTATTTTTGTTTATTCTTTTGGGTAGACTCTCCCTCCCGGCAATGCGTGAATTTGCCGATGCTGTTTATACGAAGTCAGAATTATATAACCACTGCGAAATTGTCCCCTCAGCAATGCTGAGAAAATGATCTTATTTTAGTTGCTTTTGAGCTTTTGTTGCCTCATGCAGCATTTCTCTTCAGAGCCTGAAATTCCCTTGCAGAACTTATTGTATAGTGCTTCATTCCATACTGTCAAGTTCTTATACGATGATGCAAATGGGAATTCTTCCAAAGGTCCGGCTCCCGTGCAAGCATAGATAGTGTCAACAGCTTTCAGCAGAAAGGCTGGATAACCTGTTTTCCACCGCGATTGCAACACCTCGCACAAACACTTCATGCTTCACCACACCACCTTTGGAAGCAAACACCACCATTTTCTGGGCATTCAGAATGCTCATGTTGTTCGGCACTGCTAGGCACACACTATAGATGACCTTTAGTTGTTCTTCGCTCAACACGTGCTTCCCCCAACGACTGGACGGAAGACTTACATTTTTGTAGTCACTGTCGTCGACGGGTACAGACAAATTGTCTACCAGTGAAGGCAGTCGCTGCGACTCATCCTTTCGTGGCCTTTTTCATGGCACTGGGGCCTGCAAGTTGGACCTTTCTTTAGGCGTTCTTAGGAACCGGCTTCAAAGGTACTTAGGCACATTGGGGAATATTGTAGGAACAGCACCTGGTCGAAGAATAGGTCTGCTACAGTCCAAGTGCACTGTCTGGCCATCAGTAGTATGCTCAAAATGCTGTGGCACAAACTGCTCATTGAAGTGCAGCTCGCACACGGCTGCGTTGCGATCAAGCGGTTTGGCCGCTCTCGGTATGTGCCGTTGCCACTGCTGGAAAACGGACTCCTCCTTTGGAACTCCGAACAGCGATACCTTCGTCTTGCAAGACAGGTACCCGCTTGTGCTTCCGGGCACAAAGCAGTGACTTTGACGGCGGCTCATTGTGCCTCATCAACACAGAGTTTGAAGTAAACCACGCCGACCAAGCTTAACTCGGAAAATACGGACAGCAAACCGCAGTCTTTTTCCGGAGTATAACTGAAGTTCGTGATTCGACGAAAGGAAAAATACTCGGAAAGCAAACGTTGAAAGGCCGCAGCATAAAAAGAGACTGCTGCAGTGCTCAACGCGACGTGTAAACAAGATTAAACGCCACCTCGCTGCGGCATTGCCAGGCAGTGCCAGCGGCTCCCATAGTGCCCATAGGGGCCGCGCTGCGGTAATCACACTTCCCAATTCTAGCCACTGCAGCGAAGCAGTTGCGCCAGTCCGTGAGTCATGCTCTTCTTTGTCGAAGCGCTTAAGACCTGCAAAGAAGCAGTCTTTTCTTTTTGTGTGTGGTTCAACCCATCAGTTTTCCCAAGGTCGGACTCCACCCACCCATTCTTAGAAACCCCAGTCCCTAGGGTAATTTGCTTCCCCTAGCTACATTTGTTTGTGTTGTTTGTCCAGCTGAAATAATGAGCTTTGAACCGGTGCTCTGTTGTCAGTCTTATGCTGGTGCTAGACCGAAGGTGCGGCGGCATACTTCTCATCCTTTCAACTGCACTTTGTCAGTTATAAAGCAGCTGAGCCAATATTTCACTTTTATTGTTCCTCGGCACACTGCTCCAGTGCTTGGCAGGCTTGCTGACTGCACTTGCCTTTCTGTGAAAGGTGCACAAGAGTTAGGCATGAATCGGTACTCACGTCTGGGTTCAGGATGCCTACACATGGCATCCACTTAAGCGCAGCTGTCAACTTGTGGCTAAGCAAGTGATGGCTTGCCTAAGGTCTATTATGATCAAACACTACAGTAAGACCTTTGCCACGAGCACGGCAGGTGCCAAGTTGCCCAGCGGGAGCAAGACAAGGGCCTGTGATGTGAGATGATACATATCAAGGCATATCAAGGCATCTGTCATATCAAGGCATGCTGTTAGCAGCATATAGTTGCCCACCATGGCACTAGGTACTCCATCCTACTGGTTGGTAGTCCTTTAAAAGCATAGCATTCTGCATGCAGTGAAAGCCTTGGTGGAATTGCAGGAGGAGCAATAAATAGGGGATAGATTTTCATTGTCAGAGAACCTTTAAAAGGAGATATAATACATAACATAACTGCTGAAACAGAAGGACATAAAATTAAGCTCTGTTGGATACCATGCCATCTTGGAATTGGCAGAAACGAGAGAGCTGACGCATGCGCGGTCAAGCTCGCCATAAGGAAGTCAGGACTGTAAATTTACCCTATGCAAATTGCATAAAGTTAGTAAAAATTAAGAAAAACGGCAGTCTACATAGAACAGTGAAGAAAACTACATTTAGTAAAATCTATTCTGGGAGAATGGATATCATGTAGGCATCAGGAATGTTTTATAGAAGTAATTTTATACCGCCTGTGCATCGGACACACACACCTAACACAACTTTCTAGTGACAAAACAAGACAAACCTTTTTGTGAGAAATGTGGAGATGAGCACACAGTAAATCGCATCTTATTCTCGTGCATAAAACTCGAACTGCTGAGGAAAAAATATTTTACAGTATTTTACAACGAACGCATTCTCTTCCACCCCAAATTACTTTTAGGTGATAAACCACTTATAGGTGCTTCATCTGTTCTTAGTTTCCTGAAAGAAGCGGCGATCTTACACAAAATATAATATCACAGAACTACTAATTCTAAAAATTCGTACCCTGTGCATTGACGCATTCTGTGATGCACCTCATCCATTTTCTCAGGCTTGAGAAGGCTGGGGTCTTTGTTTTGATTTGTTGGGCTCCTCGGAGTCCTTTTCCGGACAAGGACTGTCGCTGAGGGCACCCAATTTTTAAAATTATACCATGTTTTTGGCACATGATAGCCTGAGTTGCTTATGCGCATAAAAGGGAAATCTTGAACTCATCGGAAAACCGGTGGGTACCCGTCGGCACAGGGGATCGAGCCCAGCAGCTCCCAAATTTGAGGCGGATACTATACCACAAGGCCACCACTTTGGTTGCACATGCTTTACAATAAACATTATGCAGTACTTAAGAGAATGCATTGTTGGGCGAGTTGGTCAGTCATAATGAACAGAGGGTGCTGCACACATATAAACAAGAACAAGAAGGATATGCAACAAGCACTTGCTGTGTACCCTTCTCGTCTTTGTTTATATGTGTGCAATACATATAAACAAGGAAATGCATAGGAAAGGTAGAACTAAAACATTGTAGCTTAACACTTCAAATGTAATGGTGCTCGCCAAGGCACACAGTGCCAAGTTTCTAATTTGTACTGAAATTTTGTGAGCGCTGGCGCTGTCTGTGCTCTTGTTTGGCGTTTTCTAAATCTATCTTCCCACGTTCTGTCTCGACCCGTGTCAGTTCTGTTAGTGCATCAGCTAGGCTGCCAAACTTTTCAATTGTTTTAACAGCTGCATTATTTAACTTAATGAAATGTTTGGCTCCATGCACCATCTTAGTTACTGCATCTGCTGAAGTCTGTGCTGTTGCCTGAAGTCTCAGCTGCCTTTTTTTTGTGCTTGTAGGGAAGCTGTTTCCAGCTCAACATTCTCGCGATTAAGTTGGATCACCTCCGGTAGGCGCCCAGCCTGTTGCATTGACCGTGACTGCCGCAGTGCAGAACACAGCAGCGCAGCAGGCTGCCCTGTTGCTGCTGCTGATGGCCGCTGTGTGCTGCTGACTGGTGTGGTGTGTAGCTGCTGGTGACTGCTACTGCTGATAGGTGCAGCCTCGTTCACTGTTAGCTGGTCCTGCAGCTGGTGGCCGCTGTGTGCTGCTGACTGGTGTGGTGTGTAGCTGCTGGTGACTGCTACTGCTGATAGGTGCAGCCTCGTTCACTGTTAGCTGGTCCTGCAGCTGGTGGCCGTTCTGTATGGAAGCTTCTTCATCTGCTGCTGTTGCTGTCTGGCCATCCTCTGCATCTGACTGTGTGCTGTTGAAGGACAGTGGGCTTCCTAGCACATCAACAGCTGTGACAGCGTTGCCTAGGTCTTCTGGTACCTGAGCAGCATAAAATGTGTGCTCGTCGACGGCATCAGGAAGATATGTCACATAATCGATGTAGTACTCTGTGGAGTCATTGTTTGTGGTCTGCTCTCCAGATGTCCTTGGCACAGCTGCATCACGTGACACCACCTGCTGGTCGCCTGTGGTGCCCCTGTGCAGATAAGACAAGCTTTCTTTGTGGTGATGTTCACTAATATGAATTCCAGCTGACTATGCCGTCAGTATATTTCTGTCATTAAAGAAAGCTGCCTGTCTGTTTACAGACCAGGGTATGGTAAACAGTGCAATAACAGTCAGGAGAGAGCAGTTTCCTCATCTTTCCACTTCTTGTCTGCTAATTCTTGTTCAACTCTTCGTTATTGTCTGCCATGAACCAACTAGTCCAACAAAACGCTTTGTCTACTACTGAACTGTGTGACATAGTAAAATGAAGGAACTGCAGCTTTTTTTATAAAACAGAACTAATGTGAAGTAAAAGCTCATTAAATCAAGAACCACACAGGGATGCCACCACATTTCAAATTAACTGAAGTTCCAGTTGAATGTTCACCTTCTGCTTCTCCTTCCAGAAGGCAACAGCCATTACCTTTTGTTGTAATCAAACATGGCGGAAGGCCGGGAAGGGTCAAACAGTATGGTTCAAATTATCGAAAAGTTTGAATTACTTCCGTTCGAAACATTGAGGTTTCAAAGCACTAGCATGTATGTAGTGTGATGTACACCCTTTCTCACAAGTGCCGGCGGCACTGCAGCTGTGGCTGAGCTGAGTAAACCATCCTGCCAGTGCTGATTTTGCTCCTATTCGCTGCGAAGGTAGAGATTGTGAAATGGAGTCTGCTAGCTGCACTGTTGTGTCACCTCTACTGGAGCATAGCATAATCAGCATCCGGACGACATCACCTCTACAAGGGCATGGCAGTATCAGTGAGATCACAACTTGTTTGCGCCACTAATTAACTGAAGCAGTGGCTGTGTACTTTCTCAGTGTTTGCTTTTTAATTTGATTTATGGAGATTAATGTCCCAAAGCAGCTCACTCTATGAGAGACGCTGTAGTTAAGGGCTGCAGAATAATTTTGACCAACTGGGGTTCTTAAATGGGCACTGACATTGCACTGTATATAAGTGCCTTGTGATTCACCTCATTCTGAGTGCTTCTGCAGCAGCCAGGTTTGAGCCCGGTTTCTCGGGTCAATAGTCAAGTGCCCTAACCACTCAGCAACCATAACAGGCTCTTCATGTTTGCAATGGAAGGCCGTGCCAGTATGCTCATACATGTCTTCATCATGATCCATGGTTTTCATTGGTTGACAGTACACCTATGCCTACATACAAATGCTGTTTGTGAGTGCCCACAATACAAAGATAGATGCTTTACAAGCATAGCTGCAGGGGTCAGTTAAGCTACTTTAATTACAAGGTAGCTTCTTGACAGCTAACCGTGTCCTCCCAGATCCATAATGCTGCTGATCAATATTTGTGCTGAACACAGGCAAGTACACAAGAAAGATTGGAAAAAAAACAGCAGTATTCATCTCTTTACAAAAATTCAGTGTGATGCATGGTAGCAAAAAATTTGCAACGTTTTACTACCTCTGCAAAGAAACCATTGTCAAAGGGCACGAGAATTTGGCTCACACTTTTCTTTGCTGTACACAAAGAGTGCACAGGAATCCAGGCCAGTCACACCTATCTGGACTTGCACTTGTGTATAATACTTGCTGCTTTTCTTTAGCTGTCCATCACACAACTGCGTTTTGGCAACGTCTTCAACCTTGACAGGAACTTTAATTTCTAGTAGCCACAGTGCACAGCATTTGTTTGCATTTCACTAGACCATATCGGTTTGCTGCTAGGAAACTGTGGTCCCTAGAGAGGAAGCGGCCAGTCGCACTAACTTCCAGCTCCACATGTGCGTCATTTTCGTCCTGAAAGGGTCGTCGGGCTTCGGGCTCGCACAATAGTCCCCGCTTCATAGAAAATGACCTAAATTTTTTCCCTCCCATTACAACAGCAGTGAGCCTTCGATCATCATGTGGTCCCATTTTTGTTTGGCATGTTTTGACCCAAGTGTTCACTCAATGTGTCAGTGATGCTGTAATGATGCCCTCCTTGTATCTATGCCAAAGGAGGCAACCACTTTAAAATCCTGTGGCTGCCTCTAAGGCTTCAACTTCTTCCTGTGTGTATGACAACAAAGCGTCCCCTGTTTAGCTCACTCCAGCCACCTTGCAGGGAGTCCAGGCACATCTTCGGGGTCTGAACTTTAGCTTTTTTTCGATTTGCTGGCATTAAGTCATTGGCTTCCAGGACATCTGCGAAGCAATAAAGTTTGCTTGCTTTCAACTTGCCATGCAGGTTTATAAGGTGCAATGCGGACAAATCCATGTCCTCACTTCTCAATGGTGATGAGGACACTGCTCTTCTTTTGTGATGCCTTGGTGCGTCGCTGAGTCTTTCAGTGGTGCCCTTAGAAAAAACAATGTGCTTGAATTTCTCAGTTACTTTCTTAGGGTCTCGTGGATTGTACTGCTGACGCTCGCCTTCAGTGCATGTCATGGCATCTGGTTCAATAGTAAGATCATGCTGTGCAATATGCATCAGCCCATACAAAACACAGCACGCATGTTTACATACTCTGCCTTTCCCAGCAATACATGCACAATTGCCGCTTATCGCTTCTTCATCACATTTAAGCAACTTGACCTCAACATTATATCCTGTCCGTGTTGCCATAGATGCTAGCACTTGTGCCTTCACCACAGTCTCTGCCATGTCTTCAGCTGAAAATATCAACTTCTGTAAATGGCCTGACATGAAAAGCCGCAGGCCACACTCTCGATGTTCTTGAGCCCCTTTGCTCTCAGTGTACCTGTGCAGAAAAAAAATAAACTTCAACACTAATATCATCCAAGACTTTTTTACAAGCATGTACATCTACACATTCCAGCCACAGATTTTGCAATGAAGCGTCCTCAAAAATGCAATGGGGCCATTTACACAGCCTCTGTCTTCCCCCTCCCTGAAGGCGGGCATCTGCAGCTTGCAGACGTTGGTGAGTGGGGACACCACGGGTTTCCCGAGCATCTGCAGGGACATCCCCACAGGGGGATGATGAGTAGTGTGTCACCACAGACCCGAGCACCCGCGCTTAGTCGTGCGTGGCATCACCGTGTCTGGGGAAAAGGACAACACACATCTCCTGCGTCTTCACCAGAAGCAATGGAGGCAACACTGAGATCCTCAGCATTGGAGGCGCTGAAGTAGTCCCCCAAAGAAAGGCAGAGTTTTTTAGGCCACCTTAAACCGAAAAGACATCTGCCAGTCAAGTCGCCTGATAAAGGTGGCGACATCTAAATAGCTCCCACCAGTATTCGCTTCCTCACTAACAACTATGGCTGTCGAGAGCATTATCTATTGAAACTGCCGAGATCTGCTTAAGAACCTGGATGCCATATTTGAAATTTTCGCGCAGTATCAACCAAACATACTTTACTGCAGGAAGCACACTTAAACCCAATGCATACAAAGTTTCTAAAAAATTGCATAGTATACCAGAAGGACAGGCAAGGCAGTGCACACTCATCAAGTTTTGTTGCTGTTGTGGTTCAGAATTCAATTCCCTCAGTTCCTTCCACTGGCTACTGATTTAGAGGCAGTGGCAATACGAGCCCTAACTTTTGGCAGAGTAATAACCGTATGTTCCCTATGTATCCCGCCAGATCATCGTCTGTCCACTGATGAACTCTATCAGCTTCCTGAGCCACTCCTGTTGGTTTGCGATTTTAACGCTCACCACCCATTATGGGGAAGTACCAGAGCAAATTCTCAAGGAGCGCTAATCGAAGTATTCCTGTTATTGTCTGGCTCATGTGTATTGAATAAAAAAGAACCAACATACTTTAATGCAACACACAACTCATGCACAGCGATAGACATTGCTATTGGTTCTCCAATGCTCTTGGCAGCTACTACTGAAAATCTCTGTGGAAATGACCACTTTCTCATTTCTTTAAAATACACAGAAGATAACCCGACGGCAAATAATCCTAGGAAGTTTAAAGAACAAATTGCTGTTTGGCAGATGTTCCAGGAACTATCAGCATTGCCCTGTTCATCAATTACAGACCGAGGTATAGATGAATCTCAATCCTTGCAGAAATCCATTCCACAGACATCAGGTAGAATAAAAAACAAAGGAAGACCATGGTGGAATGTGTAGTCCAAGAAACCTCGACAAGGCCAAAATAATCCATGGTCAAAATTCCACTGTTATGCTACGGGTCACAACTTAATAAACTTAAAGCATGCAGAAGCAAACGGCAGACGTGCTCGACGTATATCCAAATGGGAAAGTTGGTAAACTGTACAGTAGGCTAAAAGCACACAAAGGGCATAGTACACATCAAATTCCTCTTGTTAGCAGTGCTGGTGATACATTGGAGCACCAAGCAGATGCACTAAGCAGACACTTTGAATCCACTTTTAGCTGGGTGTACAGATTCCTTCTTGCGGTACAACCTAGCTGAGGAGTGGAAACCAGTTATAAAAAAAACGCCATCTGTGGGAGGCTACACTAGATCATTTACTTTACAAGAGCTAAGGTTGTCTTAAGAACTTGTGGCAACTCAACATGGTCACATATCGAGTGCTCAGACACCTTCATGAAGAAATCCTTGAAACTGTCCTGTGCCTGTTTATTAGATATGGGCTACTGGACGTCTTCCAAAAGCCTGCAAAGAAGTGATTATAATCCCGGTATTAAAGCAAAGAAGCCACACTTGTGGCCAGTTATCGGCCAATTGCCCTAACAAGCTGTGTAAGTAAGCTTTTTGAAAAAACGATCAATCGTCACCTTGTGCATTGCCTTGAATTCAGCGGTCTTCTTGACCAGCACCAAGATGGATTTAGGGCGAACCGGTCAACTACTGACCAGCTCGTTGCCTTTGAATCTTATGTAAGGGACGCTTTTGTGCATAAACAGCACTGTTCATCTGTTTTATTTCATCTAGAAATGAGTCAGTGAATGAGTCACGTCCTCTCGTGTCCACATTGAGTCAGGCGCACAGAGATATGTGCGCACCCGTCTGGCAGTTCAGCTATGGCTGCGGCCCATTTACACTTTTCCATCGCAGAAAAAAAAATACCCCTGAGATGTAGGACAGTGGAACACAAAGCCAGGCATCATGCGCGTTTTGGTGCTTGGCAGAGGGTCGTGCTGGCCGTGGTTCGTCGCGATTCAGGGACCTGTGGACTCTGAGTTTAAGACGCCGGCGTTTCGTGCAACCACTTCAGGAGAACCCCGGACATGTGGCTGTCATGAGTCTGTCAGACGAATGGCATTTAGGTTTGAAATGAGCGTTATCCTAAATGCCGTTTAGGTTTCGAACGCACCCGACCGCGTCGGCAGCGTTTCGATGGAGGCGAAACGTAAAGGCGCCCGTGTGCTGTGCAATGTCGGTGCATGTCGAAGATCCCCAGGTGGTCTAAATTGTTCTGGAGCCTACCACTACAGCACCTATTCCTTTCTTCTTTCACTCCCTTTATCTATTTCCTTACGGCGCGGTTAAGGTGTCCGCCGGGATGCGAGACAGATACTGCGTCATTTCTTTTCCCCAAAAACCAATTTTCAGTTAGCGTGATGTGTGGAGCAGAGGCAAAGACAAATCGGAGTCTCTGCACGTGTTCATGTGAACGTGGCCTCGTCCAGTGTTCCGCGTGAGCCAGCGCATGCGATCGCGCGAGCAGGTTCGTGGCAGCTCACTGCTTGCTCCTCGCTGCGATCACGAACGTGGCAGTCGTGGAACATGGTCTGCCCCCAAGAAACAACCCCATGTGCCGTCGCCGCCCCGCCAGCCGGCGTCCTACCAACCGTCTTGCTCTGCACATCAGTTGTGTAATGCCTTTCTTGTTTAGCGTTTCGGACGCCTCTCAGATCTATAGCGTCCGTATTCCTCAGTGTGGCACCCCAGTCAAAAAAAAAAAACCAATGGGTCCAGTTGGGCATACCATTTGGTTCCAGTTGAAACCTGTTGGACCCAATTGGTCAGCCAGTTGGGCTCATGAATCCAACTGGGTAGTCAACTTGGTTTCCCTAGTCCCATTTGGACATTCCAATTGGTTCTGTTTCCAACTGGATTACCCAACTGGTTTGTGAGGTTCCAATTGGTATCGGCAGTCCCAGTTGGATCGCCAACTGGAACCATTTGAAACCAATTGGGCTCCCAGTTGGAACCAAGAAAACCAATTGGAAGCTGATCTCCCAACTGGAAACTCCAGTTGCTTCCAAATGGGCGATCCTGTTGGAAAATCTAAGTGTAAGTCAGTGATGTCCTTCATTCTGTATATATATTTAGCTGGCTATAAAACAGGACACTAGGCTAATTAGGTTCTTGTAAAAGAGATATTAGCAGCTTAATCTCTTGAATTATTTTCATCACTTCTACCATCACCACGGGCGTTCTTAAATTAGATAGCTTTGCTTAATGTTCACCCGCCACTGTCTCCAGCTGTCTGTCTCATGAGTGGGGTATATAATTGACTGTAAAAGTGTGTTCTGTGGATATACATTTAGAACTTGTGTTGCTATAGTGTTTGACTATATGTTTGTAATGTGCTTGTTGGTCTCCCTTGATTTTCATAACGACGTGTAGTTATAATTTCAATTGCCTTGTATAAATGTTTGCAGCAGTCTCACAGCAGCCATAGAAGAAAGGCCAATTGATTCCAATTCAACTCAAATTTTCTTTTTTTTTTGCTGACCCATTCAAACCATTTGAGCCGAATAGGTATGCCAATTGCGTTCAATTGGTGGGCCATTTGCTCTGGTTGGATGACCAATTATTTCTAATTGAAAGCACCAGTTGGGCTCAATTGGTCGAGCCCAATGGGTGGCGAAAACACAATTGGTTTTCGACCCATTGGTTTCAACTGAAAATTTTCCAACTGGACCCATTGGTTTTTTTTGACGGGCTATTTCGCGTCGTCTTGATAAATATGTCTTTTGATATGCGAATACGGTGTCTTGGTCCAAGGCTCCTAAGCAGACCTGGTCGCACGATTATCTCGTGAATGAGCTTCTAGCGCGAGGAGCTCCAGGTGAAAATGTTTAACCGGGACCAGTTGAAAATCCAACTGGTTTTAACTGGACCATTTGAAAACCCAACTGGTTTCAGTTGGGCCAGTTACAATCCAAATGGTTCCAGTTAGAAGCCAGCTGGCTGACCAGTTGAAGTCAACTGGTTCCCAGCTGGGAGCCAACTGGCCCAGCTGGGAGCCAACTGGTTCCAGTTGGTTTGAACTGGAAGTGTCAAGTTTAATATCTTGAATTACTGAAACGTAGTTCTGGTTAAGGATGTATTTAGCATTGAGTCGGCATCCATCAAGAGCCATGTAGGAGGCTACAACTAATGAGAGGACCAGCCCCTAGGTGTGCATTCAGTTATCGGGTAGAAATCCTAAATCATAACCTATCTGTTATGATTTACTGTCATCAGTAAATTATACACTGATAGGATAGAAGACTTGCCATGCAGCCAACTGAGACAGGTATAACTTGCAGTTCAGTTCAATTCACGTGGAAATAAATGCTCCAGCGAAAAGTGAACCAGCTTTCATTACAAGTGCAATAGTTTTTAACTGCCTTCCCCCCAAAACCAGAAAAAGAAAAAATTCAGTAATTTCCAGTAGGGCACTAAAGCCATACAAATTTGTAGGATTTGACCGACCTTGCAAAGAGGTCAAAATTGCACGCAGGCAGCCAGTGCACTGATCACAGGAGCAGGAGAGTATGATGCGAAGCTGGAAAAAAGTGAAAATAAACTACGTGCACCAGTGCTGAATCAAAAGTTTTAATTTACAAAGGATTTCAGGTACAGGTTTTATAGGGTTTAGCATCCCAACACGACTCAGGCTGTGGGGGACGCCATAGTGAACGGCTCCGGATAATTTCGACAACCTGGGGTTCCTTAACGTGCACCGACATTGCACAATACACGGGTCTCTAGCATTTCGCCTCCATCGAAATGCGACCACTGCACCTGGGCCCGTGTGCTGTGTGATGTCAGTGCACGTTAAAGAACCCCAGGTGGTCGAAATTATCCGTAGCCCTCCACTACAGCTGCCTTCATAGCCCGAGTCGCTTTGGGACGTTAAACTCCAAAAAATCAAACAAACATTTCAGAAAGTGAAGCAGGCACAGCATCAATAAATCATGAAAAAAAAATGCATAAAACAGCAGGCAGCAGGTACCTTAAGATGAATTATGATTTGTTCAATTATGACCAAGTCAACATGGTGCAAATCAACACAGAAACATGAAAGCCATGAACACAGAACTAATTTTCACATTTTTCAGTACCATTAACAAGAAACAAAAAGTACCAAATGTGGAAGCCAACGTACCTAGCCCATTACTTATGGGCACTATGGCTCATATAGGATGCTAGCAAAAATAGATTGATTTATTAGAATTATTTACCTAATGTAAACCGAACACAGAAAACCCACGCAATCAGATTCCCCCTTATAAGTTACACAAAGCTGTTGACGGCCCTTTATGTGATGATACTTTAATGCCAACAATAACTCTGAAAGCAACTCAAGATCTGAAACGATTCACAAGATTACAAAAAAAAAATTGCCATGACACTGTACTCACAAGCATGGCACTGCACTTGCATCGACTTCAATGACTTTCAGTGAGCACCACCTCTCAACCTTTGTAATGTGAGCAGTGCCAAATGAAGTAGTTGCTACACAATTTCTGAAAACTGTGAAGGCTTTTTCTGTGCCAGTGCAACCAAAGGACACAATGTTTTGAATTTTCCCACATACATTGTTTGGCAGTCTTACTGTTGTGCAGTCAGTTTTTTCTGGCCTGCTGTAGTGCTCGCTGTGGAATAATGTGGCCAGAGATGCGTACTCTGTCCTACTCCACAACAGGGCCATTGATCTGATCAGGAACCTGTTTCTCAATCAGTGTACGGAGAGGGCCTTCTACCAATCTTGGCTTCCCAAGAAGGGCTACAGGTTCCTCCTTAGGCATGCTACATTTGAGGAAGGTCTGAACATGCGAGCTTGCAACTGCCTTGCAAGCATTCAGTGTGTGTGCCATCATCACCCGTGTCATAATCTGATGAGGCACACCCTTTGCTGACGTAATAAGGCCCTTCAACCTGCCCATGCTTGCCTCAAAGCAGAAACAAGAATGCCCAAAGTGGCCCCTGGAGCACAACACTTTTTGGGATGTGGAGGAGTTGGTGAACATTTGACATCATGTCTTTCTCAGCATAGAGAAACTGCATGCCAACAACAAACTGCACTAGGCAGTCAGTCAAAAAATCAAACATTTCAGAAAGTGAAGCAGGCACAGCATCAATAAATCATGAAAAAAAATGCATAAAACAGCAGGCGGCAGGTACCTTAAGATGAATTATGATTTGTTCAATTATGACCAAGTCAACATGGTGCAAATCAACACAGAAACATGAAAGCCATGAGCACAGAACTAATTTTCACATTTTTCAGTACCATTAACAAGAAACAAAAAGTACCAAATGTGGAAGCCAACGCACCTAGCCCATTACTTATGGGCACTATGGCTCATATAGGATGCTAGCAAAAATAGATTAAGGTTTATTAGAATTATTTACCTAATGTAAACCGAACACAGAAAACCCACGCAATCAGATTCCCCCTTATAAGTTACACAAAGCTGTTGACTGCCCTTTATGTGATGATACTTTAATGCCAACAATAACTCTGAAAGCAACTCAAGATCTGAAACGATTCACAAGATTACAAAAAAAAAATTGCCATGACACTGTACCCACAAGCATGGCACTGCACTTGCATCGACTTCAATGACTTTCAGTGAGCACCACCTCTCAACCTTTGTAATGTGAGCAGTGCCAAATGAAGTAGTTGCTACACAATTTCTGAAAACTGTGAAGGCTTTTTCTGTGCCAGTGCAACCAAAGGACACAATGTTTTGAATTTTCCCACATACATTGTTTGGCAGTCTTACTGCTGTGCAGTCAGTTTTTTCTGGCCTGCTGTAGTGCTCGCTGTGGAATAATGTGGCCAGAGATGCGTACTCTGTCATACTCCACAACAGGGCCATTGATCTGATCAGGAACCTGTTTCTCAATCAGTGTACGGAGAGGGCCTTCTACCAATCTTGGCTTCCCAAGAATGGCTACAGGTTCCTCCTTAGGCATGCTACATTTGAGGAAGGTCTGAACATGCGAGCTTGCAACTGCCTTGCAAGCATTCAGTGTGTGTGCCATCATCACCCATGTCATAATCTGATGAGGCACACCCTTTGCTGACGTAATAAGGCCCTTCAACCTGCCCATGCTTGCCTCAAAGCAGAAACAAGAATGCCCAAAGTGGCCCCTGGAGCACAACACTTTTTGGGATGTGGAGGAGTTGGTGAACATTTGACATCATGTCTTTCTCAGCATAGAGAAACTGCATGCCAACAACAAACTGCACTAGGCAGTCAGTGCTCGTGGCAATGTCACTGCTTGATACACGGTCTTGAAGTAGTAGAAAGGTACCCTTCACTAAAAGACTGAAGTGGGTGAGGTAGCGCTCTGGCAATATGCCATCTACGCATACAAGACTGAAATACAGGAGCCAACTGATCGTGGCAGACGTGGAATGCACTGTGGCAGCTTGATGCGACACAACCGCTCATCAATCTCTTGCAGGAGTTGTGGCGATCCAATGTAGTATGGTGCACCAACACTGGAAAGCCACAACTCCATAACCTGGCGTGTCACACCAAGCAGCACACAATGCATGTAATCGGGGCTGAAGCTCCACACAATGTCGAATGCTGGCAAATTAATTAGTGGAGATGGTCCCTTCACACCACGCTTATGTATACCACTGTCATGCGCTTTCTTCATGTCACTCATGACAGAGTCCTTGGTTCTGTCGGGAAAGGCAGTGGCACTGGTAGGGTACTTGACTGTCCCTGTTGAGTAAATTTTAATACATATATAAGTATAAGGCAAATATAAGTAAAGCACATGCATCTATCATCACCATCATCATCAGCCTTACTACATCCACTGCAGGGCAAAGGCCTCTCCCCTGTCTCAGACATTATATACCCAATCCCCGCCGATGTTTCAACTGTCAAAAGTTTGGCCACGGCTCACAAAGTTGCCGCGGCTGCAAAACCTGCGCGAAATGCGCTTCGAAAGACCAGCATTCTGAGGAATGTGACGCAGCACTGCGCTGCGCAAACTGCGAAGGAGACCATGCAGCGTACTCCAGGGCATGTCCGTCCTGGAAAAAAGAAAAGGAAATAATTACCATAAAGACAAAAGAAAACATTTCATTCAAAGAAGCAAGGAGGCGTTTTGCGCTTACGAACACATTCTCTTTCACAGCAAAACCCAACTTCGCTGATGTGGTGCGCGGGGGCGTAGCACCACACAGCTCTACGGCACCTGCCAAGGCTGCTTTCACAGAGCCAGTGGCAGAGCCATCCACGCCCCAGGCAGGGACAGCGAAGGCTGCTCTGCCACCCTCAAAGCAGGGAGCGCCGGTCCATGGGTCGGCATCCCGCAGGACCTCCCTCCGTCGGGAGAGGCCTGAAACTAACACAACCGCGGGCCCTCCGCGGTTCTCCAGCACCTCTGTTGAGGTGATGGATACAGCACCCACTCCACCTCCACTAGAGAGGCGGAACAGCTCTCTTGAGCGGAAAAAAGACAGGCCCCTCATAACGGGCCCACCACATAAGTAAATCTCCTTTCATTTTCACTCAAAAACACAAGCATGGCTTTTTTAATTCAATGGAATTGCAGAGGACTTATGCGGAATTATAGTGACATAACACATATTTTAGGGTCAATGTTACCCATAGTTTTATGTCTTCAGGAGACCAATCTTGGTCCACAACATGTGCATATCCTGAAACATTATCAAACTTTTAGACGCGATCGCGAGCAGGCAAATCGACTTTCAGGAGGCGTCGCAATTGTCGTCCAAAGCGGCGTCCCTGCTCGAGAAATCAAGCGCAATACAAAACTTGAGGCGGTTGCAGTCAGCATCGTCAACTATAAAACACTAACAATCTGTTCCGTATACATTCCTCCACATTTTACACTAACAGTCCATGATCTAGAAGAATTGATAGATGAACTTCCAGAGCCATATCTGGTAGTTGGGGATTTTAACGCTCACTCCCCTTTTTGGGGAAGCGAGCTCTGCGACTCTAGGGGGCAAACAATCGAAGATTTTATCCTCTCAAATAACATCTGTCTTTTAAATACAGGAAAAGCAACTTATTGTTGCCCAAGCTCGGCAAAAATGAGCTTTCTCGATTTAGCTTTCGCATCACCATCGCTTTTTAACGATTTTAAATGGGATGTTTTAAATGACCCCCTGGGAAGTGATCACCTACCTATTATCAGCCTCTCATCGTCTACTGCAGTCATCCCCACAAGACCACGGCGCTGGAAACTTCACCTCGCCGACTGGTCACTTTTTACAGCAAGTGCCACACTAGAAAAAGAATTTTGTGAAGATCTCAGCATAGACGAAATTAATGGAAAATTTACTACATGCATAATATTGGCCGCTACACTAGCCATAACACAAACAACAGGACTCGTACACAAAAAACATAAAGTATGGTGGACACAAGAATGCACATTGGCAAAAAAACAACAAAATAAAGCTTGGGGCTCTCTGCGTCGGTATCCCACAGCGGAGAACTTGATTGCCTTTAAGAGAGCAAAGGCCAGAGCGCGATTCGTTCGGAGAAATGCCGAGAAATCCTCGTGGCAGAAATATGTGTCCTCTATAAACAGCTCAATAACCTCAAAAAAAATGTGGGAAAAAGTTCGAAGATTCAGTAGTGACCATACCCCTTTCACACTTCCTCTGTTGACTACACCCGGGACACAAACATCATTAGATGAACAGGCCAACATACTAGGTGAGCATTTTGCTGAAGTTTCCAGTTCGTCCAATTACACAAACACGTTCCAGAAGTACAAAGCAATAGCAGAAAAACAAAAACTTCCATTTGCAGCAGGTATGCACGAGGACTACAATCAACCCATCACACTCCAGGAATTGATCAGGGCATTATCTTGTGGTAAAAAGACAGCAACAGGCCCAGATAATGTGCATTACGCTATGCTCGCCCATCTCTCTGAGGCTGCCGTGCAGGCATTGTTGAACTTCTTTAACAAAATATGGACAACTGGGAATATACCTGAGGAGTGGAAGAAAGCAATAATAGTACCTTTCCTGAAACCCGGAAAACAACCAACAAGTCCTAACAATTACAGACCGATAGCCCTCACCAGCTGCATCGCTGAATCTTTCGAAAGCATAGTAAACATTAGGCTGACCTTCACACTTGAATCTCGTTGACTCTTAGATTTACATCAATGTGGATTTAAGAAAGCATGCTCGACCACTGATCACCTTGTCCGCCTAGAAAACACCATCCGAGAGGCGTTCATCCACAAACAGCACTGTATCGGTGTCTTCTTCGATTTGGAGAAGGCATATGATACCGCGTGGAACTTCGGCATCCTCCATGACCTAGCAGATCTAGGGATCCGCGGCAGGATGCTGAACTGCTTGAACGACTTCCTGACTAACCGCACATTCAGAGTCCGTCTGGGAGCAACTCTATCAACGACATTCGCCCAAGAGAATGGCGTACCCCAGGGATGCATTTTAAGTACGACACTCTTTATAGTAAAAATGAATTCCTTGGCCAAAGTAATACCTAAGTCCGTAATGTATTCAGTTTATGTAGATGACATACAGATAGCATACACTTCTTCCAACATACTGTCCTGCGAGAGACAAATACAAATAACACTAAATAAACTGGCTGCTTGGGCAGAGAAAAATGGATTCAAGTTCTCCCCTCAAAAAACAGTAGCTGTTTTATTCTCATTACGACGAGGCCTACAGGTCGATCCCAATCTGTGCTTGAATCAAACCACACTGCCAGTCAAACAGGAACATAAATTTTTAGGCGTCACTTTTGACAAGAAACTTGCATTTCTGTCACACATTAACAACCTGAAAAAGAAAGCATCCCAAGCCCCCAATGTATTAAAGGTACTCTCGCGAAAACGGTGGGGGTCCGATAGAGCATGCCTATTGCAAATATATCGCTCTTTGGTGCGCTCCAAGCTGGACTACGGGTGTGTGGTATATGGTTCGGCAAGAACATCCTACTTGAAACGACTGGACCCTGTTCATAATCTTGGTTTGCGCCTATCAACTGGAGCTTATAGAACATCCCCGGTAAAGAGTCTTTACGTTGAAGCTAATGAGCCCACACTAGAGGATAGAAGAGTCACACTAACATGCACGTACATCCTAAAACCCCGTTCTCTCCCTAAACATCTCTGCTACCCCATTGTTACCAAGTGCCCATCTAGGAGATTATTCAATAATAAACCACATTTTATCAGGCCACTAATAATGCGCTTTGAAGATAAATGTGAAGACTTAGCAGTGCTGGACGCCCTACCTAATATTGCACAAAGACATGAATATCTACCACCATGGTACAGCCTTCCTTCAGTATGTGACTTCACATTGACACACTTAAACAAAGAGAAAATACCACACGAGCACATACTGCAAGAGTTCTTTGCACTACAAGAAAAATATGACACTTACACCGAATTTTACACTGATGGCTCAAAAACAGAAAGTCATGTCGGAAGTGCAGTAATTCAAGGAACAAATGAAAAAATGATACGATTGCCACAGTATGCATCGGTATTTACTGCGGAGTGTTATGCCATCTTTGTAGCTGTAGAACAAATAGTAAAACAAAACATAAAAAATAGCATCATTTACACCGATTCACTCAGTATGCTAAAAGCGCTGCATTCTACAAATGCTGCTGAACCCATAATAGGAAAAATCATACATAACATAGTTAAAATTACAAAGCAAAAACATAACATTATATTCTGCTGGGTCCCTAGTCATGTTGGAATTTTAGGTAATGAGAGAGCAGATGCTTGCGCAGCACAAGCTAGAATTGGCCATATAAAACAAGTTAACATACCACAGAGGGATTTTTCTAAATTACTGCACAGTGAACTCAGGAATAAGTGGCAGATTGCATGGGACAAACAAACAAACAACAAACTACATTCTATAAAACCTGTTTTGGGAGAATGGAGATCATGTACACATCAGGAGCGTTTCATAGAAGTTATTTTGTGTCGACTACGCATTGGACACACACACCTTACTCACAACTTCTTACTGACAAAAAAAGGCAAACCTCTCTGCGAAATGTGTGGCGATGAACTCACGGTAAACCACATTTTAATTGTATGCAAAAAACTGGAACAACTGAGGAAAAAATATTTCACAACATTGTACAATGAATACATCCCACTACACCCCAGGTTACTTTTAGGAGATCAAGCACTGGTTGATTTTTCTAGCGTTTTTAAATTTCTCAGAGAAGCCAATGTTTTATACAAACTTTAGATATAAAAAGCGTAACCTTTAACAAAAGCTCTAACCGTGTGTTTGGCGCATCATAGCCTAAGTTGCTTTTGCGCCATTAAAATCAATATAACTAACTAACTACAATTAACCCTGTCCTTTGCCAGCTGCATCCACCCTTTGCCTGCAAACTTCTTAATCTCATCCACCCACCTAAGTTTCTGCCGCCCCCTGCTACGCTTACTATCTCTTGGAATCCACTCCGTTACCCTTAAGGACCAGCGGTTATTTTGCCTTCGCATTACATGCCCTGCCCAAGCCCATTTCTTCCTCTTGATTTCGACTAGGATGTCATTTACCCGTGTTTGTTCCCTCACCCACTCTGCCCGCTTCCGGTCTCTTAACGTTACACCTATCATTTTTTTTTTCCATGGCTCGCTGCGTTGTCCAACTCATTTCGTTAACCTCCACACAGCTCTGATCTGTGTTATGCAAATCAGCATATTAGCAAAGTAAAACAGCTGCAAATCTTTTTCAATTTGTTACTCTATTTATTGCTGGAGAACTTACTGAATTCAGTGATAGTAAGTTTGACCCAAGTAAGTGTAAACAAAAATTGAAATGCATCACATGCACAGCACAACATGCTGTTGTGATGTGGCCTACAAAAAGAGAATGCCCAAGCCAGAAGTAATGAAATATTATGGGCGCCAGAGTTCACAAAGGCAAAGTGGATAATGGGAGGTGACGACAAGCTGTCTGAGAGCTGAAGGATGTGCAGCACTCAGCCTGTTACTACACGAGAGATCCTGCTGGACTGTACACTGTGTTCTTAACTTCAATGGATTTTCCTGGGTGCAAGCACCAGCCGCACCCAAAGTAGCCATTATATTGCACCATATTTTGCATGAGTGCACGAGCCAGTGCATCAGCAACACAGTTAAGGCAGTGCACCTGCAAGATGAATCAAGCAAACCACATTTGTAGTTTGCAATGAACAATGATTCAGTTCTTCAATATTCAATGTGCAGTGCTGTTTCTGTGCTTGATTTCTTTTTTGAAAGCCTTTGTTTTTGCTAATTGGAGATAAAGCATATAAAGAATTTGAAGGTAATGCTGAAATTTACTCTCTTGAAGATTAGTTGTAAAACAGGTTGGCTGGCTGCCCTAGCGTCTAACTACTGAAACAAAATATACCGAGTGAACAATATTACCTTTGAGTAGAAAGTCTTGCCATCACAGGTCCGTTTCACCCCAGTGTCGCCAAGCACCCTCATCTGCTTTGTAAAGGCCATAAGCATGAGAATCATATCAGGATGGGACTGGCCATACCAAAGCATGGAGATTGTCAGACTTCTGTACCGCAGACTTGGGGCAGCTCGTTAATTTCCATCTGCACAGGCCAAATTGAATACTTTGAGGAGTTAAACAGTGGGCATCCATCGGAACTCATCGTCATCGTTAAGTCCATTGTGCCGAGGCCAAGCTCCTCTCTTTGCTTCGTGTACAACTCCCCATCTGTTATGTCACATTTGAGGGCAGTGTCGCGAGGCTGAGATATCCTCTCTAAGGAGGTCATCAGAGCTCTGGCAATTTCTTTTGATGATAGCATCGATGAAAGCTGCTGCTCCACTGGCAAGCTGACAAAAAAATTGCCCTGCGCAGCGAGAGTACTCCCTGAACACCTCTGGTCGCACTGCATACATGTCAGATGAACATCTTTCCGCTTCTTTGGATCGCCTTCACACTCGCCCAGCAGACGCATGCAGTCTGGGCAATAATAATGAAACGTGAGGGTGTTCAGCGAAATTCCAGCAAAATTCTTGAAGTGAAATTTCGTGTCGGGAAGATCATCCCTCTTTAGTATGAAGCCAACAAACTTCATAAGGCTTTCTATCTGCGTCCACGACAGCCCAGACTTGACAGCGAAGTCCATAACTAGTGTTGCTATGTCATCCGCCGAAAAATCAGAGTCGGGGAAAGATGCGCGCCCGGCAGGATCGTAGTCGCTTTCCTTGTTCAGCAAGTCGCCTCGCGGCATAATAATGTAACTAAAGCTTATGAACAGTTGTACTACTATTTTTCACAAACTGAGCAATAACGATAAATTAAACCGTGTTTTCAACAAGTTTACACATTTCTTCTGCAATGACTGCGCGTAAACCGGACTGGTGGATGTGCCTATCGGTCAGTCTACTTGTAGCAGACGGGGCCGCTCTCAGAAGACGACGCTAAAGAGATATGCGATTATTCTTTTATTATTGATGCTAAACTGTACATGCTCCTCGAACGTGCTCGTCCAGACGGTCCTGTAAACATAAGAAAGAATACGAAAGACTAATCAATATGCGCGAAATGCGATACGGTTAATATACACTACAACAGGAGAACACATACGTGACATTAAACCTGCTGTCTGCCGTACGTGGCACTCGGAGACAGCGAGAGACCTAAATACAGCAGCGATCTTTAATCCTGCAAAGACAGATCAATTCGCAAGATGCCGGTGTATTTGCTCTCAGAGTGTAGAGATAAAAAGGAATGCACGCGAAAGAGTTGATGTAACTAATACAGCAACAGAAGAACACATTTGTTAACCGTCACGCCAGCCGTCTTAACGCCCGTCGAGGAAACCAACGACAGCGACGAGTATTCTCTAAAATCAAGGTGCTAATTAAGATCCGGCATCGTCAGATGCCGGATCACGTAAACAGACCTACAGCGTCCGCTGCTGTAGCAAAGCTCTCAACTGCACGATTTTCTCCTGCGTGATTCACTGCTAGGAATCGCACATCCACGAAGATTAATTAGCCACTAGTTTGCGTACCAGTTAACATAATGAAATGACTCACATTTTTCCTTTACTATACTCCGTGTACAGTCCGACGCCCGCAAGAGCACGGCTCGTTCATCCCCGTACATCAGCTCCGCCATCTTTAGACAGCAAGTTAGCCTGCATCGATGTTGACTTCGGCGAAGCAGTCTTATGAGACTGCTTCGCCGAGAAATGGAACGCGTCCCAAGATGGCGGCTGTCCGGCTAGACGTCTAAGTAGCCGTCTACTTGGGACTATTGGAACGCAGCCATGGACATGTAGACTGCTTCCTAGCCGTCACACTAGACGTCTTGTTCAGGGTGGTGACAGCCCCGCGGCGCCGCCATTTTGGTTTGAAGAAGTGCCTCGCGCGCCCGCCGAGCTGTCGTTGCAGAGGGCAGGATTCTCACCAATCGCATCGGAAGCTGAAAATTTCTGGCATGTGTGGAATTATGCTTTCGTGCTGAAATGCAGAGCTCATATTCTGTTGTAAAAAAGCACAGTAGTCATGTTGGCAGAGCGCTGCGGTGTTACGAGGAGAGGCGATTGGCGAGTCGGAATGTTAATTGAGTTTTCACTGTCGCAATATTATTTCGTTTGGACGGTGGAAAAATTTTTTGACAAAACCGTTTGTGAAATTACACAACGCTTTTCTGTTCACGTGTTGGTAGGCTCCCTCGAAACTTTGAAGCACATGTTTCGTTTGCTGCGTTTAACAGCAGTTCACGGCCTTATATCACAGAGTCCCGGCCGTATTTTTATTTCACAGTGATCCTGTACACAATGAGTCTAGATTACACATGAGCTACAATTTTGAGCTTCCAATTAGTGTATTGGTGGCATAATAGCACTCTGCATAATCATATCTCTAAAGCAAATGCGGAGGTTTAAATGTGTTTTTAATAACAGCGGTCGTTTCATGCACTCAGTGAGGTTTACAGAAAACAAGTAGCTTGCGAAAATGTATATAGACTTTGCAAAATAAATTTTATTCAAGGTTAGCACCAGCGACTGTCTTGCTGCCATATCCGTCACATGAATCATCAGGCTGCATCAGCCAACGCAAATAGATGCGTAGCCTCAGCGTTACAAAGCGCTCAAGTAGTCTTTTGTTCAGAGTGGGGTGGTCACTGCAGTGCACCGAAAAAGGAGGTACACATTCTTCCAGGATGCGCCTCAAAGTTTTCATGGGGCTTTTCAATCGGCATATGTCACTTTCCTCAGAAAACTTTTTGAAGGCACTCTCCCAGCTTTCAACGAGGCTCAGTACTCCACGACTAACGTAAGTAAGGTTCTTTCCACCACTCACATATTCCTTCATTTGCACAAGAGCATGTTCCTCTCCTACTTCTTCACTAAGCGTATTTGCGCACACAGCACAAGAAGTTACAGTTGACAGCAGTGGCCTCACCAGAAACCCTGCTAGATGGGCCACAATGTTGCTTTCAATATGACAAAGAGGCTCAAGATCTTCAAAATCAAAATCATTTACGTCAACGGGGACTTCTTGCTGTACGTGCCTAATTTCCACAGAAAAAATGTCTACGAGGTACTCACTGCATCAGTGTCATAACTGGTGGATTTTGGCACTTTCAAGAACTGGCTCACGGAAAGAATCTTTATGGCATTTTTCATGTCATATGGACTCGGGACTGGTTTCAACATTCTTATAACAGAATAAGTTCTCCAGGCAGTCCTGTGCAAACCGTCCTGTTAATACAAACTTGTATCCACATTCCTTCAGGAGAAAAATGTGCAGCTGCAAAATAATATTCGTCGACATAACACCTGCCTGGCATGGCTTCCATACCTTCTTCACACCAATGCTTAGGCTATTAATGATCTCAACAGTGAGGTTTAGCACTGAAATTGCTTCCCTGTATTTCTCTTCATTCATGAAGCTAAGAGCCACAACTGGGTGGCGAGCTGTCATCAGGGAGTATCATTTTGAGATCAGTTCAAGAAACCACGCAGTTGTCTCAGCTTCAGGCGGTAGTAGCCGCTGCTCGATATAATACCGAATAGCTGCAGGCGACTCTCTAAATAATTGTACAGCTATTCCTACTTTCATTTTTGTAAAGTGCCCAGTGGACACATGCACATGGGTTAAATTAGGTGCAACTTGTAGCTGATCGCTATCTAAGTTCAAAAGAGCCTCAACGTGTTCGACTGTTATTTCAGTTGTCGGTAAGTTGAACCGTGAAACTATCTCGCTACTCAGGTGCATCGGATCTTTCCGAACAAAATGTCCCCTCACGTTCTTCAGCACATGGGCAGGGTCTGGCATAAAATGTAGTGTCTCGTTGCTTATGAAGGGATGCGGCACACTGGACACTGTAACAGCGTTGCGAGAGCTGCTTAAGTTCAGTGACCTCCACATCGCGCGGTTGGAGCTTCCCATGTCAGAAGTGACACACCGCACACGAAGGCCAATGTCTGTGCAGAGCTTGATAAGGTGGAATACGAAGTCCTTGAGCACATTTCCACTGACGTAAGCACCTGTGTAATGAAAAGCAATTGTTTCCAATGGGTATTTGTGCCACCCACCATAAAGACAAGCGCATGCTTTGCTGGCTGGTCAGATGAAGGCAATGTTATCCTTCCAAGCAGAGTATCGTTGCCACGGTCAAGTCCTATCCCACTCCGGATTTCCATCTCATCAAGAAATAGTATGCAATCTTTTTCGATATCTTTCATTGAAGATATTTTTGTTTGCATTGCAGACAATATTTCATGCAGCACGCCAGGCTTGAAAGACAGATGCTGCAATCTTCTACATAGTGTGCGCCGTGATTGCAGGGGGTAGCCTTGCTTTATGAGGAGGTCATAACCTGTACTTCCACAGGCGAACTTGAGTTGCAGTGCCTTTTTTACTGTGTCGGCACTCCACGTGCGGCATGTTCTATCCTGCCTTTCTAGAGCTGTCTTCTGGTCTTCGTTCAGATATTTCAAGTTGGCAGTCAACATTGTGACCTTTGTTTCCAGCTTGGCTGCTTGCCTCGTAGCAGTCCTCATCTTCTCTTTAGCGACAGACAGACTTTCCTTAAGCTGAGAGTTTTTCTTCTGCATGTCCTGCCTGGAGAGCTTTCCGCATTTCGCTTGTTGACAGTGAGTCAACATCCAGGATGTCACAGTGCTCCTCCTGTTCCTGTTCTTCTGTGCTATCGCTGATGCAGAGTTCACCTGTGTCTAGCTCCTGATCGTTGGGAGATGAGGGTCCGGGTGAGGCAATATCTGTCGACTGAAATGATTCGGTAGCTGAAGTTGCAGAATCAGCTAAACTTCATCGCCTCACAGGAGGTTTCCTGCGTTTCGGTTGCGCTGCATGGAGAAATGAAGGCATTCATATTCAATACGCATAACGCTTGTAATTGGAAGCAACACAGTGACTCACAAGAAATCATTACTTACGTCTACAATCAAAGAGAGTCGGAACTGCAGTAGACTTCAGCAGCCGCCGCCCGTCTTGTCTGGCATTTTCGTACTGGTCAGGCTCAAAGTGACGCTAGAAAATGTTAACACGGAAGCAATCTTAGAGACAAGCAGACCACACATACAAGCACACAGAGTAAGCGGGACAGGCTCTTCTGAACTATCATGCAGAGGCACTTATATTCACGAAAGTGTCATATTGGCACCACCGAGCTGATCACTGCTAACATTTTTGGTTATTTACTGGGATGCTGAAACAAATTCGCATCATCGAACTTTCGGCTTATACCACCGCGATTATTCACGTACCGCTATCAGGATCGCAGTGAAGGTGCACTGAGTCGCGACACGTTGCCCGCACTAAGTAGAGCGACATAAGCATGCGCACCTGCAGCTGCAAACAAACAAGACAGCACAGTAAAGGGAAAACTACCGAAGGCACCTAAGTCTCCCTACATAGGCTTTCCAAAAATATATGACTAAATAACGCTGCGTAAACAGCAATTTAATTAGAATTAGCTAGCAGTAATTAATTGAAACCTCTAATGAGCGCAGCGTAGTTATACTGGACATAAGCTATCCAACGATATAACACTTGCGGCTGTACACTAAACATAGGCTGCACAGCCACCGCGGACACATTCTGTACACGTCACGTATGAAGAAGAAATGCTACGCGTTAAACGACGGCGGACCAACTTAGACAACTTCCCTATCAAACTCCGGGGCACAAGCAAGCTTCGATCACATACCTCGCATATCTTAGATGTGTCAGTCTCTTTCCACTTCTCCCGCTTCACTTGAGCCTCCCACTTCTTTCTTCTCTCAGGGTCTCGGGGAAACCGAAAAGTCCGCAGTCCTTTTTTCCATGAGCCGGTGCACAGCGGAACGCAGCAGCCCGTCATTCTCTTGTCTTGTTCACCCACCCACGGGTGAACGATAAGAATACTGTTACACTGCAAGATCGTGTGCGAAAATCTTTTCAATATCGGTTGCTCACGAGAGCACGAAAATGCCGCCTCACGAACTCGTCGACCGCACGGGAGACACGTGCAACGGGCAGCAACGTCGAACCAAATGGCGGCGCGTCTGCCGAACGGCGGCGCGGAGCGGTACAAAGGCTGTCACCACCCTGAACGGCGGCGCGGCGGGCAGGCATCGAGGCACCCTAACAACTTGACATAGAAAATGGAGTGTCGGCCGCTTTCTGTCGAGCAGAACAGGACATTGATACTATTAAGGGGGATGCTGATTCTGAAGCAAGAACAAATGCAGGTCAGGAGGTCTATTTGGGTGCGGCCTGCATGGTTGAGAAGAAAGCAAGAGAGCGAGTACCATACACTAGTAATATTTTTTCAAATTGTCTTTCCAGCATTAGCGATGAGAAATGAAGCCCCGAAGCTAATGTGTTTGTTATATGCAGTTTCAGGTTATGAGGGAACAGGATCCAGAGCTGTTCTTCAAATATTATCGAATGACCCCCGAACACTTTGATCTAATTCATGGCCGGGTGCGGGAGAGGCGCACAAAGATCGACGTCGTTCAGGAGCAGTGGAAATTACTAGAAATTGATGAACCCAATTGTGAAGAAGTGCAAGAATAGTGCCTCAATATTGTGTAACTATTTTTCTGGAAAAAGATGTCAGGCTTCAGAAGAAAAATTGCATTGTAATAAATATTTACCTATTTTCTTTTCTCACTGTTTGCCGAAATTCGTTTTCCAAAATACACCAACTCCCCGTTCTTCACTGACAGCTTTATTCGTTGTCCACATAACGAGCTGCAACTTGCAGAAGTTCCATCTCGAACTGTCCTCGCAGACGCTGTGGGCATCGTCTGTGTTTGTCCCCCATAAAAAGCCCGAACAGTTCTGATGCGTCGGCTCGTTTGGAGGCCAATTCTCCTAGGATCCCTACTTCTTTTTTGAAAGCCTTATCATGGCCCCTCTTCCTTTTTTGTGGGCCAGATGATGTGCTGCTGGCTGGTGATGGCGTTGGTATAGGGCTGGAAAATCCAGTTCCATCTTCCTGTGTAGCTGTGGTGAAGTCGGAAGCATCCAAAGTGGCTTCAGCTTCATTGATAATAGGTCTTCCAGTCTGGAGGCACTCTGTGCTCGTTGCTTCGAACAAGTCCACGTCTTTATGAGGTTCCCTCTCGTCCTACATGGATAATACACATTGCAAAAGCACACTATATTTCTACATTTGTGTAAAACACGACTTTGAGTAATGTGCTTGATTCGAAAGAAATACTCACTCAGGATATTCGAGTGTATCAAGCAGAAACAGCAGCTGATTAAAATGGGGCCACCGCACATTGACGACGCTGTCCGCGCCGGCGCCACTTTTTATTGCAGTTACTTCTTTGCGGTTTTTCATAAAAGTATCCCGTAAAGATTTCCAGCGCTTCATTACTTGTGCCACTGTAAAGCAGTAAAAAAGTGTTAGTGTGAGGAATTGCACATATGCGCTCGCAGGAAGGTGATGCAACTAATGAAATGTGCTGCGTAAATTTATTTTCTGCAGAAAAGAAAAAACAAACTCGAGAAGCCTGCATCAGTCCACGCTAGCTTCCTACTGCTAGTATTTACTTACAGGCATATTCATGCCAATCAGATGTCAAGAAACAACGCAGCTTGCAATGATAAAACTTTTTCTCTCGCAAATAAACAAAGCGCGGTGGCACGCTCTCTTCCAGCGAGATAAGTACGAAAACGGGAGTGGGGGGTAAACATGCCAAGTTCACACGCTTGTCAAGGCGAATGATTGTACATAGAACAAGCAGGGCAACAACATCACTGTGCACAGATTTGGTACATACCGTCTACGCTGAGGGCAACTGCTATAGCTCGCCAAGCCTGGTCACGCTTCATATTGTTTTTATAGTCGCGGTCGCGCACGTCCCACAGGACGCGACGCCTCTCCACTTCCGTTATCAGGGCCTCGTTAAATGTTGCCTTGTCCATTTTCGATGAACACGATGCGCGAACAAAATCACGATAGCACGTGTTTTCTTTGACTCACGCGCCAGTTCTGCCGAGAGAAAAAAAGATTGCACCAAAAAGGTCCCGCCGAGATGCGCAGACAGCAGGGCCATCTTGTGGCAAAACCAAAAAACCCAGAATGCCACGTGACCAAATGCCACGTGACTTATCTGAACTCTGATTGGCGGACGCGCCGCGCGAGGCGTTTTTTTCTACTCCGAGCAGCAGCACGCGGCGGCGCGATTTCGTGTCGGACCTATACTGGGCATGCATCAAAATGACGCGCGCGTCCCACTATCCGCGCGTCAATCGCGCCTGAAATCGCGCCATGCGGTTCCACCTTAGACAGATACTGCGCCATTTCCTTTCCCCAACAACGAATTTTCATTTTCTTCGAAAGCAAAGGAAATGGGCATGAAATGGGCATAATTGGCCCTGTGGGACGGTGGACACCCCTGTCGTGAAAGCTATGTGGTGGTAGTGACAGATGTGCGCTGTATGCGTTGGCATTCACAACGTTGTATCAAAAATGTGGCACTGAAGCTATAGACCGTCGGCGTTCTTTGTGTTCATTGGCGATGGCAACGTTCTAAACACGGATGATTTTGAGGAAAGGAAAGCACATAATTGGCTCCCTGGGGCAATGGACGCCTCCGTCGCGCTTTGAGGTATACGTGGCGATACGTGGCGATCGGGAGAGAGAGAGATGTGGGCTGCATGCAATAGCTGTGGCAGATACGGGCCACTGCAGCAATAAGCTGCAGCGTTCATTGGGTGGCCAACCTCTCGCGACCAATTTAACCACCACTTGGCATGGTGGGCGCGTTGCCCCTCCAGTGTGCAGAACGCACTCAACGTTAGAGGCCAAGCCGCGTCTACTTACCCGATACACCACAGCTTTCGCTCTCTATCTAGGTTCAGCAGTAGTTGAACCGCAGCTAATTTTTTTCTTGCGACGGTGCCGTCAGAAGGGTTTGTGTCTAGCGTATTCTTGGTTTGTTTTGTGCGCACGGCTTGAGAAGATGGTCCCGACGCTGTGGCTCACCTCAGTATCTGTGCGCAGATCGAGCCAGAAGTGTGACGAGACACTTTTGGACGATGGCGGCACCAGCGTGATGGAGGTGGAGGAGTCTAGTACATTGCCCGACAGCAACTTATCTACTGCCGACGCGTTGGGGTTGGTGGCCAAGGACGAGCCTCCAGCCGCGCCCAGCGCGAGCCTGGAATACGCTATCTCCCCCTCTCCACCGCCCCTCTAAAAGGCGCGCGCTTCCTCATCCGCCATCGCTGCGCCGGCCTCCGGCATGGCTGTTCAGCAGCTGATTCAGACGCCCTCGGCTTCATGCAGCAGCTCTGTGGTGCCGCGCGTGGAAAACGTGCAGTCGCTGAGCTCCCCAGTTGGCAGCTACTACGGCGAGTGCGACCAGTTCGGCAACATAGTTCGCGATTAGCAGCCCAATTCGTGATTGTTCGGTGACGTCATTAGTATATGGAATTGGTAAAGCAATCTCGGCAGCTACAATACGCAGTCGCAATCCAGAGGTAGCGGAAGAAGTAGCAATAGCGCTTGATTGCGTAGGCACCAAGGCAAGTTACACAATAAGCGAGAGCAAAACAGCCATCTACAATTACGGAAGGGGCTGAGTAGCACCAGAAGCGGTGCGAATACTAGTTGGAAGGAAAATTGATAGGAAAATTAGCCTCATATGGGCACCAGCTCACACGTCAGTTCCAGGCAACGAGGCGGCGCACCTCTTAGCCCGAGATCTCTACCTCCGGGCAAGAGCAGAGCCGCCCGACTGCAAGGAGCTTGACGAGAGACTACAGACATACACGGAGATAATAAAAAAACTACAGATTACAGCGAAGAACTGTCCCTCCAACGGACAAACAGCTCGGAAACAGAGAGGCAACAACTTGGCGCAGATTACAGGCAGGAAACTACATAAGTCCGGTATGGGCATCACACGTCCTGAAAGACGGACATAGACGATAAATGTAAGGAATGCGGGGAGAGGGGAACCCTCGACCACATAATCTGGCAATGCACACAATCCCCAGGGGTCAATGAAGAAATAAATAGTAGAGAAGCCTGGGAGACCCTTCTGAAAAGCGCGGACCCCGCCATGCAGAGGAAATTAAGCCATCCATCTGGCGGTAGAGGCCGCGAAGAGCCAGCAACTCTTTACCTGCATCTAGTCGCGGAGGCCCCTGCCCCTAGGCCTGCGCGCCAGGGGTAAGGAGTAGGGGGTCTCCATTTCTGATGGAAATAAATGTTTTTGGAATGGAATGGAATTGGTAATTGGTTTACGACGTCACTGATGTATACAATTGGTGATTGGCGACGTTACTTATAAATCCAAGATGTCGGCCAGTAATAAAAAGAAAAATTAAAACAAACGTACAAGTTCGTATTTGCATTTGTGTACCTCACTCATTCATATCAATTCTAGTAAACCAAACAGCTAACGCTCGTTACTTCGACGTCTTTCAGACGGTGGTGGCAGCTTTAATACAGTCAAGTCCGTAGCTTAACTCTGCTTTCACCCGTTTTATCAGAATCATACTGGTGCGTCGCTCTGGACTGTGTGCGCGGAGCCGACACCGCTCTATGGTGAAAGCAAGTACTGTAAGCTCAGCTGGCGTGGTCAAGATACTGCAGCTTCAAGATGCGATCTTAACGTTGCCAGTTTGAACTTCACGACCAGCGAAAGTCTGTGTGTGCTTCCCTTCCAACCTTTCATGCAAACCACTGCTATGATTTTAAGAGCGTTAGCTCTTACTCATCACGTTTCGAGATTTCGTGGGGTCTGCTATGGATGGAAGGTAGGAGCGTCCCCTTTGAAACGGGGCAGTGGTTGTTGCCACTATGCTGTTTTTTTTCCTTTATTTTTGTTTACTCTGCTGTAAGTTGGTAATGCAATTCGCAATTTTCTTAAAAAAACGTCTTCCTACACTTTAAAACTTATGTCACCTCTCTGCTTTTGTGCCACCAATCCTCCAATCGCTTTTTGCTAATTTCCACCGCAGATTTATTTACATGACTATTGCTATCTCTAAACCCTAGGGCCTCAGGAAGAGTTACTGTGCCTGCATCGACATCGGGATGGATACCATCGCATTTTAGGATGAGGTGTTCTATTGTTTCTTCAGATTTACCACACACACCACATGTGTCATCTTCGTTAAATTTTTTTCTGTAGCTGCGCGTTCTAAGACCCTGACCTAGCTTCAAAGAGGAGGGCATTGCCTCTTGAGTTATCATAAAACGTTTCCTTCCTGATCTGCCTTTTTCAGCATCGATATAGTTCTACACTATGCTTCTTTTCCATTGAATCTATCCAATTTTTACCTTCGACGTTTTTAACCTGTTGTTTAATGCTATTTCTTTCTCCTTCCTCGTCTCTGGCAAACTTACTGGCCAGCTTTCTAGTTCGTTTCCGCCACTGTGTGCCAAAGCTCTTTCTGTACAGGTATTTAAATACCTTAGCTGCCCACCTGTTATCATCCAATTTCCTCAGGCGTTTTTCGTATAGTACTTTACTCTGAGCTTCCCGTGCTTCGAACGTTGCCCAGCCCATATCCCCCTGTACTGCCTCGTTTGTGGTTTTTCCATGGGCACCTAGTGCTAATCTTCGGACAGTTATCTGATTTACTTCTAATCGCGACTTAACTGCAGCCCTTAAGCATAGAACCGCATTCCCGAAAGTAAGCCCCGGCACCATTATTCCTTTCCAAATACCTCTGAGAAATTCATACCTGTTGTACCCCCACAATGCCCTGTTTCATTATCCCGGCATCTCTTCGCACTTTTGCTATGAGAGACTTCGTGCTTTTCCGTGTACATATGCCCTTCGTTTACCTATACCCCGAGATATTTGTATTCGGCCACTCGGGGTATTTCATGGCCTTGTATTGTAAGCTCCCGATCAGTTTTGCCGTTGAAAACCATCACACCTGACTTAGTTGCGCTAAAACTGAAACCTAGACTGGCTCCTTCGTCTCCGCAGCAATTCACCAAAGTTTGCAAATCTTCCTGGCTATCTGCTAACAGTACAATACCGTCCGCATACATTAAACCCGGTAGTCGTTGCTCAACAACCTCTCCGCCTAATGTGTATGACAGATCATAACCCTTGATCACAGCGCCATCTGTGGTAGCAAATACTAATCACGTTTCGAGATTTCGTGACGTCTCCTACCACCCTGAGATAAAGCGCCATGTGTGGCTGCAGCTATAATAGAAAACCGCATCTCGCATTGAGACTTGTAGCGCCATCTACAAAAGCATTGCAGAAACACGCTACGTGATGACGTCACAGTCCAATATGGTGGATATCAACGTCACGGTTGCACCGTCACGCTTGCAGACTGGGTCGCGCGGACGTCGCGCAACCACCGTCGACATACCGGCCTGCTAGAGCAACAGGGTCGTCGCGCCATGCCAGCAGCTAATTTGGTTCACTCAAGCCAGGATTCAGAGTAGCTCAATCGTGGCGCGCGGATGCGCTAGTCACGTGATTTTTTTGTATTTCGCGGGCTTTCCTTGGAGCTCGGAAAAAAAGATACAGGTGAGGCTTTCGTTATCGCAAATAAATTGAATGGGGATTTCTTAAGCTGCTCTCCAAATTTGCTATTCACATTTGGTTTCTAAAGTCGACATTTACGTAGTTAGAAAAATTACCTTAGCTTGTAAATAATTGCAAAACAAAGATTGCCTATTATGCGCAAGCCGGTTGGTAGGTGTATGTATGCGGTTTCCCTCGCGTACCTCAAGTATCTTTTTTAACCTTGGCTAAAGTTAGCCTGGACACCCTGTATATATACAACAACAATGGGCACCCATACGCGGACAGTTGTATGTCGAATTTGGTAGGCAAATAAAACCCTATGGGTTGTGGTATAGAAAGAAAACCACAATTAAATAATAGGTTAGCATTGTATACATGCAATTACTAATTAAAGCGTTACCATATCGCACCGCAAGCCGAATTCTGGGCCCACCTTGACACCCCAAACGAAACAAATTCTCTATGGAACTTATCTTGAAGAGGTGCAACTGGACAATCGGTAGACGTGCATCGTAATTTCTCTTATAGATGGCGCTTGGCGTCGTGCGTGCACGCGTAGCCAGCGAGCCAGCCAGCGTAGCCAGTGGAAAGCAGCGGGGCTGATTTATCCAAGGCATTGGTGTTTAAGGACAGTGAATGGAAAGTAGATCTTAAACGGGTAGAAGTAACCAAGCGAAGGTTATCTGATTGGTGGCTAAAATCAAGACAAGAGTAAAATTTGATAAGCCATGGCTAGGTGGCTTGAGCCACCGCCCGATTTAAAGGGCTCAGCCTTATCCGTCCGTCCAGCATAGTGATCCACCCCATTTCAAATGGTATTTATTTTTTGGCTCATCAGTGGCGTGGAAAGTCGTAGACGGAAGTTGTCCGCATGAACTGTCATAAGTTGTGGTAAATAAAACAAATGTAAATGTTGATAAAGCAACAGTTCTTAAGCAATGTATATGTAATGAAATGAACCATAAATAAAAAAAAGAAAACAAAGTAAACAAAGGGTAACCAAAGTAAAAAGAAATAAAAATATCAAAAATTGAAGGACGCTGAAGCTTCATCTTTAGAGTTGGATGCGACAACATGTTGCAGTGTTGCCAAGCGGCCCACGGAACGCCATCGCCCGTTCGGCGCGCCGCCTTGCCCGTTGGACCGGTTAAGGAGAGGAAATAACGCCTGTCTCATATATCTCGGTGGACACCCGAACCGCGCCGTAAGGGGAGGAGAATGAAATGAAAATTGGTTTAAGGAAAGAAAACGACGCCTGCGTTACATATCTCTGTGGACACCCGGAAGAATATTTCGATGCGCGGTGCCAACAACTGCAACTACTACTGCGACGCCAACGCCAACGGCTTCTCGACCAAACGGTTATTCTCGACCAACGGCTTCTCGACCGAAATAGTATGCTGTCGCGTAATATTTACGACGCGCGGTGCCGACAAGCACCACCACTACTAACTACGATGCCGACGGATTTTCGGCCGAGCATACTATACGCTGTCGCGTAATAAAAAAAACCAAAAATACAGAAAATAACAGAAAATGAAGGTGGATTGAGGACAGGGAAAGGATTTCGCATTTGCGCTCTCAAGCATACTCGAGCGCAATCCTGTAAATTTTTTTTCTGCAATGCGAAGCGGTGTATGCACAGTAGGTTGCCTGACTACTAAGGACTTGTGTGGTGTCTATATACGAATAGTACGCGTTTGTAACTATCCAGACAGTGAGCTGCCACGTCCGGTTAGGATAGGGCATACATACATGACACCATGACGAGCCATGTTGTTTTTTACTGGCTACAGCGGAAGACTTCCTCGACGACAGCTGAGCTTCACGGCATTAAAAAAGCTGTTTCCTATATCCTGCGTCGATGGGTTATCTTCACCGATTGGCATCCCTGCAGATACGGTCCAACTTGCTGAAGAACAGCAATCATCGGCCCATTTTCTTTGACATCGGGTATCTACATCATTTGGCTATTGTCGCACGCCACTGCATAATATTTCCGTGGATACTAGCACACTGTGGAATTCTGGCCAATGAAAGAGCAGATGAAGCGGCCCGTAAAGGTCACCAACATCGGCGATTCCCAAATGGCTAAAAGATTTGCTCCAGAAGAAATGTATCGGCTGTGGAGCTTGCCGACACTTCGCTACCATGCAGTTATCACCGACTTCGCCTGAACGCTGCATGCGTTCACAAACGCCTTGCGATACCGTTTCAGTCAAACGAACAGTCCGCTTTGTGACAACTGCGGCTCGATCGAAACTCTGGAACATATCCTGCTTGAGTGCCCTGCGTATGCTGACGAGCGTGCGTGCTATGAATATTGAATGGAGAAGCTCTCCTCAGTGCCTCGAACAATGTACAGTGTTTTAGGTCCCTTAGCCTACCCTATGCGACAGAGACATTCAATGAACTTTTTGTTTGCGTATTTAAGGGACATTGGACATCTCGAGAAGCTCCAATTTCATCTAACTCGTTGCTCTCATGCATTTTTTCTCGCAGAATCTTGTTAGGCCATTTATCAGACTTTGCAGCTCATCATTTCATATGTTGCATCATTTCTCGCCGATGCCCTTGCGCTTAGCTTCTCATTCATTGCGCTATCGCAGCAATAAAATTATCAGTCGTAAGTCAGCGCCTGTGTCTGTCCGTTCGTTTAGTCCCGTCTTTTTGCGCTGTACCTTTTCCTGCCCTTAGTAGGCATTTAATGGCCGCATTTTATAATCTCGCCCCTCCCTTTTTTTCTTTCTCAAATTTCCTCTCCTCTCCTTCCGTCTTTACCTCCCAAATTCGCTTCTTCAAGCAGAGTAGCATGCCAGCGATTTTTAAACGTGGGCTAAATTCTGTGCTTTTTCATTAAAGGGATCCTCTCTTACATGACAAACACACATCTTTTAAAGGATACGCCGGAACCACAATGCGCGAGATGTGGAGCCCACACCTCGTTGATTTCACATTAATCATGTTCCCGAGATTGGACACACAGGCGGCAGCACCTCCCAGAGTAAAGCGAGTTTAAGGTGAATGGAAATCCTGCACCCACCAAGAACGTTTCAAAGAAGTGATTATCCCCAAGTGGTCCAAATTTTTCCGGAGCCCTCCACTACGGCACCTCTTTCTTCCTTCCTCCTCTCACTGTCTCCTTTATCCCTTCCCTTACGGCGCAGTTCAGGTGTCCAACGATATATGAGACAGATACTGCGCCATTTCCTTTCCCCAAAAACCAATTAAAAAAATTAAAAAATCTGCCGTCTTCCTATAGGACACACACACCTCGCACATAAATTCCGACTAACAAAACAAGACAAGCCCCAATGTGAGCTATGGGAAGATGAGCTAACCGTAAACTACTTTTTCATGCAGAAAATTTGAAACACTGAGAACAAAGCAATTTACAGCTTTTTATAATGAACACGTACCATTCCATCCATCTTTGCTGTTAGGTGAGCATACACTTGCTGACGTTTCACAGGTTTTCAAGGACAGCAGGTGTTTTAAACAAATCGTAGATGAAATAAAATACGCCAAGTTTATTAAAACAAGCAGACTTGTTGAACCACACCTCAGTCACTCAAGCAGACTCTGGCCGCCACGGTACTGTCTTCCGCAGCGCCTGCATCATCCTCGTCCAGCATCTCCTCAGATGTCGTTCAGTCTGGAGCAGACACCTCGAGCGTTCAGCCAGGCTCGACAAGTCCCGCCGGGCACTCTTCCCAGCAGGTACGCACCTCTTCCTTCGCGACATAACCAGGCACTACTTCCCGGTGTCTTCTTCTCAAGGCACTCATTGCTGTCGCCTTCTCGGACATGGACATCAGCTGCTGCCGCTCTGTCTTCTCCATCTTTTTCCCCATCGCCACTGCCGTCGCCATCTTCAGTCGCTGTCTTGTCCTTTAAGCAGGACCCGGCACCTCCTGCCTGGTTGTTCCTCCAGTTAAGGGAACTGCACGCCTCCCGGACTCATCCCGTGCCGTGAGACGCCCACTTCCTCGCTTGCTTGGAATGGCCATCAGGGGACGGCCACCAGACTTTTGCTTCCTTTGGGGAGAATGAGCACTAGTTGAAATTTGAAACGTTTTACATTTTCAATTAAGCAAGAAATCGCAAGGTGTTTAACAATTTTAGTTCCTTTCTCTGATACAAACACACAAACCTTGCGTTTGGCGCACGATGACCTTAGCTGTCTATGTGCCATCAAACCAAGCAAAACACACACTCAGTCATCCGATAGTCAAAGGTGCGTGATGTTCGGTTTCGTGAATAGTTTGGATACACACAGAGAAGCTGTTCGATTTCTCATCTATTCCTGTAAGAAGCACAGGTGCCGATTGTTTTGCTCGGCTGGTTTCATAAAATATGTGGACTGTTTTGTTGCATTTTTGCATCACTGATACAATAATAAATATCATGACGGTAATCTTTGGAACCTGATCAGCGGTCCGACTGTTTGCTACATGGTGCTAGCTGCAGCGAACAAGCACCAACTTGGCGCTTTGGACGCATCCAGGGCAAGGTTCTGCAAATGAGACTGGTTGATTTGAGGAAAAGAATTTAACTTTTCAGTGCCAGATTCTTGTACTAGTGCAGACACCAGAGCAAATAGACACGTTTATTTGAGCGTACGCATCGCTTACTGTGTTGCATAGGCTTTAAATAAAGGAAAAACACCTTCAGTTGACCCTACCGTAGCGTCCCTCAGGGACACGTGAAGGGGCTTTAGACACGTGTAGGGTGCCTCGATGCCATCGCCGGTGGAGACAACTTAAGCGACGCCGCCATATTGAATCACAACTGGCCTCTCCCATGTACCGCGAAATGCTCGACTGGTAGCCCGGTGTAGCTCTCGCTGCAAAAGTCCGTTCAAGTTAAAGCACTTTGAAGCGCGCCAAGAGCATGAACGGCGCCGTTACAAACGCTAGCGCCGCTGATCCCGTGTGATTCAATATGGCGGCGCCGCTGAAGTTGTTTCCCCCCGGGCGGCGCTGCCATCGAGGCACTCTAGACACGTGTAGACACTGAAAAAATTTGAAATTTTTTCCAGTGACTCTAGACACGTGTATACAATAGCGCCATCTATTCACACGAAGTCAAAGCACATCAACGAATGGTTGCAGAAATTTTCATCCGTAATTTCCTGTAACAAGGGTGGGCGCTTTGCGAATCTCTGTTCCAAGAAGGAAAAGTATGCAAATGTAAGAAAATGTAACAATTAACTAAAAGGTACAGAAATGCTTCGCCAATTTTCGTTGCGCTACGAGGAAGAGACAGTGCATTTAGTTAGGCCTAAGAGCATGAAAATCGCCAAATCATCTTAAAAACAGGAAGTAGTTATCTCTTATACCTCTTCGTGTGGGCGAGAGTGTTAGAAATAACAGCGAACCGCTACCATTTCAGCGAGCTATCACGTCGAAGTATCCATGCGGCAACATGTATTTATTCCGAAGCGGGCGATCAGGGCGCGCGCTTCGAGGCACCCTAGTCAACGCATGCCGCAACGTGCCTGTAGCGCGTGTACGCCCGCAAGACGCTGCGAGATACGTAGCATTCTGCGCATGCGCATTCTTTGCCCGCAGAGTCACTGCTGCGCCCAACTAAATACAGTGGCCGCCGAAGATTGGCAGTGATGCATTTGGGTCGCAGGCCTTGGGGTCATGCATGTGCTGCAAGCCCAACAAGCCCTTCATTGTGATTTTCTGCAAACGGTTCAGTTCCGTATTTTCCGTATGTTCCGTATTTTCTTTTCCTTGGATAGTTGCAGCCAACAGCCAGGACAGTGACGTTGGCTAGGGGGCAGTGCACCTATGCAACTGCTTGGCCTAGTCGCGGTGAGCCGTGCCTGCCGTAACTATACTGCTGCAGATGGTGAGAGACGAACGCTAATCCTACGGTAAAAATTTCTAACTACTGCGAGGGTACTGCGTTTTAATATCTTGCACGGTGCTCTTCTGAGTGGGCCCAGAGCAGGAACGAATGGGTAACTCTTGGCCAACGCAGGCTTGCCCTTCTGTTGATCGCCTCTACTGTGCAGTTGACAAACAGGTGGCAGTGATTACACTCCTCAACTGGTTTTACTGCACCTTCGTTCAAAAAAAGGAAATATGTTGGGGCGCATGCAGCGCGTCTGTGGGCTGGCCAAGAAGGTCGGCTGCCTGCTCTCCAGTTGCATCCAATGGGCTTTGTCATGTGAGCACGCACTGTTGGCGGCGAAAAAGAAAGTTCCCCACCACGGCATAAGATAGTTCTATTTGCGGGCGCTCCTTCAAAAGTATAGAATTCTGCGCGCAAAATGCGGGTCAGTCTAAGATGCAGCAAGGGCCTTCGTGAAACTGCAGGAGTTGCAATAAATAGGGGATAGATGCTCTCTCCTGTCAGTGCAAGCCTTCGTGTACTGCGTGGCCAGGGACATGATGCTTGGGCAAGAGTCCTTGAGCCTCAAGCAAGACAATACGTATTTAGCTGAATCTAAAAACGCCCAGCATGAGCTATGCCGGAACAGTGTTGAGAACGTAGCGGTAAATCATCAGACTACCATCACTGAGAAGAAATACATCGTCCTACCTTGTTTCCCGGTCGCGTTTTCCATAAAGTAGCCGGCTGATCTTTTCATTACTGGCAATGGAGGGCTTCATTGGCTAGTGAGAGATACGTCGCGAGATGCAGGCTCGCTGCTTGTGAATGGCAGAATGCAGCCGTTTTAGAAGTGAGCATGTTCTTGCAATGAAGTCACAAATTCCAAGTATACGCGTTTCTATGCGCCGACTGCGCAGCTGTGGGCGAGTAAATGGGTTTTTGAAAACGATTTCACGAGCACCAGAATGACGTCAGGAATCGGCGGTTGGCTTCGAACGCGTTAGCCGAACATTCGGTATCTCATATCGACTGGGCACAGGCACGTGTACTTGCTAAAGAAAAGAACGGAGCGCTGCGGCTATATCTCGAGCCCTTTATTATCCAGACGAAGGCGTATACGCTGACTCGCAACGATGGAAATCTGTAGCCAGCATACGCACGATGTCTGGGTTTCGTCATGCGCTGTATTTAAAGTGACGGTACTTCGTTTCGCCTTCTCTGTGAACTAATGTCCCATGTGGTAGCCGCAACGTCATGGCATCTTCCTCTGGTGGGCACCTTATACACTGGTACATTGAGTAGGCGCTAGATGGCGGAAGTAGGCCAGGCTGGAAGCATTCGTTCTTGTATGCACATGCGCACCCCCTCCCTACGATAATTCCTTCTGGGCGTTGAGCGCGAGAGAACAGATAGCACAGTAGTCCGGTCATGCCATGAAGGAAGGGAAGAACTTGAGAAGTGGTTACGTCACAGTTTTTGAAGCCGCTCCCCCCCCCCCCCCCCCCACCCACTTGGTCGCCGTCTCGGCGCGCTTGCGCATGCGCAGGAAACATTCTAGCAGACGACGCCGCTGCACCCAGCGTTGCCATTGGCTGCGCCGTCAGCCAAAGACTTCCGGTAGTCCTTGTGAAGACGCATGACTTCCGGCACACTTTTTGGCGTGCAGATCGGACAGCGACGACCTCTCCTTCACGCTGAGACGTAAATGCATCAAGTCAGGATGGAACTAACGAAAAGAAAAGCTGCTAATAGCCGGCATAATCAGCAGACGACGAGGAAACGACGTCTTCCATTAGCCCCTGAATACGAGTTGTGTACTAAGGAAATATTCACTGGGTGCGCAGTCACAGTGGTGCCTTGTTTGCCGGGGAGTGGACAAGGATGTCGATTTTAGCGATAGGAAGTTTGAACGGCCTTTGATAATAATTTTCACTTCATTTCGAGATGCGCGTAGCTTCAACGTTTAGAAACGGTCTTAAGGACCTTATCTTCACTGCGGCCTTGTTAATTCGAAATGTTCAAAGCATTGGCCAGAGGTGTTTGAAGGAAGATGATGCATACGGGGTAATGGTCCGGTGTGCCGATAGTGATTCCCGGCACACACGAAGCAGGGAAAACACGCAGCGGCTGGCGCCACAGCCGGTATCACACTGCCGTCGCGCGGTAGCAGTCCACGAGGTCTGCTTGGCTCGATATATAGTCGACGTCCGCACCAGGAACGAAAAAAACAGTCATGTTGTCAGATAGATTGCCTTCTGTGTTCGAGCAAGGACGAAGCGCGCATGCGCGAAGGCCGAACTTAGCATAACAGTCCAGCCAGAGGGTGCGCCCACGACAGTGCACTGCGCTGGCATCTTTCTAGCCGTAGCTGGGCCTCATGGAGGAAGGAAAAATTAGAGGCCCTGACGTCACATTTGGTGAAGTCGAAATAGAGCTCAGCGCTACCTTGTCTAGGTTTTCTCTTGCTTTTACACACCCTTTCTTGTTTACTCTTCTCCAGTAGCCGCCGCGGTGGCTGGGTAGTTATGGCGCTCGGCTGCTGGCCCGAAAGACGCGGGTTCGATGCCGACCGCGGCGGTCGAATTTTGATGGAGGCAAAATTCTAGAGGCCCGTGTGCTGTGCGATGTCAGTGCACGTTAAAGAACCCCAGGTGGTGGAAATTTCCGGAGCCCTTCACTACGGCGTCCCTCATAGCCTGAGTCGCTTTGGGATGTTAAACCCCCTTAAACTAAATAAACTTTCTTCTCCGGTGGTACGCGTGTGGTATTACTGCGCGCGCATAAAAGAAAGCCAGCGAAGCAAACGCTCCTGAAGAGACGCCAGGGTGAGTGGTGTTTGGTTTCTGGCCAGTTTTCATGTCCAGAAGACTATCATCATCATCAGCCTCACTACACCCACTGCAGGGAAAAGGCCTCTTCCATGTCTCTCCAATTAACCGTGTCCTTTGCCAGCTGCGCCCACCCTATGCCTGCAAACTTCATAATCTCCCGCCCACGTAACCTTCCACCGCCCCTTGCTAATAATAATTGGTTTTTGGGGAAAGGAAATGGCGCAGTATCTGTCTCATATATCGTTGGACACCTGAACCGCGCCGTTAGGGAAGGGATAAGGGAGGGAGTGAAAGAAGAAAGGAAGAGGTGCCGTAGTGGAGGGCTCCGGAATATCGACCACCTGGGGATCTTTAACGTGCACTGACATCGCACAGCACACGGGCGCCTTTTAGCGTTTTTCCTCCATAAAAACGCAGCCGCCGCGGTCGGGTTCGAAACCGCCCCTTGCTACGCTTGCCTCCTCTTAGAATCCACGTTCGGCTGCTTCCAGTTATTTGTTTGAACTGCGTCGTTTCCGCGCGTCGTTCCCGCTCTCTCGTTCCAACGAAAAGCCCCGCCTTGGCCATAATTAAATAGCAGCCGGCGGACGCGCTTATCGCGTAAGCGCGGGAACGAACATTTGCTTTTAGTTATTGCCGCTGCCCACAAAGGTATGAGGTGTGTGGCGCCGGTTTTGCCCGTGTTTCCCGAAATGCAGTGGTCTAGATCGCGTTCAGCACAGAACAGCAATGTTAATTTCCCAGATGAGCTGAAGGAGGAAGCGGGAAAAGCGCTGTAGCGTTTCCTTCGCTGCTCTAAAGCCACCCTTGGCAAGTACGCCATTCTCGTCTTGAGTTTTTGGTCGGATGCAAGTGAGCGGCGGATGCAAACGCAAGAGCTCGCGCCTGATCTAATAATATTAATTGTTTTTTTGGGGGGAAAGGAAATGGCGCAGTATCTGTCGCATATATCATTGGACACCTGAACCGCGCCGTAAGGGGAGGGAGTGAAAGAAGAAAGGAAGAAGAGGTGCCGTAGTGGAGCACTCCGGTATAATTTCGACCACCTGGGGATCTTTAACGTGCACTGACATCGCACAGCACACGGGCGCCTTAGCGTTTTTCCTCTATAAAAACGCAGCCGCCGCGGTCGGGTTCGAACCCGGGAACTCCGGATCAGTAGTCAAGCGCCCTAACCACTCAGCCACCGCGGCGGGTCAAATGCCGAGCTTTTTTATATAGGGGGCTTTTTTTTAGAGAATGCGCAAGTAATCCAGACGAAGCGCCTCCGTGCGAGCGGGCCATGCCAGCGCACGGATATTGTTACTAACCGCTGTGGTGTGGACTTTGCCCGTTGCCATACGCTCGGAGGCGCGCGCTCATCACGTGCCTTATTAGGATAAATAAACCTCTTTTTTTTATTTCGAGGACTAGCCATATGGCACAGGATGATGAGGCTTTCGATAAGCTTGGGTATGTAGTGAAGGCACTTGAGTTGCGGTTGCCGTGCCGGCGAGCCGTTCCTTTTCGCGCTGAACGCGAGACACAAGTCTGGCCGTCGAAAAAAGCCTGGCGTCTGCTATCACTTGTGAGTAAAATTACCAATTCAGTCACCGCGTTTAGAAGTCCATAAACTAGCATTTTGATGTCTATGTAATCTGACAGTGGGTTAATTTGTTGAACAATAGAAGGTGATCCAAGAAGAACACAAATCGCAGTATTTTAATTATAGCAGCAATTTGCCCAGCTTTGCTAGTGCAGCCAAGATTGCTGCGGAATATCTTTATGTGTAAGTTTTCTTTATGCGCGGAGTTTTGTTTTTTGTAAAGGCGGTGGTTTATAAGAGGACATGGTTTTAATTAAACCACAGGGATTTCAATCCAGTTTGATTGAGATTGAGACGGGCCTGAATGAAGGACACAGTTTACATCTGTTTCTTAGCTGTGGCTTCTGGCAATGTCATATGTAAGCCTGCATGAATGTGCAGCGAACTATATTGAATTTGTTACAAAATTATGCTCACGTTATACTGTCGCTTTGATACTTCCACTTGGATATCTAACTTTGGTACTTCCACTTGGATATCTAACTTTGGGTGTGGCGTTGTGCCCTCCACTACGGCACCTCTCTCTTCCTTTCTTCTTTCACTCCCTCCTTTACCCTTCCCTTACGGCGCGGTTTAGGTTTCCAACGATATATGAGACAGATACTGCGCCATTTTCCTTTCCCCCAAAACCAATTATTATTATTATGTGGCGTTGCCCTGACCTTTATGAGCAGAGCGTTTCCCTAATATTTCAATTTTATAGCAAAGTTGTAATGTTAGAACGAAAGTGCGTTTCTTTCATTAGTCATCGCACAGTTTCCTTAATAATCTCGGAGAAATCAAAAATATAATTTGCTCACATGCGGGCAGGATCCTTGAAGTGTTCTGTTATTCTGAACGAACATTCAGCTCAGCTTTCACGCCGACGTTGCATGAGCAAGACGCTAATATAGCAAATCACCAGATGTAGCGCTAAAATTCAATCAAAAATTTTGAGTAACGAATTTTATTGCATTGCGCTTGGCCAGTGATTGAATTTCGGAAAACTGTTTGCACAGGAGTTGCCACATTCATTTCTAGAACAATGTTGTGTGAACGCACCATGCAGAACAAGTAACGGTCAACAAATACTGCAGATGAGCTGCATGTGGGTGTTAGTGTATGCTCAATGCGATGCAAAAATAGGAAATGGTATGATTAAAGAACATCAAATTTAACAGCATTAACTGTTTTTAATTCATTTAAAAACTATACATTGCGTACATTTTTATGCCATGCAAACCAGTTATGAATATTGTTTTTCAAGAATTGAGCTGTCACCTTAACCCGTAGAAGTTGTCACAAAGATTGGGCTTTCAAATCTCTTTTATACAGGCATTGGCAAGTTCACAACGATCTCTGCGAACTGCTTCGAATGTGAACATATCATGGCGATAATAACAATACTATTTATTGGTTATTCGTTCTACTTGAGAAGATGAGACCCCTCAGAAAGCATTATTGTGAGGTCATGCGGCAAGAGTTTCAGGCAAGAAAAGTCACGGAAGCACTTCAGTCAGAGAGAGCATAGAGGACAAAGTGGTGAAATTAGTTATAAAAACACCAACAGCACTGAGTATTTTGCCAAGAAACAAGCACCAGTGTTGGACAGCCTTAGTGTTGCAAATCATCAGCTCTATCAGCTACAGTTCCCAAAACACACGGAACAGTACGAACCAAAAGATATAACACCAGAGCTAAAGGCTTTTTGTCTAGCGCTCTATTTTGATCCTCCGCGTGTCTATACATTCGTCAGATAAGTATTTGATATATGCCTGCCACATCCAAGTAATGAAAAATGAACACTTCTAGGCCGTCACTTTTCATGCAGGAGTTCTTTAGTAAGTTGTATACCCTAGCGTTTTCTGTCATTCTAAGAACTGAGCCTCTCCTGCAGGTTGAGGCCTGTGTGGAGATGCAACACATGTACTTCACTCTAATGAAAGCACTGAAAGTAACATGATTCAGGTGTAGTACAGTGCGGGTCTGCAAAGCAAGAGGGGGATTTCAAAATTGCTTCCTGTATTTAATCCCTCATAAAGGAAGAAAATAATCCTGCGGATGTGCATGAAATGATAATTGCTACATGTGGCAAGGATGCACCTTTCTTTCATGAAGGAAAGTTCTGGGCAAAGCAGTTGAAACGATACATAGAATCAATTACAAATGAACCTCGTTCAGCGGAACTTTTCAAAGCATTTTCAGAGGAAATGTGCCTTAAATTGAGGGCAAAGACATTAAGACATTGTAAAATCACGGCGCCAAACCCGTAGTTGTCGCTCATGAATTGGACTTTTCATTTCGCGCGTTTTCAGGACCACTTGTGTTATTTTGATATTGTCAATGGACAGTTCCCCGTAGGTGCCTTAAATACAGCAAGAAGCCTCCGTCTATTCGGAGGGTGCACGCCCATCGCTGGAAACAAAGTGAAATAAGTGTTTTTTTTCGGGACGTTACATTGAAAAGTAGTAAGGAACTAACCGATGTACATAATGTAGAGGCACTTCGTGAACGTATTATAATGAAAGCTTCTTGCTTAATATGACTCAGGATAGAAAATATAACGCTTGATTTAAAAACGGACACTGAAACGGAGAGAGTATGGAGAAAGAAAAACTTTCAATGAAAATTTTCTTTTGACTTCTAGGACAGCAAAGCTGGTGATCACTTCAGCACTGATGCTTTTTGTCGGTTTGCTTTCAACAGGTTATATTTCATGGCCTGATAGCCTAGACATTCCAGTTGTATATATGAAGTATATTTTTGGTCTGCTTCTAGTCTGAACTCCACAACTTATCATAATGCCACAGAGAGGTACATTGTCAGGAATATCTGCATGTCTAGAGAAGGGATTGTGCGCGACAATAAAATCCCACTCGGTAATAGATGTGACGAAGACTAATGCTGCTAAGAGCTTGGCCTCTTCTCTCGCTACTTCCTACCGCTGTGAGCAGCCTGATATATATTCTGAGTATTTCGATGCAAAGTGCGCTCTCAGAGAACTAGTCTTAGAAGGCTGAAAGTTTCGGGATTCAAACTTCAAGCTCATTCCGCGTTAAACAATGTACTTCGACAAGCGCAGCGTCACCACCCCGGTAACAGCTCCCTTCCCCTTTTCTCAACCCTCTTTCCCCGCCTGGTCTGCTGCCGCTAGTCTTCTAAACGCTGCATACGGTGCGGTCCGGCCCCTATATTGACGCCAACTCCAACGCTCAGTCTTCCGGAAGGTTCGAGTTGATAGACACCTTTAGCATACCGTGTGCCGTGTTGCCGTTACCGGTTTAACGGGAGTCCCCAGGCAGTCAATGCGCTCGCGCAAATCGCCTTGACGGCACCAGATGGCGCCAGGCACCCGTCAGGTGCGCGCGCGCCGCAGCATCGAGACCAATCAGAGCGTGCTCACCGGCGGTCCGCGGGCTCCCGGTACTCCGGTAACGGTAACACGGTACGCTAAAGGTGTCTGATGTCAGTAGTCACGGTATGCCAAGTGCGGATCACATTTGCAGGAAGAAGTACCGTCCTAGGAGAGGATGACCCTGCATCTTAGTCGTATTGCGACGGGAGGAGGCACTTTTTTTCCAGGTATGTAAGATCAGACGATAATTTAGAACGTTTGGGTGGATGTGCTCTCTCTGCAGATTTGTTTAGTAAGTAATGGTGTGCAGTGTTGATGGTGCATTTCAAATATAGGCTTCTAACACTGCCTTGTGCAGATCGTGTAGATATACAAGGAGTAAAGCTTGACTAAAGTTATTTGATGATTGGAGGATGAGTTGGGGGCGGGGTTTATCAAAGCATGTTCGCATATACTTCGAAAACGTTTGCGTATGAAATTATGGTTTTTTTCTTTTCAAGGAGGCAGTGCAAGCGCTTATTTATTGGGCAGCATTATCAAAATGGGCGACATTATGCAAGTAGTAAGGCGCGTCCCATCTTCTCGCGTATGAGTCAAATACGCCAAGTCTCAAATACAAAATACACTCAAATAGAGATGCCTATGATAATAATTGAACTGTTCTCATACTTTTCTGCTTTTATTGCAGTTATTTTCATCGCAGTCCTGTGCGCAGCTGCAGATGAAGACGGAGTGAATGGAGAGGGAAAAGTTTTTGCAGATAGTTCCTCAGAAAAAGATGAAGGCGAATGGACCAAAGACGTCATTGAGGATACCCTAGCCCTTATGTCGGCTCTGGAGGTAGTCACGGACAGCGCTCACGGCAACCATTCCCAATTTATTTTAGCGAATATTTCAGATTGAAGAGTAGCATTTCCTTCGATACGTATTTTAACATTGAAGCCGGGCATGCGTGAACTCAGTAACGAGGAGGCGGTGGAGGGAAACGGAGTCACATAATTAGATGCAACCAGTCTGTTTTCCATTCTTGGCTGAGTACCTTCAAAGTTTAATTAAATAAAATGGATGACTCGCTAGCCAGGCCATTTTTTATCGGACGGTGACCTCCGCAGTATGGACGCCGGCGCATGTCATGGCGACATACCAGGTTTTTCAGAGGAACCTGCCGCCAATTTTTATAAATTTGCTTTCTGAAGTAAAAAGATGGCTTCTGCGGTATAGTAATACCAGTGTTGGCGGACGTGAAAAAGGTCTGTCAAGTTAAGCAGTCACCGGATTCATTTCTTGGAGTTAACTTTTTGCGTATTACAGATGGGCCCCTGTTTTGCAATGAGAGATTTGTAGGTCGCCATTGGTATGACATTTATGAATTTTTATGGCTCAGTGGCATCTGTGAGCAAAGAGCGCATGGCACAAGCTGTTTCCGTCTACTAATGTCGTGATAATCGTTTCAGTTTCTAGAATTATGAAAAAGTGATTAGACTCAGTGCTATGGTTCAACAAATTAGGCCAACTTCAAGTGCAATTCGAAATTTCGCACGCAGGCAGTGCGCGTAAAGCGACGCCCACCTCTGCGTCTAATGTCCCCTTTAGTGTGTATTTTCAGGTATAGTCCATAAACACCTAAAATTAGATTTAGCGGTGTACTTGCCACAGAAGCATACTTGCACCTTTACTATTCCACACATTGCAATACAGAAAAGACCGGTTTCGCAAACGCAGTGAATTGGTTCTGTGATGCGAGAATAAATTTGAAGCTAGCCTGCTGAACGCGGTAAAGGGCATTGCTTGCTTGGTAAAGTTACGAATTTACGAATGGAAGATGACAAAGGAGAGCTTAAAATCTCCGTGGTCATTTCACAGATGCGCATGTAACAACGTTCGCCGAGCAGATGATGTTGTCTGAGGACGTGGTTGCACTAAATCTATCGGCATCAGGTTGAGTCCCAAAAATACTTTGAGTTCCTTTTTTTTTGCAGAGTGAATGGACGTGTATTCTGTAACTTTTGAATACGATTGAATTGAGCTGAAATGGGAGGTTGGAATACTTCGAATTAATTCAAGTTCACCGCGGAGAGAAAGCAATTTTAAACACGAGCTTAGGAAATCAATTTTCCTTATATATAACTGTGTCTCCGTCTGTTAACCGTTGTTATCGTTTATTGTAGAAAATTTCAGAGCTGTCACAAGAGGAATTAGATCAATTACGGGCTTGTTTCTCGAGCAATGAAGACCTGACCAGTTGTGGGCGATCTGAAAGTCCCCGTAGTAAGAGATGGACTTTTTCGTCGACATGGACGTCACTGGTGAAGACAGTGAAGAATACAGTTTTTGTGCAAGTGAGTACGCCTTTTTGTTGATTTTCTAGTAATTAGACGCCGTCGTCACGACAGAGAGTTAGAGGGAGAGAAAAAAACATTTATTTATACGACCCATTTTCGGGACCGTTGTCTTGAGGTACAGGGCGTTAATATTAGTTCCTCCCCCGAGATGGTGAGCAGGTGCTGGAGGCAATTGCCCTATGAAGAGGCAGTTTTGCCGAGGTGGACAGATCAGGCCTCCCGCGTGAGTATCTTGCGAGAGAGGTGTTAGCCAAACTCTCTGAGTTACAGCTCTCGTTTCGTGTCACTGACTACAATTTGTCGCGCCCCGATAAGTTCCGTCCTGGACCCTCATGTTATAAGGGAAAGAAAACTGCCAGTTTAGATTCTGCAGAGCCATCAAATGAATAGCCCAACTTAATTGAAAAGATTGGTGCGTGAAGGACTCGGCGTTTCCATTTATATGACGCAGGAACGTTCTTTGAAGAAATCACTACTGCGTATTCTTAACGCGGCGAAAACTGAGTTGTGCTGAGCGATCATCAGTCACCAGCGTCCTTGAATGTTAAGCGGACGCAGCGTTGATTGAGGTTAAGCCACTTCTGGTTAAGTGGACATGTAGCAAGTGGCATATTTACATAATGTACATCTACGTGGCATGCCTGCACCACAAAAGTAAAAAGTGCATACCCAGCCTTTAGTGAAGCTGCACTGAAGGCATTATGACAAAGGGGCCATACGCCCCACAGTTCGAACCCTATTCGAAGAGCGGGACGTAGCCGAGCACAATTAATGAGGCACTAATGAGTCATGCAACAGCGTTCTTTAGCCTTTATTCTTTCGTGCAACACCATCATGCAGAAAGCCGTCGTGATGCAATCTGCGCCTTTGATTGAGGGTTTTCATGCACGGAAGTGTAGCATACTGCTAAGTTTTCTTTTTCCATATCGATAGTGTTTGATACAAACGCTAAGAGTATGCGGAAAATTTTAGCACTTTTCACCCGGCAAATATTACAGCTTACGCGGCTCTGAGGAAAGTTTGAATTAAGACAATATTACCGGTAGTGACATTAACACAATATAGACGCAAAATTTTTGGTTGCATGTTTTTTATTTGTAATGATGCGCAAGCCATTAGCATACATTTATCATCGCGTGGTATTCGCGTACGACTGGTAAATAATTTATAATTGAATTTATTCTCGCACTTGTTGCTATTTTCGTTTCAACGCCCAACTGATGGCTTTGACTTCAAATGTCAGTATAGGTCATGTCAAGAATGAAGAAAACTTCTATGCTATTGCTTATATAAGACATTTTAATTTACTAAGACGCCAAATCCAGTCTGCCTCAAGAGCTGGAATCACTAATAGTGTAGAAGCATCAATTATATTGCAGTATTCTTAATGCCTCACGTAACGTGTACTGACCACTGACGTCACAGGCATGGCTCGGGTGTTGAAACCGAAACAGGTGACAGAAGAAATTCAAGTACAAGTTGTTTAGCGGGCGGGGTTGTAATAGGGGGATAAATACGTTTGCCGCGCTTAACCTCTGCTTACACAGTTCGAAATCGACGACCGCACCCCATGATCGCGAGCGCTACCTAGCGCACGCCGACCTCCGCGGGCCCTCTTCTGAGAGGGAATAAAGGAACGACACTTTGGCTGACAAGCAAGGCATTTATTGCTGCAGCAACAATAACGCCAACTAGCAGCAAAATACGCCAAGGAATCGAGGTCGTCCGACTCATCAGCGAGGTTACGAGCGCACGTTCACCCACGCTAGGGCAAGGGCGAAGCTCCGAGTCCGGAATGGACGAGTTGGCAGGAATGTCCCCACGAGGTCCCGCCTCGCTGGCGGAGAGCGGAGCGCCGCGCTGAAACATCCGGATATGACGATTTCCCCGGCTGAAGCGAGAGAGCTGTTTCCCACGCGCGCGCGGCAGTCATGTCGTCCGTGGCGCTCGTGGCGCTGTACCAGAGGCGCCCTCTCTTGTTGGTTAAGGTAACTAACTAGGGAGGGTGCATCGCGAAAAAGAAACCACAGCGGTCGAAGCGGGACAAGTCCCCTCAACCGGTCGGAGGCGTATACTGCGTCGTGATCCGTGTAATGTCTAACGAATTATTACAGAGAATAAAACATACAGCTGATATTTGGTGGTGTCTATACTCCTTTAGAGAAGATTTCGACGAACCATGATAATTCCGCCCGTTAAAGGAAACAGCATCACCCATTGAAAACAGTAAAAACACTTTAGCAAAAAGTTTTGCATAAGCTATTCTTGTCGACTTCTTTTTCAGATAGAGCAACGTATCAAGTCGTACCGAGGAAATCACAGCTGCTACGAAGGCATAGGTTGCTTTAATCCTGAAAACGGAACCGGCCTAGAGATTGGAGGGCCAGAGGACCCCGAAAAAATTGGAACTCGGTTTGTATTCTTCCCAAATCACGGCAGTGCTGGGATCGAAGTGAACCACACCACGTGGGGACGCTATTACGAAACCTATAAAGTTGACCTCGCCAAGCCACTTTTTGGGATCACGCATGGATTCACTCGAGATCGCGACATGACCTGGATGGAAGACCTGAAAGACGCCTTGCTTAACAGGGTAAAGTTTGCATGCTAGCAGTCTCACGTGAAACAAGCCTTAGCTATCAATGCCGGCATAACTACGGCGCTGCTATTTTTTTAACACAACCACGCCTAACGAATGGAAGCTCTTAGTATGCAACACTCACGCTTCTTTCTAGCAAATATTTCGGCGTTCCTCCGAAAGTGCACGAATACGACTGGGGTGATTAATTTTAATAGCGCAAAGGGCGCTTCGGCCAAAGGGCGTCATTGCACGAAGTGGTTTTGTCTACAGAAGGTGGAGTTCCCGGGTTCGAACCCAACCGCGGCGGCTGTGTTTTTATGGAGGTAAAACGCCAAGGCGTCCGTGTGCTGTGCGATGTCAGCGCACGTTAAAGATCCCCAGGTGGCCGAAATTATTCCGGAGCCCTCCACTACGGCACCTCTTCCGTCGCCGCGGTGTCTGAGTGGTTATGGTGCTCGGCTGCCGGCCCGAAAGACGCGGGTTCGATCCCGGCCGCGGCGGTTGAATTTCGATGGAGGCGAAATTCTGGAGGCCCGTGTACTGTGCGATGTCAGTGCACGTTAAAGAACCCCAGGTGGTCGAAATTTCCGGAGCCCTTCACTACAGCGTCTCTCATAGCCTTAGTCGCTTTGGGACGTTAAACCCCCTAAACCATAAACCTCTTTCTTCCTTTTTCTTTCACTCCCTCCTTTGTCCCTTCCCTTACGACGCGGTTCAGGTGTCCGCCGATATATGACACAGATACTGCGCCATTTCCTTTCCCCCAAAACAAATTATTATTATTATTATTACTACTGAAGGTGGGATCAAGAGACCAACTTTCGAAGCGATTCACCCACTTAGAGCTTACTCTGAAGCGTAGGGAAAACTTGTATTATTGTAAAGCGGTGGGTACCAGGCGGCACTGGGGATCAAAGCCTGCATCCCCCGTTTGTGAGGTGAATGTTGACGGTCGTACATTGGGTTTAACGTTACTAAGCAGCGCGTGGGCATTGAGGGATGCCGTAATAGAGAGCTCCATACCACTTTAGACCGCTTGAGGTTTCACAACATGCACTGACATTGGCAAATTTCCCCTCCATCGAAAGTAGGCCGCCTCTGTTGCGCTAGAATCCTGATCCCAAGGTCGCAGGATCTAATCCTTGTCGCCGCAACGCCATAGATACTAAGCTATCTCGGCGAGTTGTTCCTTGCATGGATTGTACCCGGGTATACAGGTGTTTTACATGTAGAGACTGTTTTATAGCCAAATGCCTACTACATTGCTGCCCAAGCTGTCATCTGTTACTGTATCCTAGCGTGGTTGAATATACTCCGAATGGAGCCACAACTGCCACCAAGCCGGGGTGCGCGTATACCTGTTTTACTATGGCGAAACGGAAAGAGGAGACGGCAGGCCACTACAGGAAAAAGCCTATTTTTGGAAGTGTTCAGGGGTACGTCAGTAGTAGTTATTAGTCCGCTAAATAGCATTAGTTAAGTGATGCGGAAAGAGCGACCTCTATTCATCCAGCACAAAGGAACACAAATCTACATGATATAGTACTGCTTTAAGGGCACGATGAGGAAAAACTGAAACAAACCTGTATCGATACATTACTGCTCTGTAATGGAGAGGCAGCTTTCATTGGAAGCGCAGGTTTGCAGAGTGAAGAGAAGCCATAAAATGCAAGGTATCGCTGACACCGGGTGTTTTATGGCGAAGCACTACTTCTCGAGGCCAAACCAGCTCTCCGGTTTTTGTGATGCTTGACCTTAAGGGTGATCTTAGACAATCCACAAATAAGGGAAATAAATATTGCCGTGAAAGGGATTCGAACCCGCGGCTGCGCGAACAGATCAGCTTCGTTGTTCACTGCACGAGAGCATAGGCTATCGCCGCAGCAGAACACGCTTTGTGGTAAACTAACGCAGTCCCGCGCTGTGCATTGCGCGTCTTCTTCATAGCTAATGCTACTATTAAAATAATATTCGTGTGGCGGTAGTGACTGACAGATGTGCGCTGCATGTGTTGGGGTGGACAACGTTGCGGCAGAAACACGGCACTAGAGCAATACGCGTTGGCGTTGACAACATTGCTCCAGAAATGCGGCACCGGAGCATAGGCCGGAGGCGTACATTCGGTAAAATTGACAACGACGATTAAAAATTTGTGAATGCGCATAACTGGCTCCCTGGGTCAGTGGACACCTCAGTCGCGCTTTCAGGTACGTGGTGGTGGTGTCCACCTGCAAAAAGTTGTACTTTCGCGCAATATTTTGTGATTAACAATTCTAAACCGCCAGCCATTCTTTTTGCGATCAAACTGTGGCGCCGTCAAGACAGTTTACAGGGACGGCTGTTATGAGCCCGTTCCTGGCTTTCGCGTTGTAGTAGCAGTAGTCGACGTAACCTGTGGGTGCACTGCCACGGGAACCATTCAGATGGTGGTTACGGTGGAAGGAAGATTGTAGGATGAAGAGGCGACCTGGGAGGGGTTTCCACGAGAGCTTCCTGGAGGGTAGTTAGCCTAGAAGGAGGAGGAAGGTTACCCTAGACGGAGGAAGGTATGGTGAGAGCGTAAAGCGCATGCGGAGGGCAATTGCCTCGGGAACTACCTGGAGGGAAGTTGACCTGAAAGGCGGCGGAAGGTTGCCTAATAACGTGAGCCTCGTCGGGCACGTTATTAGGCAGGGGCCTCAACGCGAACACCGACGGATACAGCGGGAATGAACTGCCAACAGCTGCCCTGTAAAAAGCCCATTCCTTCGTGGTTTCTCATGGGCCATAGCCACTCATAATATCGCTGTACAGTACTTAGTACAAATATTAGTAAATACAACGCTGCCATGGGTGGTTTTTTTTCGCTGAAATTAACTATTGCAGCAAGGTTGGTCGACGTATGCATGCGTTGTCATAAGTATACTAAAAAAAGACGAGTACTTAATTCCTGCACTCGTGCCGCCAATTTTCTGTTAAAGTAAATATATGTTTCTAAGTCCGCAGCAACTTTTTCATGCGCGAGCTCATTCTGCCTCCGTTGCTCATTTTTTGCATGTTTTTTATGTTTACTTTAAATAAGTGGCGTGGTAGTTTGGCCAGAATAGGGCCGCCACAGTGGCTGAGTGGTTATGGCGCTCGGCTGCCGGCCCGAAAGACGCGGGTTCGATCCCGGCCGCGGCGGTCGAATTTCGATGGAGGCAAAATTCTGGAGGCCCGTGTACTGTGCGATGTCAGTGCACGTTAAAGAACCCCAGGTGGTCGAAATTTCGGGAGCCTTTCACTACGGCGTCTCTCATAGCCTGAGTTGCTTTGAGACGTTAAACCCCTATAAAAAAAAATTTGGCCAAAATAAAACCAATTTGAAGCAGTAATAAATGATTAGAAGATATTAGCTAACACTGCCGCTTGGGGTATCGAAAAGACCTCATAACCGTGGATCATTTTGTTTTGTTTCAGATTGACTGCAACGTATTAATCGTCGAATGGATTGATGGAGCTATGTTTCCGAACTACGCAGCGGCTGCCGCAAACACCCCTTTGCCGGGTATCCTGCTGTCTTTACTACTGATGGAGATGATGCAGTCCTCTGATTACGCCCTGATGCCACAAGATATGCACCTCATAGGATTCAGCCTGGGCGCGCACCAAGCGGGATTTTGCGCCCGGCATTTGGAGTCGAATACGGGGCACAAACTAGGACGGATCACAGGTACCACTTCATGAAGCAGAACATCTGGTCCCCGAGACAGTGTAAAAAACTTGAGTCGGGGAGAGAAGTAAAAGCGGAGGAGACATTCAGGCTCCGCCTTAAGCGTATGACGCGACAGCGTAGCTCATATATGCAAAGTGTCTTCTTTACATGCATATGCCCCAAGGGAGTCCTCATACCACTCCTGGCGCAGTGGTGCAGCGGTTGAGATGCGCCAGTGCCCTGCGATGGCAGGTGCTGCCACCGATGGGCCTTGTGTGGGCCAGGCTGATCGTGCCGAGTTACCAATCATTAATTTAACTGCCACCTGACAAAGTGGGCAGCTTGCTTGCTATTCCGTGGGCATGTTGTGATGACGCTTCAAGGTCACGTCACCTAGGTGGCCCACCTACCTCCTAGGTTGCTCTCTGGGCAGCACCTGCCAGAGCCATGCTGGTGATTTTTCGCTTACGACGCCGGCTCCGGATCTTCTAGGCAACGAAACCTTGAGAAGTCCGTGAGAATACCGTTAGGTGTCCGTGAGAAGTCTTACTTGTCTCCAGCGCTCAGGCCGTAGTGTGTTCGTAATTCTCAGGCCATGCCCCAGTGATATGAACCAAACAGGCCAAAAAGCTTTACAACTTCCGGTGGCGTTTTCTTCTTGATACAACACGAAAGCACTCTTTCCCTGCACTGTGCGGTAGCAATCAGAAAACATAGAAGATGGGGATCGATGAGTAGAAAGGAACAAGAAGACGGGCTCAATGAATTCGAGAGATGCTGCGGGATGATCCGGATCTGAGCTAGTTAGTTCATATTGCACTTAAAACAGCAGCCAATGAGGGAGAGCACGCAGCAAGGAGACACGACACGAGGCTGACTAACAATTAATCTTTATTTCGGCGCACTGTGCAATACATGAACCAACTAGCTCAGAGCCAGATAATCGCGGCATGTTTTTCGCTTTCACATACTTTTCTTGCTTATCAAAGCTCTGTTCTCTGTAAAAATGATTTATTTGCTATTTCATGATTCTAGCCTATCAGTCTAGCTTCGATTCGCAAGCATGTAAAAAGAGAACGAGCAATATCATTTTCATCAAAGGCAGAATAATTATTATCAGGAGATTTTTAGCAACGAGATAGTGGTCATGAATCAACGCAAGTTGTTCTTTAACAACCACGTGGTTATTAAGAACAGAGGTATGCATAACCTGGAAGATATTTCTCGCCAATCTTTACAGGTGCCGGTGATGTTACTGTGGTCCAATGGTTGTCCACTGCTTTCATATAACTGCACTTGTTTCGGTGCCTACTTATAACAGCTTTTATTTTTTCGTGTAAAAAACTTGTCACAGAAACTTTGTCGCACGTAGAGGACAGATTACACTTCCATTAAGTTATGTTGAATGTCATCCGCTGTAATCGTGCCGAGTACCACGGATCTCTTCAGGCGAAACTTATGCGGTGAAGAAAAAGATTAGACCAAAGTGCCACCACACAATGTTTTTTTTTTCTTTTAGGACTGGACCCTGCTGGGCCTTTGTTTGAAAACTCGAATGTGTCCTTGTCGAAAACGGATGCCATTTTTGTCGACATAATTCATACAAATGGAGGCAAGTTAAGCGAATCTAAGCTCGGACTGAACGAATCCATAGGGCATGTCGACTTCTACCCCAACGGTGGTTCAGACCAGCCGAAATGCACAGGTACTAGGTCCTTGCTCTTACAACAGTAGCCATTAAATCTGCGTTTTGGTAAAAAGCCAGAGCGCCATTCTGCCTTTAGTAAATGAGAATCTACGACATTTTTTTCTGTTGAGAAGAGGGGGTTCCCGTACCGTTCATGCCCATTGTCAGGTATGTGGTACGTGCCATGTGGCAGCTAAAGGAGTTAACGAGGTGCAAGAGCGGATATATAAAGTATCTTTAGGGTGATAATGTAACTGTTGGAGCCCTACTAGGCGCCACTCACGACAGGTTTCACTCACCTGGAGAGGCGCCACGTAATATGCAAACATGGTCCATTATTCTTGTGAAGAAATGGGCGAAAGTAAGGCGCGCGAATTCTGCAATTTCTGCACTTGTACATTGTTGTCGTGTGAAACGTTTGCTTGCACAAAAGACAGTGTTAGTTTTCTGCAGGCGCTAGCGAAGGTACCGGGGAAAGGGCATGGGGAAAGGAATACACATTACCGTGCATCACCATTGGTTACTCAAAATGCAGTCATGTGGCAAAGCTTGCTTGCTATCGATATTTATATCAGAAAAAAGCAACAGGCTTTCTTTCTATTGCTCATGCTATTGTGTGCTTTTGTGGACTGTGGGCTATAATTCTTGCTTAGACATAGGTGCAAATATTGGGAATACGGGTACGGACAATATTTTCGTTCCTCAATTAGGCAACAATCGGCTGTGCGCATCTCGGGAGCACTCGCGCACTGCATAAGCGACACTGATTTTCATTGCTTATTTTTTCTGGCTTGATATATTGCAGATCCCCTTAACTTGGTGTGCAGCCACAAGAGAGCTCAGGCTCTTTTCACCGAATCGGTAATGAGCGCCAATTGCTCATTCACGTCACACTACTGCAAGGAAGGCTGGGAAGGTTACAGAGACTGCAAGAATCTCACAAATTCATCTTACATTGGCGAAATGGGTATTGACAGCATTAAGAAGCTGGGAAGGGGAGACCAGTATTTGGAAACAAACGACCAGGCACCGTACTGCAAAGGTATTGAAGGTCACGTTGGGAATCTCTGAACGTGATTGGCCTGACATGGATCGTGCTGAATATGCTATATCGCAAAGTTGAAAATGTGGAAAGAGTTTTATCCCAATGCTCAGCTCATCCAGAGCAGCTGACATGTCAAGATATTAAGAAATGGTTGCCCTTACACAAATGAGACTGATAACTGTGTCTCTTTTAAATACTTTGCCCTGCCCTTCGCAGCAGTGTCGTGCACTCAGATATTTGTTTGCATTCTGTGAGACAATAAACTTTTGCGCAAAATATAACTTGAAAGCATTTTTGTTTCGGTGTTGAAATGCATCAGCCCCAATCATTTCCTGTTCTATACATGTTTAACTTTATTGCCTTGCTCGTAACTGTCCTGTCCATCTTCTTCGTCCTTGGTTTTTCCTTCTTTCCTGGCGGTTAGAACTAACCTTCTTTTGCTGACGACCCTGTGTTGCGCCATACCGGGTTTATAGGGGTGATGTGCAGCTGGCGTGGGCAGAGCTTTTTTAAAGCTCCTATCCCTGTCCCCATGTTAGGCTCCATGATGGGGGGCTGGCACCGGTGCCGAACAGCAAACAAACTTGTGGCTTCTAATTCTTTTTAGATCGACCTCCCTCGCAAGAGAGGGTGCACCCGGACATCTATCTTTTTCACGAAGAAAAGACTGCTCGACTTATTTCACCGTTCACTGTCACTAGAACTTACAGACGATTACAAGATAACGACGTTAGCAAATAGAGATCTTCTACTACAAGTTCTGTACAACCCCTACTGCGAAAATTCTCAGAAATCGCTTCTCTTGGAGACATATCCCTATAACAGTCAGCCCACACCGACTACTGAACACAGTGCGTGGAGTCATCTCAGTGGACGATAGTAAATTTGCAACTGGAGAACCTGTTGAAGTCCTGAAGGGTCACAAGGTGACCAATGGGCACACAATAAAAATGGAGAGAGTCACCCACGAAACACATTGTCGTGACATTTTCGTCAAGAATACTCCCAGACTCTGTAGAAATAGGGTACCTAAAGGGCTCCAACTTGGGCAATACATACCGAATCCACGACGCTGCTTTAAGTTCCAGCGGCACGGCAACTTCTCTCAGAGCTGCCGGGGCCAATTGACATGCGCCGAATGTGCTTCCCACGACCATCACTGACAACTGTGCAGTTGGACTACACCTTTGTCTAAATTGCGAGAGCAGCCAAACTGCGTACTCACGTGCATGCCCAGTATGAAGACAACACAAATTGTCACAAAGTAAAGAAAACATAACCTTCACGGAAGTGCGGAAGCGAGTTTGTTTGATGCACGTACCTAGTTTCTTCATTCTGATGGAACCAGGCACGGCATCACAGCGGCCTGCGGCGCGTGCCCAGATCACTCGCAATGAGCCTGGGCCACTCGTGCCCTAGGTGGCAGCAGCTGGCGCTGCGTTACCACCCACAAAACAGGCTGCGCGGACCTCCAGGCAACAAAGCCCCACACGGCGAGGCCCAACAACCCCCCCCCCCCCCTCCTTCCTGCGCTTTTTTTACGGACGTCAGTGTGTGCTATGGACACAAGTAAAAACAGTCCTGTGACGTCAGATGGACGGCGGCGCTCCTTGGATTGACACAAAAGAGGCAAGCCCTGAATCACAAAACACCACCTAGTTCTTTCACGACACACTTATAATCCAAGATGGCTTTCATACACTGAAGCTGCAGGGGACTTCTGCATAACGTAAACAATGCAGAAGACATACTGGCTCCACTCTCACATGTGGCCTTGTGCTTACAAAAAACTACTCAAAATACTCAAGAACTATGAAGTCTCGCCGCAACCGAGTGCAGGAGAGCAGGCTCTCAGGTGGCGTTGCCATCATTGTTCAAAAGGAGTTGCAGCTCGATAACGTCAGCTTAAATCTAGATTAGAAGCTGAGGTGGGCATCCTACACAAATTTTGTTTAAGAATACTGTAGCCCTCACTTGAGAGCCATTAAAGGTGAGGAATTAGTAAAAAAATAAGCATGGTTTATAGGCATCAGCAGTTCAGTCACAATCTCATGGTCATAAATATGGGTCAAAGCACAAGTACACGTAATACAGAAGAAAGCAAAGCATGCGTGAAAGCGGAAACAGAAATATGCGAAATAATAACAGCATGATGAATTGTCAATTCTCCCGTTGTCTGTAATGCAATTCGAAAAGGCGTTCAAAATCTTTGACATTTTGAGCCGCTACAGTGTGTTGAGAAAAGCCATTCCACATATCAATACATGAAGGAAAGAAAGTGTTCTAGAAACCATAGAGGCGTGTTTTATAAAGCTGTTGTGTGGCACTGTGATTCAAACGCGCACTGTGTTTCAGGAGAACTCTAGTTTGGGCTAGTTGGTTCATGATTCACAAAGAAAACCGCGCGAAAAACGGGGACAAAAGAGAAACAACCACGACAGGACCAGCGCCAGGGGCGTATGAATATAGGTTGCCTTGTTTACTTTTATTTGATCCCTAGTTATTTAAAGAAAAAGCAATTTCAACCCTTGTTTTTCTCGTCGTGTCTCTAGCAGTTCCAGGTCGCGAGATTGCAACATGTCTGTTACAGAATGGGCTCTCCGATAACGCGAACAAACAAAACGCAGTGCGGTTCTCTGAATTTTTTTCTAGTCTATCTCGCAAATAAACTTGGCGAGGGCTCCAAACTGATGAGGCATGCTCTAAAACCGTCTTGTTCGCAGTTAGCTTCAAATTTTTTGGTGCATGATGCAATTTTTTTCTCAAATACTGCAGTTTTCTATAGGCTTTGGAGCAGACCTCCTCCACATGGGTGCGCCAGCACAGATCATGATGAATGATTACTCCTAAGTACTTGAAGCTAGGCACATTCGACAAGCAGTTTTCGCCAATTTTATATTCAAATAATAATGATAATTGTTTTTTTGGGGAAAGGAAATGGCGCAGTATCTGTCTCATATATCGTTGGACACCTGAACCGCGCCGTAAGGGAAGGAATGAAGGAGGGACTGAAAGAAGAAAGGAATAGGTGCCGTAGTGAAGGGCTCCGGAATAATTTCGACCACCTGGGGACCTTTAACGTGCACTGACATCGCACAGCACACGGGCGCCTTAGCGTTTTTATGAAGGAAAAACGCTAAGGCGCCCGTGTGCTGTGCGATGTCAGTGCAAAGGAAAGCGCGTTTTTTTTTTCCTTGTATTACGAGAAAACGTCGACTTCGAGTAGTTTATTTCCATTCCCGATTTTACACACCTGGAACATAAACCTTGCAGGCATCGGTTGATTTTAATTTCATCTGTTGTATCTGTCATGCAGGAGTAAACTAGACAATAGTCCGCAAAAAGAGTAATTTTTACAGGTGGTTCGAGAACACAAGGAAAATCATTTATGTCAATAAAAACAATAACGGCCCCAACACTGACTCTTGTGGAACTCCAGACAAAACTTCTAGTGAACTAGACATGCAGTTTCCAATACGAACCGATTGTACACGACCACTCGAGTAGCCTGCAATCCAGTTCACAATGTCTGAAGCAATGCCTGCATTCTTAAGTTTAAAAAGCAATTGACCATGTGGAACGTTATCAAATGCATCGGCAAAATCTACGCAGATGACGTCAGTTTGTTCGCGGGCATTCAAAGCTAGAACACTACATTTAAAATACTTAGTGTGCTGCGTATATCTACAGCCACATCTTAGAATAACCATCCATTAATTAGAAGACCTTCTAGAGCAAAGACCAGAACCATATTTACTAATCGAAGGTTTTAACGTACTCCCTAGTTTTTGGAGTATTGACAAAACCGACACTAGAGATGAAGTTATTGAGGTTTTTATACTATGTGGTAAACTTTGTTTACTAAACACCGCAAAACCAACCTGTTGTTCTCTTAGCTTAGGAAAAATGAACTGTATTGGTCTTTTTTTTTAATTTATCTTCTATTTTTAGATTGTCAGTGAGCTGTTTTTGACAACCCGCAAGGAAGCGATCATCTACCTTTACTGATCAGCTTAAGGACATCACTGGGAGTCATTAAAAAAATAAACTACGACGTTGGAAGCTGTATTTAGCCGACTGGGAACTGTTGCGACAAAAGGCCAGCCCAGATAAAATAGATCCGGACAACCTCAGTCTAGACGAACTTTAGAAGCAATTTTTCAGAAACAGCATTATTACCTCTGTCCTCTAGAGTACTAAAAATCACTAATTTTGATATACACAAGAATATAAAGAAGGAAAAAGAAAATAACTAAGCCTGTGATTTTTATTTCTTGATTCCAAACAAAAGGGAACTTCATAAATTTAGAAAAAGGCGTGGGCGAAAACTTGATATATTTGCCGTAGTGAAGTAAAAACTTTGTGGCAAAGTAAACAGCTCAGCCTCATTAAAACATATGTGAGACAAGGTTCGAAATCTAAATGGCAGCTAATCCCCATTCACAGTTACCATTCTCACAGCTTCGGTACATGGAGAAGTAAACAGGAACAGACATAAATTTTGAATAAATATTTTCCTACAGTTTCCAGCTCATCCCACTACTCAAAGTCACTTGGGCGCGTTGCTTAAGACTTGCAATCTACAATCTTGAATGAGAATTACAAAGTTGATGTCAACACATCCGTGGCATCTCCATATATTTCGAAATTTTGTATTTACTCATTGCCGTGCGAATCGATTTTGAGCCCCATATCAAAATGGAGCTCACTGAACTTCAAGCAGTGGCTGCGTTGCAACCAGAGTTTTAAGTCGTGGCTCTCTTAGAGTTTTACAGTTTTAAGAGCGTTCGCTATTACTCATCACGTATCTCGATTTCTTGGGGTCTGCTACCACTTCCCTTCGGAGTGAAATTAGAATTCCAATTCCTAAGAATTCAAGATGGCGGCGCCCATAGTAAATCGATATAGCTACCCTATTGGCGATTGATTGGTGACGTCATTTGTGCATTGAATTGGTGATTGATTGGTGACGTCATTTATGAATCCAATATGTCAAATTCGTATTTCCATTGGTGTACCTCACTTTAATCTCATTCATATCAATTCTAGTAAACCATCATTGTCATCTTTCAGGAAAAAAACGAAACTATACTTTGTGGAGCATATGTGATTATTCGTGCCCTATTCCTGCTGTGTCCTCGCATTTCTGATCCTGTATATGTTCGTTTGATGTACGTAAAGTGTTGTATTTTTAAAATGAGTTTGTATGTGCTATGTATCCGCGACCAATGACTGACAGTTTTGTTTTGCTCCATGCCCGCCATCTTGTGTTGCACATGTAATCTGTGGTGCCGAAGGCCCTGTCAGGTGAGTTTTACGTCACCTTTAGCCTCGGTCCCATGGCAAACCTCTATCTTCTAAAAAATCAATAATTTCAATAAAAAAACAGCTAACGCTCGTTACTTCAATGTCTTCCAGACGGTAGCGGCGTCTTTTTTTGGATAAGATGATTTTTTCAGCACTGTGACAGCTATCGACAACAGTCATCGCCATATTCGAGAAAACATACCCGGGCGAGCACCTATTCTATTAAGGTGAACAAGCCTGGTCAGCTTTCAAGGATGACAGATGACCACATCAGAGTCACCATGCGAAAGCATCTCCCCAGAAGAGCTAAGGCCTGTAATTGCTTCCCTTGCCGCTACCAAGCATAGTCGAACGCCAAGCAAGCAGCAAGATTATGACTGAAGGGTAATTCTTGCAATTCAAAAATAACACCTTGATTGGGGCAATTAACTTAGTAGTTTCATTTTTATACCACGCTGTAAGATGCGTACTCTTTACGCGTACAAAAAAAATTCACCATTGCCAGTAATCTTCCCTCCCCCCCCCCTTTTTATTTTCTCAGTGCTGGTCCATTGAAGACAAATTTTCTCAATGAAGCCCGCATAGAACCCGCCACGGTGGCTCAGTGGTCAATGCGCTCGACTACTGAGCCGAAGTACCCGGGGTCGAACCCGACCGTGGCAGTTCACCATGGAGTTTCGATACCGGACGCCGCGAAGCATAATGGAAGGGGCTACCAACTTCTCTCACGCCGTCGAGTGAATTCGCCGTCACCAGGCGTGGCGGTTTGGCCGCCTGGATCGAGTCTTCATCTGGTCGTCTTGCTTTGTAGTCGGGGCTCAGAATGCGGCCTAAGAAAGCGGCTTGTCTGCTCTGGTCAGGTCGCGGTAGGCCGCAAATGATACACGCCGGTAAGCTGAAGAACGGTATTGCAAAAAACAAAACGTAATTTTACTGAAGCCTAGCGGTTTAATATATAACAATTGAATATTTCTGCATCTCAGGCGCTGCTCAAATTGCATAGTTAATTTTATATACAATGGGAACACCGTCTGAGGCGTCGCGATAAACATTAGGTTTGCAGCTACTACGAAAGGGTTGACGTCATTGGAAGCCCTCGTGCGAAGTGCAAGATAACGGTGCGGGCATAACTGGCTAAAAATAGTAAAAACAGTGAAAAATAAATTGAAAATTGGAGGACGATTGAGCTTCGTCTTTAAGAGCGGGACGCGACAGCGGTTTGCAGCGTTCCCACGGGGTCAACGGAACGCCATTGTCCGTTCGGCGCGACACCTTGCTCGTTGGACAATTTAAGGAACGGAAATGACGCCAGTCGCATATATTTTGGCGGACACCCGAACCACGCCGCTAGGCAAGGAAAATCAATAATTGGTTTTTGGGGGAAGGAAATGGCGCAGTATCTGTCTCATATATCGTTGGACACCTGAACAGCGCCGTAAGGGAAGAGATAAAGGAGGGAGTGAAAGAAGAAATTAAGAAAAGGTACCGTAGTGGAGGGCTCCGGAATAATTTCGACCACCTGGGGATCTTTAACGTGCACTGACATCGCACAGCACACGGGCGCCTTAGCGTTTTTCCTCCATAAAAACGCAGCCGCAGTGCACGTTAAAGATCCCCAGGTGGTCGAAATTATTCCAGAGCCCTCCACTACGGTACCAAATGAAAATTGGTTTTAAGGAAAAGAAATGACGCCTGTCTCGCATGTCTCGGTGGACACCCAAACCGCGCCGAAAGGAAACGAATATTTCCGACGCGCGCTGCCTTAAAACTAGGTGCTCCGGTAAACATTAGGTTTGCAGCTGCTTCGAAAGCGGTTGACGTCATTAGAAGCCCTCCTGTGAAGTGCAAACAGCATAATGTATGATAACGGCACCTGCAAACAATGCGAAGCGCGTTCCTTCTCCCCGCGTGTGTTTCCCGCTAAGGATTACGTTTGCGTTTTCGTGTCATTGCCATCAGCAAAAAACGCCAGGCTAAAAATTGAATAAAAACCGTATTTCTATTGAAATCAGGGATACAGCATACAGCTCAAGTACATTTCACTTGTCTCTGGTTTCACTCTGTGTAGAGCCACGTGTGTGAATTTTCAAGAGACTTCGCAATGGGTAAGGAATGTAGTACCGCCGAAAATAACACACAGCAGAAGAACGACATAGGACAAGCGCTTTTCCTACGTCATTCTTCTGCTGTGTGTTTTTTTTTCGGCGTTACTATTTTTCTTCCTCGAGTACAATGAATCATCCAGCCCAAATAGTTCTAAACTATACGTCGCAATGGGTAATTGGGTGTCGTTTTACAGCTTCGCTGTCCAACCACCTTCACAGCGTGGATTGCAGCCACAATTTTTATGCTTAGTGCTAAATTTGCAACATCTTTTACTTCATGCGTTATTTCAGCGGCAATTAGTCTGCCTAGAGCTCTACTTAATTTTTGTCAGCTAAAGTGCGCGGAACACAAACATGCTGTATCGAACGCCTACGAACGGGCAGTTCGGGGGAGTTTGTCATGAAAAACCCACGTTGCACTGTTCTACAGCTCCTCGGAATATTCCCAAAAGAGCACGTAGTGTTTAAAAACCCGTATTTGTTTTTCATGCTACAGCGGCGGCACACCCTAAGAAAGGCACTGAATTGGCTCTTGTCTTGCTTCTATCTTTTCAGAAATGTAGTGTTTACTTGTCGAAGCTGCACAATATTGGTATTGTACCGCCTGTGCAGCCTGCAGAATTTATGCTCGTCTTGCCGGAGTTGCGCTTCTCGCTGTTTTCAGAAATGTCAACCCCATGTGTGATAAATGGGAATCAAGCGAGCCGTTACGTCAGTTCGAATAGCGCTCTCTTTGAGCAATGGCGATGGTATTGTTAATGACTGCCAAACCTTTGATGCGTTATGACCTTTACCGTGCAACGCCCACATCACGTGCATGAGTGGTAGTCGTCGTACGGATCTGCCTCAGTGGAATCACTTAGTATCCACCACTAACCGGGAATTTTTCCTGTCGTCAATGGCCGTCCCTCGGTCATTGTGTCTTGATGCACCGCGCATATATGCGCCCGGCGGCACTAAAAGTCCCTGTCACGTGTTCGGATGGATAAAAATAATTGTCTTTGGGGAAGGAAATGGCGCAGTATCTGTCTCATATATCGTTGGACACCTGAACCGCGCCGTAAAGGGAGGGATGAAGGAGTTAGTGAAATAATAAAGGTAGAAAGAGGTGCCGTAGTGGAGGGCTGCGGAATAATTTCGACCACCTGGGGATCTTTAACGTACACTGACATCGCACAGCACACGGGCGCCTTAGCGTTTTGCCTCCATAAAAACCCAGCCGCCGCGGTCGGGTTCGAACTCGGGTACTCCGGCTCAGTAGCCGTGCGCCCTAACCACTGAGCCAACGCGGCGGGTTGTTTGGGGTGCCCACAATTCATGATTGGCTTTGCGTATAAATGCAACTTCTGACGTTGTCAGTATCTACGTACTCTCCGTTGATCCTCTCCTTTTTATACAAGTTGGCCTTCTAGAAGGGAATCCAGGCGTTTGTTGAAAGCACAAACTACGCAAAAAAGCCCTCCGCACTTACAGGACGCACCCCCTAGCGGACCCGCCGCTGTGGCTCAGTGATTAGGGCGCTCGGCTACTGATTCGGAGTACCCGGGTTCGAAGCCGACCGCGGTGGCCGCGTTTCGATGGAGGGGAAACTCATGTCAGTGCGCGTTAAAGGTCCCCAGGTTTTCGAAATTATTCCGGAGCCCTCCACTACGGCACCTCTTTCTTCCTTTCTTCTCTCAGTCCCTCTTTGGAAAAAAGCTTGAAAAAAGTTCTAAATTCTAAATTGGTTTTTGGGCAAAGGAAATGGCGCAGTATCTGTCTCACATTTCGACGGACACCTGAACCGAGCCTTAAGGGAAGGGATAAAGGAGGGAGTGAAAGAAAGAGGTGCCGTAGTGGAGGGCTCCGGAATAATTTCGACAACCTGGGTGGTCTTTAACGTGCACTGACATCGCACAGCACACGGGCGCCTTTTGCGTTTCGCCTCCATCGAAACGCGGCCGCCGCGGTCGGGTTCGAACCCGGGAACTCCGGATCAGTAGCCGAGCGCTCTAACCACTGAGCCACGGCGGCGAGTCTAGCGGCTGGCGCATATCCAAATTCCGTTTCGAGACTCAAGAGAAGGAGACCGTGGGGGTCTGGTAGGAATGAATTCTTGCCAACTATGTGCTGTTGAAATACTTGCGGGCTTCACCGCATACCACACTGTGGTTTTCACAGTGGAAACCACAGCGTGGTTTCTCCATAGCGTGGCTGAACACCTGTAGTGAAGTAGCGTGCCAAAAACGCAGTTCCCAGCCTGTACTATAAACAAGATGAGCGCTGTGGCGGAGAAGAGACAAAGCTAATGACCTTTGTTTTTAAGTCACCGGCAACAGGTGTCGCATTTAATATTAAAGAGTGCAGTACCCAGTCGAGAAAGGACGTCTCACATTGCGGAATAAAGGAAGTCTGAGCAAAATTTACTTCAGAACTTCTGGTGAATAAACATTTCTAGTCTGATTGGTCCCCGTTGAATCTGTCCACTACAGAATACCGGGCGTCGAGATGAGCCGCCAGCATGGTAAGGAGTATGACGATAATGGCGGATGGGATGCAGGCGATTTTTCGTCAGTCATAAAATGGGGCTCAAAAAGTACCCTATTTTGCGCTACTGATTTACTTATTCGCTCAACTAATCCAACGGGATTATTGAACTTTGCATTATGTATTGTTAGTTTAATTATTAGATTGAATGTTGCGGTAGTAAAAATTAGAGGCAGTCTAGGTTCATAGCTTTAGTTTATTATAAGGGCTCCAAGAAGCGTTCCTTCGCTCAAATTCAATTTCGAAACGGCGGAGAAAACGTCGAGAAAGAGCGCATGAATGCATTAAGCGTTACAAGCGTGTAAGAAGGCTGCTGTGAGACACTCTTGATAAATTGGCGCGTGCGTCAGCCACTGAAGTGCGTGTTGCGCTTGTTTCATTGTAACGCAGAAGCATGAGAATCTTGGCGAGCTTTTTTATACATTGAATGACAAAGTACGGGAAAGTTTGGAGTTACAACATACAGGGTTTCGCTTTAAGCTGTGCCGTTGCTCTGCAGTGCACGATTGATATTTTTAGCGCGAAAGCAAGACGGGACATTAGCACACACACAAACTCTCGCATCCTTCCGCTGGCGCCGAACATAGTTGTGTGCAGTTGGGCTGGAGCTGTAAGGGTCGTATGGTCTAGGGAGTGTATGTGACCCTTATAGTGCCATCTCAGGTCACGTGATCGAGAGGTCTATCAAAGGGGATGAACTCAAACAGGAAGTGACGAAATACGGCTGTCCCCTTCGTCTGGCGCATATATATATATATATATATATATATATATATATATATATATATATATATATATATATATATATATATATATATATATATATATATATATGTGCAAGATAGAAAGTCTTGGAGTTTTGTTCCGTCTTAAATTACCACAAAATATCGCCCAGGCTAAAATTTTCTCCATTTTCCGCGTAAGTTTTATGGTGTGGGTTCCGCGTAAGTCTGCATCATGTGGGTTCAAAAATTCGCCTGCGCGCTGCCCCTGCTTTATCACTTGTTTTTTTTTTTGCTTTGAATTGCGCATGCGCCCTGTAATCACTGCTAATCTTGGGTCACTGTATAAAGTCGTGCGGATCGCCTTATTAAAGTTGTTAGTTCAGCGCACTGTGTGTCTCGTCCTCCTTTTGTCCGTCGTCCGCCAGCGCTTCAGTGTTCACAAAGTCAAACCAACTCGCCCAGCTTCACACCCTGCTCAAGTTTTATGACGCCGTCACGTAAAGGAAAGTAAAGTTCTAGGCCAGTTGACGAAACATGACGGCTAAACACCGCAACAGACACAGAACGGATGCAGTCGATAACTCAGGGGGCACTTGCAACTGGAAATTTATTTAAAAACATCCCGGCTTTTATAATAGATCGCACCTGTGACCCTACAACCAAGAGTAAGGTACGACGTGGACATAAAAACAAAACAAAGCAACTCAAGATCACCGGCAAACCTTAAAAGACGGCAACCCTCACGTGGAAGTGAACAAATGAAAGGGCTCACGATAAATGGCCCCAGTTGTATATGGAAATGATAACAGACAAGTTCCCAAAGTTGAAAGAACACAACCACACGTGGAAGTGATGACATGAAAACCACAGCACAAAAAGACACGAAAAGGACATGAAAAGGAAAGGAAGGTAACCAAAAGGTCACGTGACAAGAAAACCAAATTCCTTTTAGAGGATGGAGACCCGCCGCGGTGGCTCAGTGGTTAGGGCGCTCGGCTACTGATCCGGAGTTCCCGGGTTCGAACCCGACCGCGGCGGCTGCGTTTTTATGGAGGAAAAACGCTAAGGCGCCTGTGTGCTGTGCGATGTCAGTGCACGTTAAAGACCCCCAGGTGGTCGAAATTATTCCGGAGCCCTCCACTACGGCACCTCTCACTTCCTTTCTTCTTTCACTCCCTCCTTTATCCCTTCCCTTACGGCGCGGTTCAGGTGTCCAACGATGTATGAGACAGATACTGCGCCATTTCCTTTCCCCAAAGAGCAATTATTATTATTATTATTTTGGAGAATGGAAACAGAAGGAGCGCCGACACACTCATCCGGCTGCGAACGCAAGATGGCAACCGCCTCTACAAGCTGTCTTTCAAGTTGTCCCTTCCTTTTCCCTATAATATGAGTATCGCTGAACTGCGGACAACGGCCTGACTACTGCGGCATTGAACTGGCAGGTGTGAACACCCTGCCTCCTCTAAAGAACGCGCGTGCTCTCTTAAACGATGATTTAAGCACCTACCGGTTTGTCCAGTATAAAAATGGCCGCAACGGCGTTGTCACCTCCGTTGGTCCTGATTCTGTTGCGGTTTTTAGTCTTTAACTGAACCGCCTTGCCAAACAAATTTTGCAAATCTTTAAGCCACCTTGACTGTGGTGTAACGCGTACTCAGAAACTGCCGCCAATGCGTACTGTTTGTTTAATAATCACCTTTCTTCTGCAAACTTCAGAAAAGTGCTAACAAGATGTCACCAATATTTTCTTGCTAAATTGGCGTGTCCGTGGGTTTCTGCATGAAATCATTCATTATCATTTGATCTCCACGCTTCCATAATGATGATTAACCTAGCAACCTAAATATAGTAACTGGAGTTACGTGGGCCCTCTCCTCCTATCCTCTCTCCCTGTCCCTCACCTCTTTCATTTCATTTCTCCATTCTGCCTGCTGTCCTTTATTTCCGCTGCCCCAGCTCAGGTGCTTCAGTATCGATGGCAGATGCCGGGGCTAGCAAAAATTTTTTCCTTCCTTTTTTATTATTATTATTATTTAATAAAACCACTACTGCTACTACGTGGGCAGAAGCGGTCTGAAGACAGAGACGAATAGACTGAGTTTATGAAAATGACATTTCCCTGGCTTGTCGGCCAGGTTTTTCTCTGTCGTTGAAAAGTGGGGCCTTTTTGAGGCACATTCAGCGTTCACGATGCGGTCTACACCGTTTCCTTAAAACTTTCCAGGAACAAGAAATTCTGCGTTTCTTTAAAATGACATCCCGACAGCTACGAATCCTTAGCTTTCTAAGAAAGAGCATTGCCGTTTGAAGCTCTATATTTTGCTCTCTTTATTTTGTCTGATTGTCGGAATCAGTCTGTTATATTCAGCGGAGAAAGCAATTTCTAAGTAATGGGTTTCATAGGGATGCTTTTTCAAATCTTAAGGACATCGGTTGGGCAAGATATATCGGAGAGGCATGAATCTTCTTGTATTTTTTTTTTGTATATACCCGCATAAAGTATGTTGCTATGGCACTCTAGAAGGCCGGCATTGCAAAATAAAACAGATGTGAAACCAACTGTGCTCAAGGAAGAACTACGTTTCATTCAAATAGAAAGCGTACAGTCAGCGTCTGCCTATAGCCCACTTTGCGCGTGCGCTTTCAGGACCGACAGAATATTTGTCTTTTAGTACAGACTTCAAACGACATCGCATTGCTAGTTTCGCACCGGTCTGACGTCAATACTGAGCTCTGTAATAAAGAATTGGCATAAAAGTACATTCGTGATAAGTGACGCTATGCGATGCATTTTTTGCTCATCTTTAATAAAGAAAATATAGAGAATCACCAGCTTCGAAGAGTGCTGGGAAGGTTCTGACCACGTGCGATTTATTATGCGTCCAATTAATTGCGATCAGGAAGCTTGCTAGCGATGCGGGCTTAGCGCCTTGAAAACAAAATATTTTGAATGGTCTTTAATTTCTTTTAGAAGATCCTTGTTAATTTTTTTTCTATACGTGATGCAACATTCTGAATGACTACACACACGCAACACGATTTCTTTTGCAACTTAGCCCGCATAATATCTGCGGCAATAAACGAAGTAAAACTAGAATATTGAACGATTAAATGCTTAGAAATAGATTTTATAATCTAGTAGCTCTTAATTATAGCAACAATCAGATTGGTCGGAGTCAGTCAGATTGTGTGACATGACTTGGTGCATGTTTACGTGAACGAAAACCAACGCATCAGTGGGGACGAATTTGTTTGACGCAAAAGGAAGACGGATAATTCGTCAAAACGTTAATGCATAAAGTGTTAGCGTTTCTGGTTTGTGCGTGCATTAAAATTCACATTCTAGCACACTATTGTGAAATACGAATGCATATGCACAGAGAAAATTATGATCTTTCCAACCATTTGGAACACGTAAAATCACTGGTAACTAAAGCAGGTCTGCATTTCAGAGAAAACTTACAATGCAGCAATACTGATCTATTGTTTGCGGTGTTTTTCACCCTGTTATAAAATACAACATAGAAATAGCACTGTGCAACTCCAAAGGAGCCGAGACGTGCATCATTGGGCTAAAGTGCACGGCTTCGTTCACGGAGTTCTTTATAGCGCTACAAAAAAACAAGGACACAGGAAGAAGTACACAGGACGGGCGCTGTGTCCTGCGTACTTCTTCCTGCGTCCTTGTCTTTTTTTTTTTGCAGCGCTATAAAGAACTTCGAGAAACTATGCTTCACCAACTAGCCCCACAACGTGTTAAGTGCTGGTTCACGGGTCAGCAGCTAACACTTATTTAGTGTCTTTAAAGAACGCAAAACACTAATCTTCACCGAATACTGGTGTTGCTCAACTGTGTCCTCCTATGAAAAGCTCGGACATTCTCTATATTTGGTTGGTCGTTATTTCATTATTTTGCGCAAATAAATTCTTACAGCTTGTGTAATAGTTCAAAATGCTTATATTTCGTTCTGTACTTCAGCACAGCTTGTTCAAGTACATTTTGATATAGAAATGGTTGATCATTATGGGAAAGCGAAATAATGTGGATTAAAAGCGAATGATTTAATTCCCCACTAGGAATGATGAGAATGCTGCCCAGCTTTCCAACTCAAAATGGTGCGCAATAATTGTTGTAGCGCTTAGATTTGCGGTATTAGTAGTCGTGTCAAAAGTGAATTCGTAAATGTATGCGGATATGCAGCTTCGCTTTAGCTGTAGGTCGAGGACCTACGAAAATGCAGATTGGAGCTGAAGTTCATAAACTATATTCTGCATTTGTAAATGTTTATGATTTTCGGATTCGGCCTCATGATTGAAATGAATCCGTAAGTGCAATTGTAAGTTTAAGAAGGGTGGAAAGCTGGGCGAGTTGATAATAAGTCATTGTGGGTGGACAACACAGACGAGCGCTGTTGTTTTCTTGCTTTTGTACGTCGTCTGCTCACAATGGAAATTTAAACAATTTCTTACAATATCTGAATAAAGCTGCAAGAAGATCATACAGAGTTGCCTTCTATATTTTAGAGTGTTTTCCTTGATCTTTTCTCTCTGCCAGATTTAATGAAGCCGAAAGTGCAGAACTTTGTCAGGCGCAGCACAGTTCGCCTGGTTATTTTTGTTTTCTGCGCCTCAACAGCTGTGAGAAAAGTAGGCCTTCATTCCCACCTCAGTCTATGTGTCGAAGAAAAAGTTCAGCCCCAAATTTCAAAGCTTTATTCACGGAGAAATCATTTCTTAATACAACTAAAGTAAACATGACCGAAATGACTTGCAGAGACTTTTACCTCGCATGCGATTTCTACGACTCAGGCAAAAGGCGCATCTACCCTGACCACAGAATAACTCGGGGATGGGTCAGTACGTCAGAGAGGTGGACAGTCTAAGTATACGAGAAAGGGAAAAAATGAAGTTTAAGTCGGAAAGTTGAATAACGGGGGTCGCTCTATGAAAGGTCGGAGGCAGCAACTTGCGATTAAGGTGACCGGCATAGTTTGTCGTATACTCGGCGTGTAGCGGCACCGAAAGAAATGTTTCATGAGAAATGGCTTTGTATTTGCGCCCAGCGCACAGACGAGCGTGAAGACATTATATATGAGCAGTTTTTTTTTTGTCTAAATGAGTGAAATCCAGACACCAAATATAGGCAATGTTCAGCTGCAATTGTAAGTTCGCCCTATTATCTCACCCTTGAAGAAGTATCAAAATTAAACGGGCTATATAGTTAGCATTTTGAGGCATAGCACATATCAGCTTCCAATAAGGGAGTAATTTCTCATTCGCATACGCCGAAGCGTAGCCATATGACTATTTGTATATATATCCCAAGGAGCACAGGTCATAGGCCCAATATTGCAACACGATGGTCCCATCCTGGTCCTTTGTAGGGCCAGCTTTGCCAGTACAGTTCCAGTGTTGGGCCAATTACTTGTGCTGCTGTCCGTATGTCCAAACCGTATGCTCAAACCGTACGGTTTGAACATACGGTTTGGACATACGGTTTGAGCAATACGGTTTGAGCCACACGGTCTGAGCCATACGGTTTGAGCCATACGGTCTGAGCCATACGGTTTGAGCCATACGGTTTGACCAACACTTCTTACTTCGAGTTAATCATCAATTCGCTCTCACCTTACCATTACCTTGCCGTCCGAGTTAGCTCAGTTGGTAGAGCGACTGCTCCGGTGTAGCGGTGGTCCTGAGATCGAACTCCGGACCAGGGCGAATTTTTCTTCAACTGCGAAGTTTCTGCCTAAGCTGTGTAGCTTTCCTTTGTAGCGGTATGGCTACGCTTGGGTGGATGCCAATGAGTAATTACTCCCTTATTACAAATTTACTCCGCCTTGGGGTATCCCCCTAAAAAATTTGCCATCAGCTTCCTAAGTGTTGCTGCGGATAAAACAAAAGGCTTTGGATGGCATGTAAACATTATAGTTCATTGTTGCATTATTCTTACCCTGTATACAACTCAAGTATTAGGTTGTAATGACGGCGCTTGGTTTTCAGATCGCATCAGCCTTTGCAAATAAAGACAATTTGTTTAAATGGCTTCAGCATTTTGCTACAGCGAAGCAATTGATAATTAAAAGCGTCCGTTCTAATGTGCAACACGATATATGAGTGCAGCGCCTGGAGTGAGTGAGTGTGGTTTCAATTTCCGGTTTTTGGAGTCCTTTAATAATTGAGTGCGGGAATGAAAGCAGATTTGCTTGTCCGAATTAGCTTTAGTGCAACTACTTTCTGGAATACAGATTAGACCTCAATTTGAACGACTGTATTTTGAATTTGTTAAAGCTTATCTATTTTAGCACTCGACCATACCAATTAATTTTGATAGTAAAACAAAGCATTCCTACTAAGAGCTTCCTGAAAAAGTGGAAAATACTAGAGAAAGCTGCTTTGCTGAAAGAGCTGCATCGGAATCCAACAAATTCTGAGGGCAACCCGGAATTTTCAGTAAAGCTTTGCGAGGAGTAATTCTAGAGGCCTGTGTAATGTACGATGTCAGTACAGGTTGAAGAACCCCAGTGGTCGAAATTTCTGGAGCCCTCCACTACGGTGTCCCTTATAGCCTGAGTCGCCTTGGGACGTTAAACCAGCCATAAACCATGAATAGTTGTGATGCTGGGTAGGAGGACTTCCTGTAAAAAGCATCGCGAGGTTGAAGAACGTTCCGGTCGCTGCTGCAACTACGTTCGCGGGTGTGCCTGTTCGGGTGCAGGCACAAGAGAAAAACTCGACAGGGAAGAGAGCGTTAAGATCGTTCTGAAAAAAAAAAGCCAGAGAGAAGCACAGACACATTTAAAGCAGCTGTGAGATCAGCAGCTTGAGTAGCGGCCACCACGAGAAAAGTTGAGAGGAGTTGGGTGCCTTTGAATCCATTTAGATGATTCTGAAGACATTTTTGGAGACCGTATTAAAAAGGGCAGACAGTATTACGCGCTTGGCATGACATGGTATTTTCAAGCGTAGAAATTCTACGGCGTTGCAAAAATTCTGCGATCCCTGTGGCATTCTTGAAATCTGCAATTAGCAGCACTAAACTAAGCTCTCAGAGGACAGTGAATGCTTTGGAACATTTTCTGAGACAGTGTCAAACTTTCCTCAATCTGTTTTTCCGCCCAATGATTTAGGGCCTTTACTTCTCACCGTTCTTCTTACCCTCGCTTACAGCTAGGTCTTAGTCTTGGCCTCAATAATAATGGAAGAGATATGACGCACCTCCCTCAGATTTCGGAAAATCAAGCCAGTCTTTGCCACATATACCTGTTTTATTTGGTAGTAGTGGCAATAAACAGTCCTAGTTGCAATGAGGTAACTAGCGCTAAAAAGTACATTCCTCGGTTAGTTCTCTGAATGACGACATTGGCTTATGTGGAGTCATCAGAAGCAAGCTCAGTTTGAACTTGTTGTTGTGTTGCACGCAGGGCACTAAAACAGATATAAGAGGGATGCAATAGCCGGAATTGATCGCGTGGGAACCACAGAGATGTAATATTGTGCGCTAATTTGACCGCATGGTTTATAACGTTGTATTATATATATGTGTTCGATGCAGTGTTCTCAGGTTTTTATCCAGTTTTATGCACGTCTTCCGTTCACGCTAGTGGTCTTGGTGGTTTAATAAAAACCGTGCCGAGACATAAATTTCTTAAAGACATAAAACAGCCACCTGCCGGAGCAATGGCGCATCGCTCAATCGTTGTACCACAGCGTCGGTAGAAATAGGAGCACTGCCCGCCATCTATTAATCTGATCGAGAAGGTCTTGACGTCAGCACCGCATGACCACCACTGGACCAATCATAGGGCACTGCGCAAGTTGAAAATGTGAGTACAGCTAAAATTTGGAAGCATAGCCACCCTCAAAAATTCCCACGGACACTGAAATTTTCGGAAGCAGGCCAACCCCAGAAAATGGATTATGGTGGATTGGTAGGTCGGATTACTATAATTCCTTAGGACAATTCAATGGAGGGTACTTGAGCATTCTAGTAGATTGTGACTCACGAAAACCATATAAGGGCAATGGAACAGGTTCCATGCGGAGTTTTGGGAGGGAAAATCGCAAGAACATTAGGCACTCACCGTGGACGTCACCTAAACGCCATCGCATTTTCTTCTTTAAGAATGTTGCTCGGAAGGCGCCCGTGTTTTATATCTCGGAAAGTCAGCAAATGTCACTGGCCACCCGCCGTGGTTTAAAGTCATTAGGACGTTCTTTACTGAGCACTGAGCAGCGAGTTAGAACTTAAGCATGGTGGCCGCTGCTGGAAAAAGGCGGTAATCAAAAATACCCTTTTGTGTTGCGACGTTTGTGAATGATAAATAAGCGCAGCTGGCTGAAACTGATTGGAAACTATCTAGGACAGCGTGATTTGTATTGCAGTTCGTGCGTTTGCCAAAAAAATTGTTTTCAACCAAATGCGATTAATCAAAAGCTTGCTGCAGACTCCTACGTGCCCGGTTCGTCACGTTCACAAGGTCATAGGTTACACTGCATTGCTTAGTTATTCACATGATGTGCCGTTTTCATTCAAAAGGCGTGGTTGCCAAAGGCTCTTTAAAGCGTAAGATCATGATTATGATCTTACCATGAACGGAAACCTTTGAAGGAACTTATTGGTAGTTTTCCTCGCACACATATCCTCCTTGATGCTTCTCTTTTCTTTGTGTCTAAGTCATTACTTATTATAAAAGCACATATTTTATGTCAACGCGTACATCCCCAGAGAGTGGGGCAAGTGCCTCCCACCAGTTGGCAGACCCGCAAATCCTTGCCTTTTCACCCTCAATCTTCCTATAAAAACCAACAACATTCGTGAAGTTCTGCACAATTGTATTTTGCCGACAACGACGACAAAGGTTAGCAGTCGACGGAGCCGAGGCGTCGCAAGCGGTTTCCTGACACCATCGAACAATAACTGAGTCCAGCCTTTCTCCGAGGATCCTAGGAGTGTGCGTACAAGTTTTATGTCTCTATGCGACTGTCAATATCATCTACAAATGAACCACTGACGGGAAAGCCTGCGATAGAAACCGCCAAATTGAGATATTCAGGTGTATGAAATTCGAAGAGGGATTATAGGGATATTGCAGTTGTTGATACTTGGAGTACGAATAATAATAATAATAATTAGTTTTTAGGGAAAGGAAATGGCGCAGTATCTGTCTCATATATCGTTGGACACCTCAACCGCGCCGTAAGAGAAGGGATAAAGGAGGGAGTGAAAGAAGAAAGGAAGAGAGAGGTGCCGTAGTGGAAGGCTCCGGAATAATTCCGACCACCTGGGGATCTTTAACGTGCACTAACATCGCACAGCACACGAGTGCCTTAGCGTTTTGCCCCCATAAAAACGCACCCGCCGCGGTTGGGTTCGAATACAAACTACTTTCTTCACTGCATCGCAGTTAAAATTGACAAACTATGACCTGTGTCCATATGAACTACCATCATGGCTTTTTGAGGCTGGTCTATTGAAACATATGCTCATGTGGCTTTATCGGGGGGGGGGGGGGAAGAGGAGTCTCGTCTACTTACTAAATGTTTGCTGATGCGGTTCCCCCCCCCCCCCCTTGATGTTCGGTAGGGGCTCTCAGAGAGCGTCTTGCACCATGTCTCTGTTCATTTCCCCTGCCTTGTGCATATGCGGGGATAGGGAGCCAGTGGCTGCTAGAATCGTGGTTGTATTCATGTCAATAATATCCCTGATGTGCTGCGAAGGTGGTAAGGTGGTCAGGCTACGGCGCCACCCTGTACCGCTGGATTATTATTAGAAGGTAATGGATGTTCCACGCTAGTATGGACACACCTCCATAGCCTGGATGAACTCCCTCTGCAGCAAAGACAGTAGCCGGGCGGGAAGTTTCCAGCGAATAGTGCAAATCGAACACATTAATGTGATTTTCATTAAGTTTCCAAGTGCACTTTCAAGTGCAATAAGTTGGGAGCTGAACTTCTCAGCTTGCCTGTTGGACCGCTCCTCTGCTCGCCAACTGCCGGAGCGTAGCAAGTTGATTGAGGCTCGCGGCAATACTAGTGTGAATTATATGGATTCTGCTATGGGTTATTGAGTCCAAATAGAAATGCTCACGATATATGTTGACAAAGGTACGTTGGGTAGAGAGAGATAAGTTATGTACGCAGAGATTAATAAAGGAAATTCATACAGGGTTAACCGGCGGCCCTATGTAGTGCATATTGCGTACACAGCATGCTAGGAAGCATATAGCGTTTCAAACGTCGCAATCAAAGTTACCGTTGATTCTCTATTGAACGTTTGACGCTGTCGTTGCTGCGCGGCTTGATGGTTGCATGTGTTTTGCAGACCTGGTTCTATTCTTTGCACAAAGTCGGTGCCCCAACCGTCGGTTGCTATCTGTTTTTGAGTGTAGTAGAAAGTTTGGAATGTTTTTCAGTCTTATTTTAATTACGTGGGGGCGAGTAGTGAAAATCTTAGAGGGACGTTTGAGAGTGTTGAATTAGTTCTCAAGGATTTTGTTTACGCTAGGAAGGCTACTTCTTAAGGTAGGTATCAAATTTGTTCGGCGATCCATCTTTTTTTATTGCTCTGACGTCCGTCTAGTAATTGCTCTCGGTTGAGTTTACAAGTCCTTTGTATGACAACGTCGAGAACGGCGGGGGGATGTCGCTGCCTAGGCAGGAATACTGGCATACGGTTGCCGTTCCTTGCGAAGTATTGCTCTTAGGAACAAAGTCTTTTACATCGATGAGCCTGAAAGTATGCGATGCTTGTGTTTGGGTGTCGAGAATTACGGCTCTGAATGTGTCGGCATCATACTGGGTCCATGAATTTTCTGTATTCTTTAATGGTAAGCGAATCTTCCATGACACAAATCCGCGGTGTAAGAATACGTTTTCTTACACCGTGCACAAATCTCAACTTCCAGGAAGTTAATTGCAATGGGCGTACGAGTGTGTGAAAGATATGCTGGCGTGGCCCAGATGAAAGTTTTCACGGAAGTTTAAGAGTTATTGTTCTGTGTCAGGCCACATAAATCTGTGGTTATGCTGCTAGTTATTCGACCGGACAGCATGTTCCAGAACGATATTTCACGTCTTCGTAGACATCTGCTAAAATCTTACACCTCCCAGGAACGCCGGCACCAGGGTGGCTAGGGGGCCAGAGCGCCACGCTCGTGTATTCATTGGGGGTCTCCCGCCATTTAATGGGGTACTTCCACATGAACATGTACATTAAAAAAAAGAATAGGGCGATGAATAGGAGTGATGCAGATGAAATGTGATCGCCGGCTTCTTTCAGTTCGAAATCGATTACAGTGAAGAATAAATTTTAGTTCTTAGTCCTGTCCCAACTGCTTCATTTCTGGAAAACACTAGCGGAGCAGACGACAAAAACACAAAGAACAGAAGTGAACACCACGGGTGCTAGACGAACAAGACTGTGAGCCAACAAGTCGACAAATACACACTACTTAACTCCATTTCTAGCTTTGTTGAACTTCCAACTACACAACTTTGCACTGTTTGTCTGTTCCCGCTCAAAGCCGCTGGCACTCGGGTTTATAGCTTTGTTTGTGATGCAAAAGGCGACCATATTTATCTCGATTATTCGCACACAGACGGAGACGATTCTACGTTGTTCCAGACTGTTGTGGTTAGTTTCCTAGATGTGCATATGGAAACGTAGCGACGTTTCTGATAAACAATTTTTATTTAAAGGGTGTACAAACAGTCCTGTGCGAAAAGGAAAGCAAAGCAAAAAAAAGTTGGACAATAAATTTAACAGGAAAGAGTGAAGAGTAGTGCTCTAATAACAAACTAATATTCGCGCTTTGAGCTATGTGGAGGTAGGGACAGTGAGATGTGCGCTGCATGCGTAAGCGTGGCCAACGTTGTGGCAGAAACACAGCACTAGCGCAATACGTGTTGGCGTAGACAACACTGCCGCAGAAACGCGGCAGTGGAGCGTAGGTCGCCGGCGTACATTGGGTGAATTGGCATTAAAAATGTAAATGTTGAAGAAACTGGCTCCCTGGTCCAGTGGACAACTCAGTCGCGCTTTCAGATACGTGGCGATGGCGTCCACCAGTAACACTATGCTTTCGCACAATGTTTTGTGCTTAACAATACTAAACCGCCAGCCTCTTTTCACTTGTGCCAACAATCAAGATTTTTCATAGTCACGTTCTTGTGTCGTGCAATTGCCTTTCTCATAGCCGAAACACGCTGGCGAAGTGCAGGAAGTGGTTTAGAAATGAAGGCAGCCAAACGAAGTGCAGAAATTATTTAGATGACAAGAACTACGAAGCCGTCATTCGCTTGCCACCTTATTGAAAGATTCATTACCCGTTGCCAAAAAGAGAAAAATACATATGTGCGTAAGAAAAAGTGGGCGCGCTGCCGCGTTTTTAATGTCACAGCGAATTAAGAAAGTTGTATTTGCTTTTTCCTAGACTCAACAAATCAACTTTGATGCCGGCCGCTAATCTAGAACACGCTGCCTGAAGAGGTGATTGGCAGGTACCATATTGTTTATGGCTTAACTGACAGTAGACAGCGCTCTCCTACATGTTAGCTTGCAATAAATAATAAAACTGCGCAAGTGAGGCTTTGGCCGAACTAAATTGACTGCATTGTCTTGTTTTTTTTGCGCGATAGCACAAATAGCGATTTATTGCAAAGTTACTGGTGCAGCACAAGTGATTTTGTTATATGGAGGCTCAGCTGTTTCATATATCTGGATTTAGCATTTTGGAAGGTGACAGAGGAGGCTGAATATTAGGCACATATACTGAATATTATGATTGCTGTGTTCCATTTAGGTTTAAGCAATAATACCACCAGTGTTCCAATTTTTATGGGTATTAAAGAGGCCTTCTAGAAACCCCCATTAATTCCGTTGAAGAAAAGCTCGTTTTAGTACAGGCAGTCTTGCTCATGGTAGAACGTTTATAGCCCCATACACTCAATGACCATATAGTTTTTCAGCCTCAGTGGTGGCTGAGTAGCTCTGCACGGAGGGCAGTGCACGCATCTTGATGGAGACCGAATAGAGAAGCACCATTGCACTGCGCCATGCTTCAAAGGGCACATTCCAGCTTTGAGGCGTAACACAATCACTCATTGAAACCCCATCATTGTGTGTGTCTTGTTCACTCTCTTGTCCGTGTCTGTTTATATGCGCTGGTAACATGCGCGATTACACCATCATTCAGCAGCTGTATAAAGTCTTCGCAGCATAACTGCCAAGTGCAGAAGAGCCTATGCTATACAATCAGTATTTTAATGAGTATAAGGGTGAAACCTGTGAATTCAGGAGTGATTTTAAGGGAGTTCTTTCATACTATCATTTTTTTAAACCAAAATTAATTGCCCCAGGGCATCAATGATGGGTAAAGGTGTGATGAATGATGTAGTAGAGATTAAATGAATGGAAAGAGGTTAGCTGATTTCATGAAGTCCAGTAGAGAACGATGGTACGGTCCCTGCGTCCAGACAATGTATGAAGCAGGGTTGCTTGGTGAAAGACCTGCTACCATCAGGTGCCAGATCCTTGTAGGCTTGAGAGCTGGGCAGTCCCACAGTAAGTGATGAATGTCGGCCTCAATGTCCTCGTGTTTACATATCGGAGACCCTGGCCGAGGAACATACCATCATACTATAATTTTATGCACAAAAAGCACTTTGCAGGGCGGGAACTGCTGAAGGAGGTTTTTTTTTTTTTTTGCAGGCATAACTACGCTCTCAAGTCGCAGTTATAAACTCCGACAATGGTTAATAGTCCTGCGCAGCTTAGGCGTGCACAAGGCTTGACTGACAGCAGTTTACGGAACGCCTTCTGTCGTTCAGAGGGGAAAAAGGTACGTAAAATTTTCAGAACTTTTCCCAGCGCCGTAAACATCCATTGCGTTAAATCAAGTCAGGCCATATCGAGGCGGAAATGACTAAATATGGGGAGTGAGCGACGGTCCAAAGCTTCTTAATTTTACCTGCTCTCATCAGAAGGCTCTTTGTAAACACTGCTGTGGCGTGTTTTGACTACGTAACTGCTTGCCTCGTAACCAAATACAGCGGCGAAGCACGACAAACGGTTAACGAGAAAAGGTGACAGGGAAATGAAGTACAAAAATCGTTGAAGATGAGAAGAAACCGGAAGAAGGCATTCGTAGGTGGTAGTGGAACATTCCTTTGCTGTTACGCGGAACTTTAGAAATGCGAATAAGTGGGCGATAACTCCGAGTGTACAGAAGAACAGCGAATAGAGCAAGCTGCGTCGGCGTTTTTTTTAGATGCAGCAAGCAGTCATGATTCACAGCGCGAATATGATGTAGGCTGTCTGCAGAGGGAGTTGATCAATTGCTCATTGTGTGTTGTTTACGCAGAACTGCTGAGATACCACCGACTGGGCCGGCATTTAGTCGCAAATATGTTTCGAATGACAACACTTGCCTCATTTGTTTCTTCTTTTCTTTTGTTAGCAAAAGAGGCTAATTTTCTGGAGAACATAATTTTTTTCCCTCTTCAGACCAGCTGGCATTGTTTGATTTTTTTTATTTTGTCTTCTATTGTAACAGCTGTAGATATGGCTAAGAAGCCTATTATTGTTCCTCTCTAGTTTCATTCTAGTTTGCAGTTTAGTGCTGTCTTGGCGCTTTCGGAAGATATGTGCCGATAGAAATCCGCTGCGGTGACTCAGTGACTTTGGCGTTCGGCTGCCAATCCCAGTGTGGCGGGATCGTATGCCGACTACAGCGGCCGCATTTCGACGGAGGCGTAATGAAACAACGCGTGTGTGCAGCGCGATCCCACCGTAAGTCGAAGAATTGCAGGTGGTCTAAATTAATCCGGAGGCGTAGACTACGGCTTCGCTCTTAGCTCATGTGTCGCATTATTCGGGACGTTTAACACCGCATACCGTGAGGTAGAAAAAAAACTAAATCCTCCTGCGTTCAGAAAATGTGGTTGATAGTACTTATGAAGGAAGACAACAGTCGCTGAACGAGAAAAAGTTAAAGGATTGTCTTTCCCTCGTGATATTAGTAGTGCAATCTTTCTTTACCTGAGAGGTAATTGATTAGGAAATAGAGGACAAAACCACCACATATCGCCAGTGAAATCCGAACCCGCGTTGGCTTCCTCCTTTTGCATGTCATAACGGGTCCGTAATTTCTCTAGCTTTGCTTATAACAATAGCACTCTTGCTTTCTGTGAAAAAGCGTATTACCCCACAAAAACAACGAATGACGCCTGCGACTCGTAGCTATGGATCAGTAGTTCTCGCGTTTTTGTTGAGCTTGAAGTCTTGGGTTGAAATGCATTCTTGGTGACAGTTGGAGGCGGAGGCGCAATATATAACTCATGTGTTGTGCAATGTCAGATCATGTTCAACCCCCCCCCCCCCAGTTGTAGAATCTTATCTGAAGCCCAGCCCTGCGGCGTACTTCATAGAAAGATCTCCAAACACGTATTGCAGGCAAAATTGATTATTTGAATAAAATCATCTTTCAGAAGCAGTCTGAACTAGTCTCTAGCTTGGCGCCATGTCAACAATGCCATGTCTTACACCATCAATTTTATTGGATAAACACAGCTCGTCCGACGCTTTGGAAGCTATTGTTACTCTGAGCTTAGCTTTTTTATAACGTCGTTGTCTCAAGCGCATTGGTGTGTGCGCATAATTTTCAAGGAACCTATTCGTATACTTCGATAGAATCGCAGTTATAAACGCCGAGAAATGTCGACATTCTGCGCAGTTGCATCGTGGAATTATTTCTTGACTCAGCCTCAGGCAAGCGCCTACTGACGCCGGGGACGCGCAAAGAGTACGTAAAATTTTTCAGGAGGTTGCAAATGCCCGTTAACATGCACGTATAAATGTTACGTTTGAAAAATTTTGGAGAGAAAGGTGCAGTGAGCGGATAGTAGTTAATGAAATTCACACACATCTAGTATGATACAGCTCAAGAAAAAAGAGGCAGACTCTCCTCAAACGAGGGTAATCCTCTAGCCACTGGCGTTTTCATGACGTCACGTTTAGTGCATGGTTACTCGGCAGTCGAGCTAGCGTGCCAGGGGATTAGCTTAGCGTGATCGGGCAATAAGCATGTATTAACCGCAACATCACGAAAATTTGTCGTCCCGGTTGACTGCAGGACTTTCTTTGAATCTCGTTTGTCGCTTCTTTCCTGGGTTATAACCGACTGCAGTTTATTTTATTCGTTAAGCATTGTGTAGTAGCCCTCTGTGAGGAATGTTGGCCCCTCTCGACACTTTATCCCCATAAACGCTGTTTGGCTGCTGTCTCCTAGTGCACGTCGTACTACAATAGACAATCAGAACGTCTTTTCCCCTATTTTTTTGGCCAAATTACGACTGTAAAAACGAAGTAAACATATCCATTCAAAGCGGTGGACCTTTCTTGGGCCGGCCCGGCCTTATCTACTTGTAACTCTGCGTCATGGCGCTGCTGTCAATTGTTGAAGATGGCGGTAGTGCTTGACATTCGTTCTCATTCGTAAAAAAAAATAAGAATTGGTTCTTGGGGAAAGGAAATGGCGCAGAATCTAGTTCACATCGCGGCGGACGCCTGAACCGCGCCGTGATTAGTTTACTATGGAGCAAGGGATGAACGCCCATTGAAACCCACAAGAAAATGCAGTCCACGTACGGGGAAGATGTCTCGCTTTGAGAAGCGTGCGGTGGTAGCGTTTCGAGTTCGCAAAAGGCCGTGAAGACTTGCCTGTGATAGCAAAATTTCGTCCAGTGCTATGTGTTGGGAAATCGATGTTAACGGCCTTCTGTGATCGGCGAAGACCACTCCTGCTTAATTTCATGCCAAAAGGTGCAACCATCAATGCCGACAGTTATTGTTCCACACTGTCACGTATACTGGCTGCCATCAGGCGAAAGCGGTGTGGAGAACGTGGTTATCCTCCGCGATAACCACGTTTTGCCATGTAATGGGGCCCGAGTGCCGTCAAGTGAATTAACGTTCACTTTTTGTTTCGGGTCCCTCATTTCTTGCTGAAGTGAAAATAAACTTCAAACTTCAAAATGCGAGACCACATGTTACAATCGGAACTGCCGACAAGCTCCTGCCATTTCACTGGAAGAGTCTGGGCCACCCAGCATACAGTCCGAACCTCGCCTCTAGTGATTTCTATTTTTTCGGTCCGCTGAAGAAGTTCCTAGCAGGACAGTGATTCACGTGCAACAAAGAAGCCAAGGCAGCAGTCCGACGGTGTTTCCATAGTCATCCGGACGAATTCTACTACAGCGGCATCTCAAATTAAGTGCTGCATTGAGACAAATGTCTGCGGTGTGGTTGGGACTATATGTGGATAATATAGTGATAGGTAGGAGAATAATACGCATTTTTGTAATTACCTGTATGTACCTTATTTTGCCTGATAAATAATAGGGGCAAATACTTTCTTATTCGCTCTTGGATAGCAATATTGTCAGCGCACAATCAGTGCTTCTGTGTTTACAACAGCAACGTGCCAGCTCAGCTGTGCAAAGCGATTGCAATGAACCATTGACTGCTATTGAACACGGTGCGTAGATGAACTGAATACCACCATGAACGAGGCATACGAGCTTATATGTTCAGTTACTAAATCGACGCTGCTCCGTGCTGCTGGCCAGTTGTCACTAACAGCAAAATTACAACTGACCGAGACTAGCAGAACGAACTCACCAAGCCAATTGAGCTGGCAAAGCAGCTTTGAGAGTGGGCCTTCTTTTTCATAGCGCAAGATTCGCACTTCTATGTAAGACGGATTTAAGGGTTTGCGAAGTTTCAAACAATATGTAAATCACTAAGCTTTTTAAGACATTGTGCCGATGGACATTCTTTACAGGGACGAGCAATATACATGATGAGGATGGGTCTCCATCGCTGTACTCATGCGATGGTACGGACCGCTTATACTTTAGGTATGTGAACTCAAATTATCAATTTTCTAGATATATTTTAGTGAACAAGAAGAAAATATGATATTTGAGTTTCTCGAGTGCCGCGCTGCGAGTACATTTCTGGGCGGACAATTGAAACGCACGCAAGTTCATAGGAACCTACCATTGAAGAATATTAATAGACAGCGCATGACCGAATTACATCCGACACCTAGTGTGCCTTTTCTGGAGCTGAAATGTTGTTAATCATGATAATGAGTGTCCTTAAGTCCAAGAAAAACTCCGCGTTGTGTTCAGCGGGTATCATGAGCAGTCTGCTGGATGAGAGGCTTTTCAGATTTGCGGAAGAGTTTGTGGGATAAAAAGGTGATGGTATAAGTCGGTAAAAACTTTTGGAGGTCTGCGGTGAATAAATTGGAGTCCGTTCATTTTGTCCGGAGGTTTTGCACATTAAATCAAAGCAATGGCTCCCCACAGGGGGGCGTCTGCAGCGTGCAGACATTGGCGACACCACGGGTTCCCGAGCATCCGCAGGGACATCCCTGCAGGGGGATGATGGTGAAACCGAGTAATACCTGTTGGGGCCCTAGTTGGTGCATGTTTCTAGAAAAGGGTTGTAATGCCGAAAAGGACATCACATAGCAAGCGAGACGGTACAGGAGCAACTTCTAACTGTTTATTCACAGCGAATGCGAATGAATATAAGGGCAACAATCAAGAGGAGTACCAAGAACCACACATGCGCGCGAGGGTTGTGCAAAAAAAATGGAAAAGAAAGATAAGTGAGCCACACAGCTGTACGTCTCACATTCGTGCATCAAAAAAAAGTTCCATTCTTATAAATGGTTATAGATGGGGTACTAACACAACCACTACAGTTGATGTTAATATAGAGAGCCTCCAACAGTTAACGGGCTGTCTGGTCCTTACTTCTGTTTAAAAACTTCGTTTCTTTCAGCCTTGCTCTACACTTAATCTTTCTTTTTTCTCCGCAGGCATTACAATGATGCGGCGAATGTGATCCAGCACCATTTTGTAAATCCCGATTATGTTCTGCTGATCGGTTGTTAATACACCGGCCGGTTTGGCCGATGTGCTTCTTTCCGCACGTGAGAGGAGTCAGATAGACGACTCCCATGGCACGTTTAACAAGGGGAGGTGCATGTCTCTTTCTACATTCAGTTTTGTTTGCCTTGTGGGGATCAGTTTTAACGCACAAGGCAGCCAGTTTTTTGGGGGGCGGAAAAAACCACAGGAACCTTGTATTTTGTTGCAACATGTTTCTTATTGTGCGCCACCTTATGGATATACGGGATGGCAACCGGTCTACTTTTGCGTTTGGTGGCTTCATATTGATTGCCTTTTTTACTACATTCTTTCTTCAATTTTCTCAGCAAAGCTTCTGCTACTCCGCTTAAGATGGAGGTTGGAAAGCGTGCTTGTTCTAACTTCCGAACCTAGGTTGGAAACCTTTCCCCCGCTTTATGGCAACATGACTTCTTCAACGACGCTGCCAGGCACATCTGAGCAATGGCGTGTTTTACAATATTCGAATGGGAAGAATCATAGGGCATTAATTCTTTTTGGCGCGCGAGGGCAATACATCCAGCAGAAGCTTTCGTCTTTAAGAGTGATGTCAATGTCTAAAAACTGCTATCTATTGCCTTGGGCAAGCTCATGGGTGAAGTCCAAACCTTTTCCAAGTAGTTTAAAAGCTCATAAAACCTCTTCCATTGTTTGTGGGTAAGATGAAGAAACCTGTCTCTTTAAAATAATTAAAGAATCGTCAACATATGTAAGTTTTCAGCACTTTCGCTTTGTCAAAAGTATTCGCCAATGACCTGTCCAAAGGTGTTACCTAGCACAGGAGCCACGCAAGAACCAATGCAAATTCCGCTTTCTTGATCAAAAAAGCGGAATTTATTTAATTATTTTAAAGAAACAGGGTTTCTCATCTTACCCACAAACAGTGGAAGAGGTTTTGTGAGCTTTTAAACTACTTGGAAAAGGTTTGGACTTCACCCATGAGCTTGCCCAAGGCAATAGATTGCAGTTTTTAGGCATTGACATCACTCTTAAAAAAGAAAGCTTCTTCTAGATGTATTGCCCTCGCGTGCGCAAAAAAATAATTAATGCCCTATGATTTTTCCCATTCGAAAACTGTAAACCGCGCCATTTTTGAGATGTGCCTGGAAGCGTCGCTGAAGAAATCATCTTGCCATAAAGCGGGGAAAAGCTTTAAAACCCAGGTTCGGATGTTGGAACAAGCAGGCTTTCCAACGTCGATCTTAAGCGGAGTAGCAGAAGCTTTGCTGGGAAAATTGAAGAAAGAATGTAGTAAAAGGCAATCAATATGAGGTTACCAAACGCAAAAGTAGACCGGTTGTCATCCCGTATACCCATAATGTGGCGCACAATTTGAAGTATGTGGCAACAAAATACAAGGTTCCTGTGGTCCCCCCCCCCCCAAAAAAAAAACAACAAAAACAACTGGTTGCCTTGTGGGTTAAAGCTGATCCCAACAAGGCAGACAAAACTGAATGTAAAAATAGAGATGCAGCTCCGCTTGTTAAATGTTGCGTGGTTGTCGTCTATCCGACTCCTCTCACATGCAGAAAGAAGCACATCGGCCAAACCGGCCTCTGTATTAACGACCGATCAGCAGAACATAATCGGGATTTACAAAATGATGGATCACGTTTGCCGCATCATTGTAAAGCCGGCGGAGTTGAAAGAAAGATTAAGTGCATAGCAAGGCTGAAAGAAACGAAGGTTTTAAACAGAAGTAAGGACCAGACAGCCCGTTAACTGTTGGAGGCTCTCTATATCAGAAGCAACTGTAGTGATTGTGTTAGTACCCCATCTATTAGCATTTATAAGAATGAAACTGCTTTTTTTGATACACGGGGATGAGACGTACAGCTGCGTGGCTCACTTATCTTTTTTTTCCATTTTTTTTTGTACAACCCTCGCGCGCATGTGTGGTTCTTGGTACTCCTCTTGATTGTTGCCCTCATAGTCATTCGCATTCGCGGTGAATAAACAGAAGTTGCGCCTGTCCCGTCTCGCTGGCTATGTTTTGTCCTTTTCGGCGCTACAACCTTTTTCTGGAGAAATGATGGTGAGCAGTGTGTCACCACATACCCGAGCACCCGCGTCTAGCCGTGCATGGCATCGTCGTGTCCGGGGAAAAGTGGGTCTTGGTAGTTGAGTCAATGCCAAGCGTTTGGACCTTTAAGGCCCCTCGGTTGAGGCGACACACCACTTTAGCCCAGCTCCCTGCTCTGGCCTGACCCGACCGGGGAAATCGGCAGTCGTTTTTTCCTATCCTCCCCTCTATCTTTCACTTTTCTACCCTTTTCTGACTACTCTCCTGTCTTCTACCCACATCTTGGTTGTTCCTTTTTCCCTGGCAGCCGCCGCGGTGGCTGAGTGGTTATGGCGCTCGACTGCTGGCCCGAAAGACGCAGGTTCGATTCCGGCCACGGCGGTCGAATTTCGATGGAGGTGAAATTCTAGAGGCTCGTGTACTGTACGATGTCAGTGCACGTTAAAGAACCCCAGGTGGTCGAAATTTCCGGAGCCCTTCATTACGGCGTCTCTCATAGCCTGAGTCGCTTTGGGACGTTAAACCCCCATAAACCAAACCATAAACCAAACCTTTTTACCTGGCGGCGAGAGTTAACCTTGTGTGGCCAACCACCCTGAGTTGCGTCATTTTTGGTTATAGTTGAGGTGTACAGCTGGCGTGGGCAGGGCTTGCTTGCAAGTTCCTCGCCCGTCCCCTAGTTGGGCCCCATGTTGGGCGGCTGGCACCATGACCCAAAAAATTAATTTTTTATGGCTACCCCACTTTTCAAACCTGATCGCTCTCCAAAAAGACGGCAGAACGAGGCAGAGAACTTTATTCAAAAAAGAAAGATATTCCCAAAGTTCCATGTGATCCATAGCGAAGCAGAAGAAAAACCATCAAAACTTATGTCCCCATTTTTGGTAGCAACGTACCTGAGAGATACCTTAGGTCTTGGGTACAAGGTATCAAAAATAGCCTGCGGCGGCTTTCTGCTCGAACTACATGACACCGTTAAGCATTGAAAGCTTGCAAACATTCTGTCTATAGGAGAGATTCCTGTCTCCGTCACATCACACCGGTCTTGAAACACAGGTCATATTTGAAATCGATTTCATCCATCTTTCTGAAAAAGAAATGCTTGAAGGCCTTGCCGACCAATATTGCATAAATGTTCAGCGGATAAAGATCTGGAAGGATAAAAAAGAGATAGACACGAAACAGCTTATCCTCACTTTCGACACCGGGACACTGCTTGAAAGCATTGAAATCGGCTACTTGAAAATAAATCTAAGATCGTATATACCCAACCCACGGAGATGTTTCAGTTGCCAGAGGTTCGTCCTCGGCTCACAGAGTTGTCGCGGCCGCAAAACTTGCGCAAAACGGTGCTTCGAAGGATCACCATTCTGATGAATGTGACGCAGCACCGCGCTGCGCAAACTGTGAAGGAGACCATGCTGCATACTCCAGGGCGTCTCCATCCTGGAAAAAAGGAAAAAAGATCATCACCACAAAGATGAAGGAAAACATATCATTTAAAGAAGCGAGAAGGCGTTTTGCGCTTACCAACACATGCTCCTTCACAGCAAAACCCAACTTTGCTGATGTGGTGCGCAGGGGCGTAGCACCACACAGCACTCCGGCACCTGCCGAGGCCGCTTCCACCGGAGCCGATGGCAGGGCCATCCTCGTCCCAGGCAGGGACAGTGAAGGCTCTGCCAGCCCCAAAGCAGGGAGCGCCGGTCCTTGGGTTGGCATCCCGCGGGACTTCCCCCCTCGGGGGAGGTCTGAAACTCACACACCCGCGGCTTCTCCGCGGTCGTACATCCAGCACCTCTCTTGAGCTAATGGACACAACTCCTCCCTCGCCCGCGCTGCAGCTGCGGCAAAGCTCTCTTGAGCGCAGAGATAAGGAATAAAGTCCCTATCACAAGTGCAAAGGTCCCACCCCAACCCAGATTTCTAACCTCATCCCCAACTGGTCTATAATTAGCACATTTCTAATTCACTGGAACTGTCGCGTACTTTTAAACAACTACACGGACGTGACGGATATTTAAAATTCATTCTCTCCGGTAGCACTCTGTCTCCTGGAGACTAACCTAGGACCACAGAATAAAAATATTCTTAAAAAGTACCAAGTCTTTCGCTGTGACCGAGCGAACTCAAGCAGGCTCTCTGGAGGCGCTGCTATTGTGGTCGAGGGTTGTGTTGCAACTCGAAAGATTGTCCTAAAAACCTCATATGAGGCAGTTGCTGTCACCGTTCTACATTTTAAAGCTATTACAATATGTTCTATATTTCTTGAACCACACTTAACAGTTATACTTCAGGACTTTGAAACACTTTTAATACAACTAGTGGGGCCGTATCTTTTAGTTGGGGATTTTAATGCTCACTTCTCTTTTTGGGGAAGTGAACAAACGTATGTCAGAGGCCGAATTCTACAAGATTTTATTCTCTGCAACAATGTCTTCCTCCTGAACACGGGAAAACACACTGCTCTCCAAACAGTGGGAAAATGAACTGCCTAGATTTATCTTTCTGTTTACCAAGTGTTTCTACTGATTTTAAATGGGATGTTCTTGACAACCCTTATGGGAGGGATCATCTTCCTTTCATTATCAATCTAACATCTTCACCGTCAACAACCTTAACCAAATCACGGCGTTGGAAGTTGGCCATGGCCTACTGGGCGCTCCTCCGACAAAATGTCGCTTTGGAAGAAATATTTTCTGACGGCCTCGATGTTGACGAATTAAATGAGAGTTTTATGAAATGTGTCATTGCCGCTGCTCACCAAGCCATTCCGCAGACTTTGGGAGTGGTGCGAAAGAACCAGAACGTGTGGTATACACGCAAATGTAGAGATGCAAAAACGAAGCAAAACAAAGCATGGGGAATTTTCCGTCGATACCCCAGATAGGAAAACCTAATAAATTTTAAAAAGGCGAAGACCAAAGCTCGATATATCCATCGTAATTCCAAGAAAGCTTCATGGAAATGTTATATATCTTCCATAAACAGTTTCACTACATCAAAAATTATGTGGGAGCAAGTTCGCAAACTTGATGGGAAGTTCTTCCCTTTCGCAATTCCTTTCCTGACACCCCCTGATGTGCAAACAAATATGCACGAAGAGGCCGACATACTTGGGAAGCACTTCTCCTATGTTTATAGTTCACTACACTACACTGACTATTTCTTAAAGTGCAAAAAGAGCAGAAGAACAAAGACCCAACGAGTGGTTACACCAAGGAACCCTACAATAGTTTGATTACAGTTCATGAACTTCATAGATTATTAACTGACGGGAAACAGACTGCACCAAGCCCTGACAAGATACACTATCAAATGTTAGCACATTTGGTAGAACCTGCGATAGAAGCACTCTTGAAAATTTTTAACAAAATCTGGGTGTCAGGAAAAATACCCGAGGCTTGGAAAAAGGCAGTTATCGTACCATTCCAGAAACCTGGAAAACTCCCAACCTCTCCTACTAGTTAAAGGCCAATAGCGCTTACCAGCTGCCTTGTTAAGTCCTTTAAAGCATAGTGAGTATTAGGCTAATGCATATCCTTGAATCTTATCTAGTAATGTTTATCCTTGAGAGCACCTCCGCCAGTGCTCTTCAGAAAAGCTTGTTCAACGGTGGACCATCTTGTACGGCTTGAAAACGCTGCCTGAGAGAAACATTCATACATAGACAACACTGTCTGGCGGTTTTTTTTATGTGGAAAAAACTTATCACACCACCTGGAGATTTTAGATTCTCCGCGACCTGGCAGATCTGGGTATCCGCGGCAGAATGTTAAACTGCCCGAAAGATTTCTTGTCGAACCGGACATTTCAAGTCCGCCTTGGTTCAACCCTCGCGAAGAATTTCATTCAGGAGAACGGTGTACCTACGGGATGCATTCTGATCACTACAATGTTCATCGTAAAAATTAATTCCTCAGCCAAAGTAATCCCAAAGTCTATTACGTACTCGGTTTACGTAAATGGCCTCCATATTGCGTGCACATCGTCCAGCTTATCAACATTTGAAAGACAACTACAGCACACATTAAACAAACTTAGTAATTCGGCAGACAAAAATGGTTTCAGGTTTTCCCCACAAAAAATATTCGCCGTTCTTTTCTCTCTCAGAAAAGGCCTGAAGCCCGATCCCACCCTGCACTTGAATGAAGCCGTTCTCACAATAAAATAGGAACATGAATTTTTAGGTGTAACATTAGACAAAAAGCTCACATTCCTCCCACGCATAAATGAATTGAAACTCAATACCTCTCGTGCTCTAAACATACTTAAATTGCTCTCACGAAGACACTGGGGTTCCGATAGTACTTGTCTTTTGCAAATTTACCGCTCAGTAGTTCGTTATACCTTAGATAATGGATGCATAGCTTATGGATCAGCGAGACAATCGTACCTTAAACGGCTGGATCCAGTTCATAGTTTAGGTTCTCGTCTTACCGTCGGTGCATACCGGACGTTACCCATAAGCAGTCTTTATGTGGAAACCAACGAACCATCACTTACAGACAGAAGAACCATGCTCACATGGTCGTAAGTTTTAAAAATCCGTTCACTACTTAAACACATCTGTCACCAAATAGTCACAAAATGCCCATCTAGAACGATATTTAACAACAAACCGTTAGCTATAAAGCCACTTCTGCGTTTTGAACAGATGTGCCAGAAAATCTGCGTCCTAGGTACATTACCTGGCATCGCTCGAAGCCAAGGTCCACGGCCTCCATGGTACAATTTTCCTGCAATCTGTGATCTCACTCTTGCACAGTTTCGTAAAAACAAACTCCACAACGACATATACTACAAGAATTCCTCGCACTGCAAGAAAAATGGAGTAGTTTTACGGACTTTTACACTGATTGTTCAAAAACGGATATTTACATAGGAAGCGCAGTGGTGCGAGGGAATTCGGAGAAAACAGTGCGACTTCTACAGCGCATCCATCTTCACTGAATGTTACGCAGTCTGTGTGGCCATGGAAAAAATAGTAAACGAGAACCTCACAAACAGTATTATTTACACAGACTCCTTAAGTGCACTAACAGCCCTGCACTCTAGAAACGAAATCACTCCTCTATTTGGTGACATCACACACACCATAGTAACAGCCACAGCTCGAGGATAAAACATTAAACTCGGCTGGGTCCCGAGTCATGTTGGAATAAAAGGCAACGAGAGGGCAGATTTCTGTGCTGCTCAAGCTCATGGCAAGGAAATGAAAAAGCATATATAACCTTTAGTTACTGCATGAAATTTGTACACCAGAAATTAAGGAAGAAATGTCGCTTGGCTTGGAACAGCAAAGTTAATAATAAACTACTCTTTAAAGCCGGTTTTAGGTAAATTTAAGTCATGTGTGCACCAGGACCGTTTCAAGGAAGTGAATTTATGCCTTCTCCGAATAGGCCACATTCACCTTACGCACAACTTCCTGCTAACAAGAAAAAATAAACCTGTTTGCAACGAATGCGGAGATGAACTTAGGCTTAGCCACATTTTATTCTCATGTGGGAAATTAAAAAAAACTAAGAAAAAAGCATTTCACTGAATTTAATAATGAATGCATTCCTTTTCACCCAGCACTGCTCGTAGATGATAATGCCATTGTTAACATACCTTCTGTTTTTAGCTTTTTAAAAGAAGCAGGCGTACTTGAAAAACAGCAAATTTTGAACCACTGGCTCGCTTTATTACATGATGCACCTCAGCTACTTTCTCATTCGTGAGAGGAAGAATGAGGCTTTTTATTTGATTGGTTGGGAGCCTCAGGATCCCCGCCCAGCGAAGGATAGGCACTGAGGCTACCTGACCTTCTTTAATACTTTTACCATTAGCCATTTTCATATTTATTCTTTTCTAATATTACTAGGCAGTACAATCTATTTAGGCCATCTAAACCATCGATCAACTTTCATATTCCTGAACATCCTGCAGAAAACCAATTCTATACCTTGAGCTTGGCGCATGATGGCCTTAGCTGCCTATGTGCCATAACACCCAACACAACATTGCTTCTATTGACTAGGACACAAAAGAAATTCGGGTGCTGCAATTTTGAAAGCGCGGCGGTGCCATCTAGTGCACACAGAGAGGAGCACAAATTTTGTTCCCCTTGATTGCTTAATCATTTGCTCCATTTTAAGGAAGCGTTTATTAGTATCGGGTAATTGAAAACATCCTTTTTTAAGTTTAGAAATCTCTAGTTAGAATGTGCAAGTTCGTTACCGCGTGGTACCTTGCACACAGTTGCAAGTAATCTAAAAATTACAAAAATTGGTTCATATACAATATGTTTGTTACACTCAATTATATTTCAGGTTGCGATGTGAACACTTCATCTCGTTTCGTTGTCCCATTACAGTAATCGTTACCATTGCTCTCTGCGTGGCTGCTCACGGAGACGAAGTGAACTCGAACGGCGAGACATCAAGCGTCTCTGCGACTGCACAGCTACAAACAGACAGCGTTGGAGAATGGACCGAGGGCCTTTTAAGGGAAATTCTGGCTCTAATTGAGCTCTTGAAGGTTAAAATACTGTAATCTTTTTTGCGGTCTTTTTCGTCAGTATTACAGTAGCAATGCGAACTCATGAAATTATCTCCACCTATATGTGGTGCACCGCAACCTTTTGCGATAGTTTAGTGGTTTCAAGGAGTCTACTTCAGTAAGTGCCTTTAAACATTTCACTTCGGTGCAACACTCTTCGAGTATAAAGTGTAAAGGAAAAAATTGCTTTTTTTAAGTCTTGACTAGTCACACAAGCAATGCTGATGGGGTCACTGAAATATACTATTTTGATTCTAATGTGCTGCTTGAATACGAAAATATCAGGTTTAAAATAAGATAGTGACCCGCACATAATTTCCTTATGTATCATCTCATGTGTGAGCATCCCTGCTTTGCATCAATAATGACAGTCATTCTGTCATTTTTTCACATCAGTGGGTTTTTTAATTCCTATGGAAACGTAGCTAAAACGTATAATATCGGAGCGTCGTTTTTAACAATGTCAACAACGAGTAGGAAACATGGCTGCAAATAATGAATTAAGCCTGAGTAATTATATGGGCGGGGTGGCGGCAGAGAGAAGTGTGTGGATAATTTTGCTATTAGCGACGTGAATGTATTATTTATGAAACTTAGTTTCTTTAGGATCGCTAAAGGTGCATCACTTGTGAGGATATCCAACGTTGTCCGAGATAACCTCTCCTTTAATGCCTATGCAATACTGATATGCTGCCTATTCATCTCAAACGAAAACATGCGATAGAAGTCTGTCTGGTTGGGAAAAGAACTGAACTTAAGCTAGAAAAGAACGAAAACTAAAAATGAGACAACACAACGTTTCGGAACCTGCTCACCTGCTCAGGCGTGACTGCGGACGAATTGCATCTTGCCTTTTTAAGCCTTGGGTTAGTCAGCTCCCGGGCCACTGATCATATACCGTAGTTGTAAGATGGAGAAAGGGTGGATAAATAGAGGCTTCAAGGTAGTCAAGACTAAGCGGTTATTTGTTCGTTAATAGCGTAATATTCGGCCGACATTTATACTGATGACATTGTGTTATATACGCGGGAATGGTAATTACAAACAATGTACTGAACGCTGACCATTGCGACAACTGCTACCAAGCGATGGAGTGGTCTAAAGTACAAACGCCGTCCTTTAGGTTGTTTACCGTGCGATGAGATTTCACAGCACACTGGTATTTTCACATTGCATGTCGATCCGAATGATGCCGCCGTGGCCGGGATTAGATTCTGCAATATAGGGCTTAGCAGTCGAATGCGTGAATATACTAAGCAATCCCGGCAAGTTTCGATTCGGAAGCATTTTGAGGAATCTTCTCATTTCTTTTTTTTTCTCAGCATGTACCTGTATTCCTCGTGAGTGCCCGCGCATTTCCCATGGAGGAAATTCGTTGGTCGAGATTGTACTGCCCCAATGCCTTACCTGCTTTTTTTCTCGTGTTGAGTTAGGTTATAGAAGGGGTTGGCTTCCAGGTCATAAGGGCTCTATTGGACCACAACGTACGACAGTTGAAAATGGCGGCAGCCTCTGTTGCGTAAAGGAGTCACCAAATGAAATGCGGGCTGGTAGCAGAAATGTGTAACAATATTAAATTACATTACGCGAGCTATCATACCAGTTAACGGCACAATGATCCGATTTTTGTGCTATCGACAAGCGCGTGTACGGAATCGTGGCGGCCAGTGATAGAAACATTTGTACGGGTTTGTTCCCCATTGCTTCCTTAGCAATAGTTTGGAAAGTGATGAAAATAGCCTCACCGCAGCCAAGCATTCGGACGCATTTGACGAGGACCGCTATTTCTATCACAAATAGCAGATGAAGACGAGCTCACGTGGTGGTGGCAGTGGTTTTTTAATTAAAATAATAGTAAAAAGGAAGGAAAAAATTTTTGCTAGCCCCGGCATCTGCCATAAATACTGAAGCTCCTGAGGTGAAGCAGCGGAAATAAAGGATAGCAGGCGGAGTGGAGAAATGAGATGAAAGAAGTTAGGGGACAGGAAGAGAGGATAGGAGGGAGAAGTAATATGTACAAACTATTTACACAATAAGAAATGTGTCCAGGTTGTCCGCGTGATTAGTTCATTTTAGAGGAATTAAATCACACCCGCGCACAGCACTGTTGGCTACAACTGGGGTGGGGCGTCCAGTTATTAATCGTTCAAGGTAGAACTCGCGGAGCGTTCGGTCACTGCGTGTAACTACCTGACGGAGAACAGACGGGACGTCAAACCTGTGTGTTCGAGGAATGCACAGAGGCTCACCAAGGTTCGCTCACGAGTGCGCGCACTGCCCTGCGGCCACAATAGAGTCTTGAGGGAGTCTGGTAATGTGCCCAGCGCCCTATAGGCCGCAAGCATATCCCGACGAGCATCTGCGAACGCGGCACAGTGAAGGAGCAGGTGTTCTAGTGTTTCCACTGCACCGCATCCGTCACACACATCACTCGTCGCGATTCCGTGACGCTCCCGTCGTTCCCCGGGCCACAAGCAGCCAATGCGCGCGTGGAGGATCATTACACGTTGTGACCGTGCAAGTGCGCGACAGCCGGTGATACTGTCGATGCGCTCACCTCCTGCGATGCGTGGGTCGGGGTGCTGCTTTCGGAGATGGTCGTGGATGGCCGCACGCACGTCCTCCAGCACAAGGGGCAGATCGCTGGCAGGTAGTTGGTGTGCAGCGGTCGCGAGGTCGTCAGCTTCTTCGTTGCCGGCGATGCCGCAGTGACCGGGCACCCACTGTGTACGCACGGCACAACCTCTCTGCGCGAGGCGCTCGATGCGCGAGCGAATTTCCCGCACTAGTGGAGTACCGCGGCCGTTAGATTGCAGGCGGCTGAGGGCGGCGCGGGAGTCGCGCAGCCGAGCACTCCTGGGCGGCGGCAGGCCGAGGGTGAGCAGCAGGTCCGAGCCGGATCCCCATCAACTTCGCCTTGGTGGAGGAGCCCAGGAAGGTTGCGTGTTGCTGGCTGCGCAGTCGCAGGGCGGGGATGGATAGCCGCCGCAGCAAGGGAGCAGCTGTCGCGGGCCACTGAGCCGTCGGTGTACACGAGGAGATGGTCCTGGAGCTCCTCGAGTATGACGGCTCTGGCCAGCTGCTGCACAGCACAGAGAGGTGTGCTCCGCTTTCCCGCGATGCCGACGATCTCTCGCTGTACGCAATCGATGCCAGTTTGCGCGGCCTTGGTCTGTCGCTGAGCGCGGACAAATCGGCGGCCGTAGCCTGCGTTTCGCGCTCGCGCGCACAGCTTGCGCCACTGTCACTGAACGGGACTCCGATTCCTTGGCTTAAATCGGTGCGGTACCTTGGCCTGGACATCGACTGGCGCCTTTTCTTCCGCCCCGCGGCGACCAAGGCCTGTCTGCAGATGAAGAGGATCACCGCCGCTGTGCACAAGCTCACCGCTCGAGGCCAGGGCATCTCCCAGCAAGCCGCGCTTCGTCTATACAATGCCGCAGCTTTGAGGGCGGTGCTCTATGCGCTGCCGCTCGTCACGGTGCGCAAGCCGTGCTGGATGAAACTCAAGCTCCAGCACCGCAAGTCCCTGCGCGTGTGCCTAGGCCTGCCCAAAAACTCGCAGTGCGCCGCAACGTTGGCCGAGGCAGGAGCGTGGCCACTTGAGCTCCAAGCAGCACGCAGGGCACTGAATCACACCCACCGGCTTCACCGCGCACCGGACGGCGGCTCGCTGCTGCAGCGTATGCGCTCGCACCCGCGCTCACGAATGGGCGCGGCGCTGCTCGAGTATGAGCAATTGACACAAGGCCCACCCCCCTACGGCTCCTGCGCGCCCGGCTTGCTGCCACGGAGGTACATCAAGCCTTCTGGAGGAGAAGCGAGTGACGTCGGCAGCGTAGCGGAAATTGGATTTTGGGGAAAGAAAATGGCGCAGTATCTGTCTCCCAACTCGGGAAGGGAGAAAGGAGGAACTGAGAGAAGAAAGATGAACCGTAATGGAGGGCTCGGGAATAATTTCGACCACCTGGTGATCTTTAACATGCACAGACATCGCACAGCACATGGGGGCCTTTTGCGTTTCGCTTCCATGGATCGAAACGCGGCCGCCGCGTAGCGGAAGACCTGAAATGAGGGTAACCGGCAGACGATAGCACGGCACTGCGCGTCACCAGCAACAGCGACCAGTAGCTAACGCCTTCAGCACTTCGTTACACTCACAGACAAGGTGACGCGGCTTCTGTGGCTTCCGTAAATATTATACATTGCTGATCACAGTTAACGTGAACACGGGTACTCGTGTCTTTAGCCTGGACAACGTCAGTGGGACGCATGCCCGCATTGTCTGTGTAGCACGGCGAAGTCTGCTGCATGTTCTTTCGTATTATCAGCGAAGTTGTCCCTAATATCTGAAAAGAATACCGTAATAGCACCGAAAAGCAGCGCTTGCATACTCACGGTAACGGTCATTGTTAGTGTATATGTATTCATTAAGTGTGAATGGAACAGCACGAAACAAGCGAGCGACAAAGAAGACACATTCAGACGAGCGCTGATTTGTAAGTAATCATTTATCGAGAAAAAAATTTGTGCAGCACATTTGTGCTCCCTACACAGCCTAAAGCTGATGCGCAAAGCATGTTAAATGGTTATTTCTTTAACTATCTCATATGCCACGCTTAACTGTTCCCTCCAGTTTTTCATTTCCCTTTTTCTGACAATCGCACCAGTGCTACCTCAAATGGGAAAAGAAGACTCGGAGTATTTCAGACTTTTCGAGATGATGAACGTTGATGCATCGGCAGGTTTGGCCTGTGCATACTTTCTTGGATGACAATAAGAGCACATAAACTGCCACATTTTAAAATTGCGGGCTATCTTATGTACGTGAGAATCACGGCTACTCTCTTTTGTAATATATAATTGTTTTTTTGTGAAGGAAATGGCGCAGTATATCGTTGGACACCTGAACCGCGCCGTAAGGGAAGAGATAACGGAGAGAGTGAAAGAAGAAATGAAGAAAGAGGTGCCGTAGTGGAGGGCTACGGAATAATTTCGACCACCAGGGGATCTTTAACGTGCACTGACATCGCACAGCACACGGGCGCCTTAGCGTTACTACTCTCTTTTATCCATTTTCTTTTCGCCATTGATGCATCGACATTCTTTGTTACAAACTCCTGAAATTACTCTGTGCATTAAGTTATTTCCGTTTGAAAGATCACTGCCGCGACTGTGAGAAAAAGGAAAAGTGAGGGCCATTGGTTACTAAGAGGAACATTTTGTTTCTGTAACGAGGTAAAACAACTAATGAATTAATGGAACTATCTCATCCGAAAAAGACAACCACAGTGTGTAAGCAAGCCTTCTGTATTGCTGGTAGATAGAGGTTTGGTTTCTTGATATCTTGATATTTCATGGCTCGGACAGGAAGGTAAGGAAAAATAAGATAAGGAGGGGGGGGGGTTGTTTTGATAGATGAGATTATTAAAAAAATATCCCCTAGAAAGTGCGTTGCGCATACAATCTAGGCTTTGTAGGGTCACATGACTGTAATGTATAACATTTATGTTTTGCTCAATAAAACATTCTTCGTGAGTCAGCGATCGATTATGTGGCCTACTTCCTTCCGTCTTGTTTCGCGCTGTCCATCCATATTAAACTGTCATCAACTCGTAGAGCTTGCCAGTTTGTCAGTGGTTGTACACTCTAAACACGAATACGCCAAAATGGGAGTAAAAAGGGAGTAAACTCTCCTCTAGCGCACATCCTTTCATCCTTTTATAAGAGGGAGTTTTCTCGAGGACATATTCTCCCTTTTTACTTCTTTCTCTTTATGATGTGTCTTCGATGCCGGCTTTATTTTTTAAGGGATGTTTTGCAAACACATAGTTCGTTAGAGAAAGCATTGTTTGAGACACAGTACTACGAATATCAATGCAGCTAGAGAGAACTGTACTAAGGACCTTCGCATTGAGGATGACACCGCAATAATGCGGCAGTAAACACTACGATAAACACTTTAGCTAGTGCAATGTGCAGGTCATGAGCTTTTATCTTTGATGCTTGCACAATTTTAACAATAAAGGTTTAAAGGGGTAGCTGAAATAGACAACAGCGAGCAACTCTCAATTAGCACGCCCATTACAGTCGAGCCCACTTATAACGGCTGCAGTTATAACGAACGCTCCTTATTACGGCCAAGGGAGCGCTACCGCCAAAATATGTAATAACGCAATGACATTGCGTCTGAGATACAACGAAGATCTTTTGCCGGACAACTCAGTTATGGCGAACGAAGAGGAGCTGTATAAGGTGCTCCCCGGAAAAGAAAACTATCGCTTTTGTAACAGAGGAGAGCAACAAGCCTCTCTTTGCCTCCGGCCCGCCTCCTTTCCTACGAAAATAACGCGGCCACCCGAAAATTAAAAACAATAAAATAAACAACAAATAGAAATACGGTACCTATAGAATCCGACAGAACTTTTTAGCAGACGTGGCCGTGACAAACGCATGCCTTGAAAGGCGACATCCAGCGGTGGTGTTAGGCACAGTAACGTTCGTGTTAGCGGCTTACTGTGCAAGAGCATTAACTGCAGCGACCAGTGGTTCCCGTTTGTCGCCGGGAAGACTCGCAAGACAGTGTTTTGAAGCTACGTTCTCTTATAGGGTACATGCATGACACAAAGGCCTGAATGAGGAACTGCTTTTTTTTATTCGACTAGTGTGCCAATAGGCATAAGGTTGGACGGGGCATGAGAATGACAGGATACTTGTTCGCCGAATGGCTTGTTGAGCTTGACCACGACATGGCGAAAAAAAAAACACTAGCAATGGTGCTGACCCCGCCGCGGTGGCTCAGTGGTTAGGGCGCTCGACTACTGATCCGGAGTTCCCGGGTTCGAACCCGGCCGCGACGGCTGCGTTTTTATGGAGGAAAAACGGTAAGGCGCCCGTGTGCTGTGCGATGTCAGCGCACGTTAAAGATCCCCAGGTGGTCGAAATTATTCCGTAGCCCTCCACTACGGCACCTCTTCCTTTGTTCTTTCACTCCCTCCTTTATCCCTTCCCTTACGGCGCGGTTCAGGTGTCCAACGATATATGAGACAGATACTGCGCCATTTTCCTTTCCCCCCCAAAAACCAATTATTGTTATTATTATTATTAATGGTGCTGTGCACCACTGCTGCTTAAACTGACTGCGGTGACCACACACTTAATTCGGTCACCGAGTGCAACGAGCCTTACCCGGCGCAATTCTCGTGCCCAAGATATCCTGTCGGCGGCGCGTTACCAGTGCTACTGATAGCAGTTAGCCGAGCAGGTGCCGCGATATCCCAGTTCGAATTTCTCTGCTCCCCGCCGTGGAATGGTACGATCCCGTGGATGGAACTGACTGTGGACTGCATCAAGAATTTCTCTTCAGGCAGCGTATAAGGACTGATGAACAATGGAAGACGCTGTCGAATATTACGCTTTCGGGCGCATGTGGATTGTTGGGCCGACATGATGTCGCCTGGGATGACTTCTTTGGCGCAGATGATGATGCCAACATCGGTAAGTGTACAATGACGAAGAGTAGGCTCAGAACGAGAACTTTTGAACTGCCAAGAGTGTGATGACCACGGTGACAAGAATATAGACCTAACACCTGCTATTGTGGGCCTAATCCAGCTTGGTGGCAGCAATGGGATTGTTGAGAAACATATGACTGCGTTGGTTAGCTTGAAAAGCGCCGTAATAGGGTCAGTTTTTTAATAAGCAGACGCGCATAAGATACACTGTCCGCTTTGTATTCACGGCTGCAGCACGCGAAGTCTGCTTACTACGAACTTGGGATACAATGAACGCAGTCCGTGCAACCGTAAGTTTCCTTGTAAGTGTGCTCAGCTCTATTTACAACGTCACTCTATACGCTCGCACCATTTGTACTCCTATCTGGTCATTTAATTCCTCTTGGAGCTATCCTGTCTGTCTGTCTGTCTGTTGTTGCCAGGAAGAAAGAAAAGGAAAGTGCACAGGCCTGCTCACTGGCTCAATCCGAGCCACAATCGCTACCACGTGCAGAGAGTAGGAGAGTTGAAAGATGGGATAGAAAGACAGGATAGTAAAGACGCGCGGTATAATGACCCAGGCCAATCCCGGAGGCAGTGCAATACCGGGCCAACCGGTGGCGGAATCAAGCACTCCGCCACATTTCCAAAAATAATAATAATAATAATAATCGGTTTTTGGTGGATTGTAAATGGCGCAGTATCTGTCTCATATATCGTTGGACACCTCAACCGCGCCGTAAGGGAAGGGATAAAGGAGGGAGTGAAAGAAGAAAGGATAATAGGTTCCGTAGTGGAGGGCTCCGGAATAATTTCGACCACCTGGGGATCTTTAACGTGCACTGACATCGCACAGCACACGGGCGCCTTAGCATTTTTCCTCCATAAAAACGCAGCCGCCGCGGTCGGGTTCGAACCCGGGAACTCCGGATCAGTAGTCGAGCGCCCTAACCACTGAGACACCGCGGCGGGGCCCAATTGGGACCCGTATCAGATATTCTACGGAGTCTCCACACCCCTCATCGCGCGCTCGCACAAAACATTCGATGTCACCACTACGGGTGCCGGATTATACTGCCCTTTGCGCCAGGATTTTCTTTTCCACCGTCATTGAGGTATAGCCCGTCCAATGCTATGCGCTTTCGTGTTCATTGCTGCGCTTCCGTGCATTTTCTTTACTAGCCGCTCTCGCGTTTTGGCGCCCCTTCCACACGTTAATTGTAAATTTTATGCCAGCTGAGTGACTAGCGTCGCATCTGCCGTCCTAATATTTGTTTGTTTCCTACTCTACGTGCATCTCGTTGACTCTTGCCTACAGGATATGTTATTGTTCACTCAGTAAAGAGCACCCTTAAGGGGCGTTTTTCAGTCAACACGAGCCAATGTTTTCTATATTTGAGTGTCTACCGGTGGTCTCTTCAGCAGTTTGTTTCCTTTTCGTTACCCGCCGTTGTGACAGGGGGCATGTTTCAAGCGCTCTCGCTCCTATATTACTATGTCGTGACACAAGCTTGCAATTTCAGTGAAGAGCTCTAACCTTACACCAGTACTTCTCGTAGAATTTCCTTTCTGTGTTTATCTGTTTGGTTTTAGTTCCAACCGAATTATATTAGAAGGTCTATGGTGCAACGGTATCTGTACTGAGGAGGGCTAATAGGTTGCGGAACTATTGGACACGGTTCAGTTAGGTCAAAAGGCGAGTTAGCAGATGTTATAAAAAAAAAGTCGACGGCAAGAAAGCGTATTACAGACTACTCTTTATGAGCGTCACTGCCCAAAGTGCCGCCCTGCCAGCAGAAAAAAAAATCGTGAGCCCAACAGCGTAAAATGTTTTGCTTGTTTCGTCTAAAAACTGATTTTTTTTTATACTGTGGTCTTTTTTGCGCGTTGCTGTAGTAGTTTTCTGCACTATTTTTTTTAGTGCTGGCGCTGCTTCAAATGCAGCCCACTACTACAAAACAATTTGTTGTTAGTTCAAGTTTGTTGCCAAAAATACTACAAACGATCTGTTCTGACGATTGACATATTCTGTTGGGTTTTTCGGCATGGGTGTGTCTGCTTTGATTTTATATTTTAATTTTATTTCAGCGCATTAAAGATATGCCTGAAGAAGAGGTTGCCCAGCTGTATGAATGTCTCAAGGACAGAGCGAGCGTGGAAAACTGCTCTAAATCTCGAAATAGGCGGAGCAAGAGATCTCTTTGGAGCTTACAATGGATACTACAGCCTGTGGTGATTTGGGCAAAGGACATGTTTTTTGAACATGTGAGCGTGGTTCTACTTTTGCTATCAACAGCGTTTATGCCCAGTTACCGAAAGTCATGTCATGCTTTTGTGTAGTTTTGCGGCTTGCGGTCGAACTAGAGGAGTTGCATTAATTAGTGAACCCAAGAGTCCTAGTATAGTCTAACACGGCTTGAAGGTGATCAAATCAAGTGAAACTGCTCTAATAGAGTTATCTTTCAGAAGAAGGCTGCAGCGAATTCATGAGCATAGCTAGCTGAATGATTTTTCTAGCCTACTCCGTCTTGTTTGTTCCTGACTAAGTCACCGCCGTGTCAAGAAAAATTCGTTGGCCTGTTTTAACCAGAAAGCAACTGATGGCCGTAAATCGCCATAGACTGTGCGCGATGGGAAGGCGGAATGGTAGTGTGAACAATGGCCATATCACAAACAAAGAAAAGCGGGTGCACGCACCACTGGGAAGGATAGAAAGAAATTAGTAGCTTTAATCGGTTATAGAATGCATAGGTGCATGCAATGAATCATGATGACAAATGATACATGTTTTTCATTTTTTTTATTTTAGAGTGGTTCTGTCTGTCTTTTTTATTTATTTGTACGTACTACATGCTTTCTTGAACGCAAGCAGCACTGCTTGCAATGCAGCCATTGTATAAAAAACAGCGACAGTATAGCCACATAAAAAAAAGTTAGCAACAACAATTAAGTCAATAATGTCATGTAGTGGTGTCGGTAGTCCAACAGTTAGGAGGGCAGTCAAAGGGTTCCCAAAAGAAACTGTATTTGGCTGACCTGCGCCCAAAAAAGAACCGAACAACAAACGTAAACCGCAGTCGTCGAGGAACAGAACCACCGTCGGTCTCGCCCGCGCTCGTTTTAATGCTGGCTAAAAACCTTCGTGATGAAGCTCCAATAGCAGCAGTGCAGAAACAGTTGCGTGTTCCTGAAATTGTTCGAGATAAAACTGGTCGCATCCAACGTCGAAAAAATAATGATAAAACCGTGTGCTGGAGGATTTCAGCACGAACAAACAAAAGTACAAAGCTCGTGTTCAAATCTATACTGTTCAACAGAAGAAAAGAAACGCGAATCAACCAAGAGAATGAAACAAATGAAGCGCTCGAACGTGAATGAAAGAACTTCAGCGCGCCTTTGCTCTGCTGAATCGTATGCTCATGCAGAACTGCAGCCTCGAAATATCTTGCCCAATGCTATGGACAACGCAAATCAAGAATAACTAAGTGCTCCCACGCAATGCTACTTGAGTCCCAAAGCTCAGCGAGAGCAAGAGTGAACTTACCGTTTTCTTTCTATATCTGTGCCCGTTTCATAACTTCCTTACTGGCTTCCTTCAAAGGTATGGTCTTGCGACCCACTAATTTTAAAACGTACTGCTAGCGCGTCTATGCTAGCTACTGAAACACCTACATAGACGCTGAAAACAATATTTCTTATGCAGGCACTATCCTTACCACACTTTCGCGACTTAATGCTTCTCGTGAAGGTCAAATGATGCACTAGAAACGGAGCAGCAGAAACATGAGGGAGAAAGCTACTGAACTTTAACGTTAACTATCAGACAACTGTTTGTAGATAGGTGAATTTTTGCTTGAATACTATTGCCTTATTGCTGGCCAGAAGAGAAGGAAGACGGCATGAGAGAACATATAAAAGGAATAGGTACAAAATTTCAGACGCTACTATAATGGAAAGGAACATGTTTCGCGGTAAGGGAGTACTTTTCTGGAGAGAGGTGTTGGAGCTTTACCTTCTGGAGGAAAACACATATTTCATAAAAAAAATCGCTCACAAGAGAAGTCGGGGATACTATAGCCAAGAGATACGAAAGAACTGAATAGCATCGAGCCTCAGCGTACTCAAAGAAATCGAGGTAATTATGCGCAGAAAATTTGATGTAGAGGGCAAACAGCACCAATTACAAAAAGCCCCAGGTATCAACTGCACGCTACGCATGTCTATGCTTTTATTCTTTTGTCGCAGATAGCGGAGCATATCAAGCAAAAACAAGGAAAGCACACCTGCTACGAAGGCATATCCTGCTTCCACCCAGTGAACAGAACGGGAGTGGAGATTGGTGGGCCACAACATCCTGAGAAAATTGGGACGAGGATTAAATTCTTTCACAACCGAACGAGTAAAGGCGTTTACGTAAGCCACACGAACTGGACCGAATATTACAACTATTCTAACGTCGACGTCGGAAAACCACTTTTTTGTCTCACGCACGGATTCACTCGCGATCGCAACATGACCTGGATGTACGTTCTGAAGGATGCGTTGTTTGAGAAGGTGAGGTGTGCTTTCGCAATATTTTATGTCTTCGAATCATTTACTCAGATGCAATGTTGGGGCAAAGTTGTTAATATGCAATACGCGTGATAAATTCCGTGAATTATCTTTTGCTAGATTCGTACAAACAGCGCATTGCGGAAAAAGACACTAGCATTGGTTGTGACTTTGACACACAGCATTCGCTTTGCAGCTCCGGGCTTTTTTGCTGATCATGTCGTTTGACACGACGACTACAGAAAAGATGCCGCAAACAGTCATGATCAAATAGTGTTCATCGACTGTGCACCACGAAGCCCAAAAACAACGCTTATGATTCAACGATCGCAAACAAATCTCAGCGGCAGATTTCAGCGGATCGCTTTCCGTGCACACACTTTAAAAACTGGATGGTTGGTTTATGGTGGCTTAACGTCCCAGAGCGACTCAGGCTATGAGGAACGCCGTGGTGGAGGGCTCCGGAATAATTTCTACCACCTGGGGATCTTTAACGTGCACTGACATCGCACAGCACACTGGCGCCTTTTGCGCTTCGCCTCCATCGAAATGCGACAGCCGCGGCCGGGATCAAACCCGCGGCTTTCGGTTCAGCAGCCGAGCGCCATAACCAACGCGGCGACCGACATTTCAAAAGGGGAAATGAAGCACGGACAGTAACCGAGTTCAGGGAGGCCAGCACTGTGACAGGTATCTCCTTGAAGATCGTAGGCAAGTTCGTTGCATGAGCACAAAAACAGAGGGGAAAGAGTGCGTCCACTATTTCTGCTCCATAAGCTTGTAGCGCTATCTCCGCAAAGTAGCACATACATCGATAAAGTTCTTCCGCTTTGAAAACTAGCATCATTTTCGTACACTCTAGTTCCGACATCTTGAAATAAGCGTTTAGTACACATCACCTGACTCTTTCCAACTATTGAAGATCCGCTCACGTGTGTCCCCGCCCTTTACCGCCGACGCCTTGTCAAATTTCTACGCATACTGACCACATGAGCAGCTGTTGGAGTCGCTGGCTTTTCATTGATTACACGGATCGCTTCGACGAACGGTGCGTGGAAGTAGAATCGAGGTCATCCTATTTTCTGGTGGACACAAAAAGCATGTCGGCGCGTCGCAGAGACGATCCGGAGTTCCCGGGTTCGAACCCGACCGCGGCGGCTACATTTCGATGCAGGCGAAACGCTAAGGCGCCCTTGCGCTGTGCGATGTCAGTGCACGTTAAAGATCCCCAGGTGGTCGAAATTATTCCGGAACCCTCCACTACGGCATCTCTTTCTTCCTTTCTTCTTTCACTCCCTCTTTCATCCCTTTCCTTCCGGCGCGGTTCAGGTGTCCGCCGAGATGTGAGACAGATACTGCGCCATTTCCTTTCCTAAAAAAAAACATTTTTTTTTCGCAGAGAACCTCTCTGTGCACCACTGCAAGAACTGCGCCCACTGCGCGACGGTACACGCTCCTTGCGTCTACGCTTGAAGTCATCGCCAAGCGAACTGATGTCGATGAATTTTTTCCATCGAAAAAAAATGTGGGTGCAGTAGAGTGACATCATGGACGTCTAGACCGCCGTGGTCTAGACGTCCAATGCATATGTGTGATAGTCTAGACCACCGTGGTCTAGACTATCACGCATATGCATTGCGTACGGGACTTTCTGTGAGCAAATAGGGTTAGTATTATGGTATAAACGAAATAAACCGGGACGGCGCTTAACTTACCTCTAAAAGTACAATGCGATTCCTTTAGAAATTCCTCCCGCGGAAGTACTCGTCTTGTAGAGATTCAAAGATCGCGAGGAGCTCTCATGCCGAGGCAGTGGTGCAGCGGTTATGCAATGCGGCACTACATCGGCAGGTGGCAGGTGGAAGGCCACAGCCTTCTGTGGGACTTATGAGTCCCAGATTGCGCTTACCGAGCTCCCGTAAGGCTAATTTTGCACTGATAAATTTCGGGGGGCTGTCTATCATTCGCCAATGCACCGTGCCATGGTGGGCAGAAGGAGGAGTAGAGAAAGTGGGCAGGAGCAGCCGCGGTGGCCTAGTGGTTATGGTGCTCGGCTGCTGACCCGAAAGACGCGGGTTCGATCCTGGCCGTGGTGGTCGCATTTAGATGGAGCCGAAATGCTTTACTGTGTGACGTCAGTGCACACTAAAGAACTTCAGGTTGTCGAAATTTCCGCAGCCCTTCACTATGGCGTCCCCCATAGCCCGAGTCTTCTTAGGACGTTAAACCCCTATAAATCATAATCAGTGAGCAGGTGGCAATTGCAATGAATTTATTTGAATTATTTTCATTGGCAGCTGCCACGGGTGGCAGACTGCCTGCCATTCGGTGGGCAGGTGTGCCACCTGCTTTTTTGTGATGCGGACGGACGCCGGCTGTTTCTCGAGAATGGGATCTCTTATGCACTCGCGTCAATATTGCTCACGTTCACATTTCGTTGTTCATTTTCATTCGCATTTACATTTCATTTCATTCATAAATTGTTGACATATGTCGCAATTAATATAGCGTTCCAAGGCATGTAACCCAAAAATAAGTGCATCCACGATTTCTGTATGCTCGCAATATTTGTACGCACGTTCTAAGCCTATTCAAAGCAGGCACTATTTAGCGCTGAAAAAAGAATATCTTATGTTTAGATTGAAACTAATATTGCGTTAATTGGATTTAATTGAGCGACACGCGCATATTTATAACAGAAAAATGTTGAGCGTTACATTGGTGCACGCCGCGTCGCTTACCTTGTGTTCTTGCTTCAGCGCAGTGCGTGCTTGGAGCAGTGTAGGGATTTTCCAAAATCGCCAAGATTATCTACTATGCGGTATTTTCTTTTAAAGGAAATGTAGCCGAAGCTAGAGAGCCGTAGCTCACCTGCTTCTACTGCGGAACGAATTTAGTGCCCGGCTTCAGTTATTAATTTTCCATGAAAACTTAGTGCTTGCCGGTATTTGTTATTTAAGTCGCATCCCTAACTTAGCTGCGCATTTGATACTTCAGAAAGCCACGGAAGAAATATCTGTTACTTTGATGTCAACAGTTTGGGAGAACGAGATGCTTTCATAGATGGCGCCAGTTGCCACAGAGACGGAGTGAAGCAACCTCGCAAAGAGCAACGTACGGGGAGGCCAACTACTGGTGGGGTGATATACTTGCAGGCAATCCGCTCCGTACGCCCTCTACGATGATAGCTCGAGCAACGACGCAGTTGCTCCAGGGAATGCCAGTTGCAGTTTCAGGGGTAATCAAATGACATGAAAGGTTATCGGGACTTCCCGAGTTCTGTGTAGTACCTGTCCCTTGGAAGTATGTCTTTGACACAAGATGGGGTGACCGCAGGCGACTGTGACGTTCTTGCCAGATGTTCAGTTTTGTTGACCTCACCATACGTTGCTTAATTGGCATCTAGACAGGCACGCAGTAGAAAATTTTAGGGTGAAAAAGAACAGAAAAGTTTCGCTTAGACTAAAATCTACAGCTATTTTAAAGCCACACATGCTGCAGCGTTAGTCCGACGCCTTCGACAATGTCTGCAACGTCTTTTTGCAAGTGCGTGGAACACTTTAAAGCAGTTTGGACCTAGTTAATGAAGAAAAAAAACGGTCGACGACGTCTTTCATTATTTGACTGAGCACTGACTGAAAACGGGCGTAAGCAATTTAAGCAGGAATTGCTTACATCAACTTTTTTGTACACTGTTATGGAAATATTAAAAAAAAAGAAATCTAAGCGTTGTAGAGCACTTTCTGGGTCAGTGCTCATATTAGGTGCGGCGCACTCAAAGATAATATGACCGGTTCATTCCGCTCTGCCTCCTTATATTATTAAATTATGGCGGTATCATAGAGGGGGCCCATGTTCTGCCATGGCTGCTGAACAAGCAGCTATGAGAGAACTTTTTTCTAGACAGCTAAAACTAACCGAAATTACAAGCCAACTGGTGTATGTGTTTTGATGAAACAGATTCCAATTTACATGAACTTGTATCTTCCATCACAGGTGAACTGCAACGTAATAATCGTTGAATGGATTGAGGGAGCCATGTTTCCTAACTACGCGGCGGCGGCAGCGAACACTCCTTTGCCGGGGGTTCTCCTGTCCTTGTTGCTTCACGAGATGATGCAGTCATCAAACTGCAGTCTGCTGCCAGCAGATGTCCACATTATAGGGTTCAGCCTCGGTGCACATGTCGCAGGATTTTGTGGCCGACATTTTAATTCCACTTATGGGTTCTTGCTTGGACGCATAACAGGTACATATTCCAAATAGAAGAAAAAAATAGTTGCGCTATCCCTAAGCTGCGACTAAAAAGGTAGACATCTTAGTGAAACTCTAATGACGTTATCCTTTCTTCTAGTGCACAGTGTCTGGACTATAGAAGCTAAAAGTTGAAATATAGCTTATTGCGGTCGATCTGCAGCTGCGGACTGTGCAGTAAATTTTTTTTTTACTATGTCGTCAAATATGGGATGAAAATCCCTACGCTTGATCTATTACGCGGTTCTGTGATACTTGCGCTGTGCGTGCGCCTACATGTTTAGGGATGGGTTGCATACCTGGCTTCTGTGGGTTGTGTACCGGTGGCAAAAAATGTAGTGAAAAAGAATTTTTTTCAGGCGCAATTCAGCCGTGCGGAGGGTGCGTACTGTGTCCCGGAAATTATGGTAGTCTACGGTTTTGCCAGGGTGTTTCATAGGAGCATAGCCTCTGAGCGGATCCATCCTCAAAATATGAACGTTTTAAAAGCGATCGTGCTTCGTTCATTGCTATATGCTCACTTTTTATTTTATCTATTTTGTTACCATATAAACAGGTAGGCTGGTTCGCGTCTAAATTTCAAACTGTATTTCAATGCTTTCCAAAACACAGGAAAAAAAAATCTGCTTATAATGCATTAATAATCTTCAAACGATAGTTTAGAAGTCTCAGAAAGTTTACAAACCTTTTCGGTAGCTTGATATTAAAAAAAAATGACGCTACCAAGATCTAGATTCCCTGAGTTCTTACTAGGTGTGAACAGACATGCGTTCGTGATCGCAGTAAGACGAGAAGGCCACTCTGTAAATGTTGTTACTCTTGGTGTTTATTTTCTTAAGACTCGCTTGAGTTTAACGATTACTGAGGAAAAAATGAAGTTTACCTGTATCGATACAATAGCACGTTTAAATTGCAAAGATACTGCTTGCACTGGAAAAGAGGCTCTAATGAGCTGGAAAATGTAGAGAAAAATACATACAGGTATTGCCATAACTGGCCACTTTCACAAATGAAGCGATTGCGTCCCGGCCGCTTTCTTTCGCCAATCTCTTAAGCAGGCTACAGCTCCATTCATTCCCAAGCGTTTGTCATGAGCCCTTTTCGGTTTTTATGGTACGAGGTTGAAGCGAGTGCAGTGACAAAAAGAAGTTTAATGTTGGATTATAATTTTATCACCCTTAAATGCGTCTTTATGTGCCGGTCATACCTGGATATGTAGACAAAGAGTTAAAATTAATTTTAATTACTGAGAAAAGTTGTATGCAGTTGAGAAAACATGCTGGGCGCTGCAGTACATACTAGCAGTTAAAAAGAGTGCTTGGCTTCGGCCGGACGCACTGCCTTCCTTCTGCAAGCAATTAGAGGTAGAAGGCAACTCAAGTGCAGTATTATTATACATAAGTTTAAAGTGCAAAGAAACTGTGGAAAATAATTGGGTACCCTTATGGAAATATTGAAAGTACTCGTCCTTCCTTTCGTTCTGTAGGAAAATTTTTCTTTTGAAGGGAAAGCTTCACTGCGCTATGTAAAGTTGAATTCGCCGTGCGTTGCCGGTTGACCTTCAAGTGAGCCAGACGTCAAGTGTGGCCATAGGCCTTACCATATGTGGTCCAACGTGGTGTCGCTCCACTAGACCTTTGACCTTTCGATTCGCCGGTGGAGGGCGGCAGAATAGGCCGCAGCGTTCACTGGGTGACCAACCACTCGCGGCGATCTACCATTAATTTAACTGCCACCTGCGAAGGTGGCAGGATGGACGCGCTTCCTATCCAGTGTGCGGAACGCACTCAACGTTACAGATGCCAAGCCGCGTCTAGTTGCCCGATACGCCACAGCTTTCGCTCTCTAGTCAGGTTCCTCAGTAGTTAAAGCGCAGGTAATTTTAAAGCTTGTTCGTCGCTGGCATCGAGCAGTTAAGACTGCAATATAAAACCAATGAAGAATGTTTTTCACGATAGCAAAAACGATATAGCAAAAGAATGCTTACCCGCAGCGGTGGCTCAGTGGTTAGAGCGCTCGGCTACTGATCCGGAGTTCCCGGGTTCGAACCCGACCGCGGCGGCAGCGTTTCGATGGAGGCGAAACGCTAAGGCGCCCTTGTGCTGTGCGATGTCAGTGCACGTTAAAGATCCCCAGGTGATCGAAATTATTCCGGAGCCCTCCACTACGGCACCTCTTTCTTCCTTTCTTCTTTCACTCATTCCCCTTTATTCCTTCTCTTATGGCGTGGTTCAGGTGTCCGCTGATATGTGAGACAGATACGGCGCTATTTACTTTCCCCAAAAATAAATTTTCATAAGAATGCAAGCTTCCCGAGAGGACGTCTGCGGATATATTGATTTTTATAGCGGAATCTCACGGTATTTTCAAAACATTGCATGTATAAGAAACTTACTGTAAAAAATGCACTTCTCTAGGAATTCAGGGTATGAAAGTGCGACAGTTTGGTGCCTGGAGCGTGCAGAATTAGCAGACTACATATTCGTAACGTAGGCGACGTTGTGAATATGTGCTTTAAAAAAGTTGCTGAGGTATATCAACGTATTATGACAACTTTTCACAATGAAGAATGTGAGTCGTCGTAGTTATAGGCGTGTCTGCCGATTGGAGGCTTCTAAGTTTTTAAACTCTTATTGTCCAGCCGTCTTCAAAGGGAAGTTCACCCCTAAGAGGACAAAAAGAGGCGTTCTTTAGGAGTAGTGGCAAAATACAACAAAATAATGACAGCCTTATATTAGGATGGACCATCAATTCTAGCCTTCTACCATGCCATCTCAACGCTGCACTTTACTGCAATTCGTAAACGTCGATTAGGAACACTGGCCATTAGAAATACTGCAGGCGCACAGAAGCAGATTTAGAATAGCTGCCTCAAAGCGGTGAGGTGCCTATGCGTGAGATTGTCTTAATATAATGGCGAATGCTGGTGTCCTAAATTTCGCTTGGTTATGTTTTCTAGTGGTGCTTTATGTCTCCTTTTTCCTGTTTAAGTGTGTTAATAATAATAATAATTGGTTTTGGGGGAAAGGGAATGGCGCAGTATCTGTCTCATGTATATCGTTGGACACCTGAACCGCGCCATAAGGGAAGCGATAAAGGAGGGAGTGAAAGAAGAAAGGAAGCAAGGGGCGCCGTAGTGGAGGGCTCCTCCGAAATAATTTCGACCACCTGGGGATCTTTAACGTGCACTAACATCGCACAGCACACGGGCGCCTTAGCGTTTTTCCCCCATAAAAACTCAGCCGCCACGTTCGGGTTCGAACCCGGGAACTCCGGATCAGTAGTCGAGCGCCCTAACCACTGAGCCACCGCGGCGGGGCTAATTGTGTTACGTTCATCATAAGAATGGTGTCCCAGTCCAGGATACGAAAGGCAGGTGAAGGTTCTTTTAACTGGGGTAGAGGTGCGGGAAAGTTGGTTCTGCTCATGTTGAAACAGCGCAAAGGACGTGCACAGTGGCAACAGTGCATGGACACACATAGCGCTGGTAAGCATGCGTATTATCCACTAGCATATAACAGTGTCGTTATGGAAACTGACTTTACATTTCTATGTTACACTTGAACAAAACGAGATAAATGTCCGGTCGGCTCAAATGGTGAAAACGCCCTAGTTATCGAATCTACAATTAGGACAAATTGTTTCCTTACTAAAATGGTCGGTTATGCAGTGCTGCGTGCACGTTAAAACAAAGCGAACCCGATGCCGAAAAAAGAAACGGCAGCCTATGCCGAGGTAGTTGGGTGCGGTCATATGCTGGCCTGTTACATGGAATGGAGCCGGGGAGCTTTCTGAGGGTGAGCACGCCGTGGGTATCAGCTTGGGTATTTGAACACATACGCTGACCAGCGATATCAGTGCAGTTTACATACATCTTTTGACTGAAAACAAAACATTATTTTTCAGTTAAGAGCAGTTACTACTTAAATTATTTTATGCTTTACCGATACCAAGTCGCAAGTTAACGAACGTAGGCCATTATTTAAAGCTATAGTCGCTTGCTGCTTCTTAACAAAAGAAAGACGTGGAAGAAAAGATTGATACTTATACATATTTTCTCATTTCGCTGTGAGCATAATTTGCACACAAAAACAACGAAGCGTTGTAGCAGCATATAGTAATTAGTAGTAGCATTTAGTAGTAGAATGTAATAGTAACCGCATATAGTAAGCGATGTAACAGCATTAATCAGGCTGAAGGCATGGTGTAGCTTTCTGATGTTTTTCGAAAAGAAGGATTGTTGTTTAAACGATGAGATCTTTAATTTTTTTCGATGATTAAAAACAGCAGTGCATATATTGTTATGAAAACAAAAAAAAACTGCCCAGCTGACACCTGCGCATGCTCTTTGAATAGAACCTGATAACCGTGGGCCAGTTTCCTGGACAGAAAGTGTGCCTCCAGGGACCATTTTAACAAGACGCCTATGATGAAAACAAACGAATAAATGACCTTTTTTTTAGGTTTGGACCCTGCTGGACCTTTGTTTGAAAATTCAAATGTATCGTTATCGAGAACGGACGCCGAATTCGTTGATGTCATTCATACAAACGCAGGGAAGCTAGAACGATCTAAACTTGGCCTAAACGAATCTATTGGACACGTTGACTTTTACCCGAATGGCGGATCAGACCAGGAGGTGTGTAAATCAGGTAATCAAGCGTAAACTTTCCATTTACGATGCCAGCATACGTCACTCATAAAACAGGAATTGAAAAAGTGCGCTCTCTGTGAATGTGCCGGCTGCTCCAGAAGAAGCAGTCTTATGTTCACCTTCACGTTCCCCTTCCTCTTCGCATGTGCTTTGCCGCACTTGTGCTCTCAGCACTGCACTCTTATTATGCTTTTCCTGCTGCTTCTCCGCTCCTGTGATAATCGATACGTGATTACGTTAACGGAGACGACAACGACGCAAAACCAGAGACCCTGCTTGTCACACTATGAACTGGAAAGGTCCCGGGGCCTTGTGTTGTAAACGCCACTCGATTCTTGGTTCCAGCCTATTCTGTGCGTGTATCCTTGTTCTAGAGGTCTTGCAAGTTGGCCACCGACAGTTATGTGAAAAGTCTGTTCACACATTTAATGAAAGGGCGAGGTCTAGTGGGATCTCACGAGTGCTTAGTTTTGCTAATACCCGCTGCAGTATAAGACGAAGAGAAAACGAGTGTAAGATGCCTCTGGAACCGTGCTGACCATAGTTTTTAACGTTTTCTAGCCTTGTTCTATTTCTTTTGACATTAAGACGGTAGAAAGTGATAATCATGTCCGACATTCTTAGACAAAAATTTTGAATGTTGGAAAATTGTAAGGTACAGTTATAGAAATATTGAAGGTAATGGTCCGTTCTTCCGATGTACAGAAAACCTTGCTTTTAAAGGTTTTCCATCGCTCGCATCGCGCAGTTAAGACTGGCATAAAAAAAATCAATGGGAAATGCTTTTGGGGAAAGCAAAAGCATTAATAAAAAAAATGCAAGCCTGTCGACGGGAGATCTGCAGATATAGTGATTGTTATAGTGAAAACTCGCCATATATGAGAAATCGTGTTAACAAACGCCTTCCCGTTGAAAAATACTGTTGACCATAATTGATGGGTATATGCGTTTCATAAATTTGACGAAGGCCCAAAAAAAGACAATCGTTCCCCTCAGTGCGGCGTACACTAGATTATTTGCGGTACTAACGTTGTTCGCGTGCGGTAGAATTTGTTCACAAAGCTGAAGTAAAAATTGTTGCTTCGTGCCAATGTTCTTTTTTTCCTTATCTAGCCAGTCTTATGGACATCGCTTGCAATCACAACTTCGCTCAAGCCCTTTTCATCGAATCGGTAACCAGTCGTGATTGTTCATTCACATCGTACTACTGTAAGGACGGCTGGGAAGGATACGAAAAGTGCAAGAATGAGACAAACACCTCGTATGTAGGAGAAATGGGCTATCACAGTATTGAGAAAGAAGGAAGAGGAAACCAGTACTTAAAAACAAATAATCACTCACCGTACTGCATTCTTGAAGGTAAGAAGGGACACCGCAAAATCTTTAAACTTGTTTATCTGAGGCACAGTGACTGGCACCGGGCGCTGAATGGTACCGGGCGTGGTAGCCCCACGTGTAATACCCTGTCCCGCCGTAATCTTGATGCAGCACTGCGCATTGGAAGTCGCCCTGTGCCATACAAGATATATTTGAGGAAGCCATCACATTAAAAGCCTACACAGTGAGAATAATACCACATGAAGGTGTATTTAGAAAGTGAACGTAAACAAAGTAGAAAACACAGTTACGGGGGCCAAACAGCTTGAGCCAAGCAGCGCCCAGCTCAAGGACCGTTATTCATGGTCGCGGCACAACCCTCCTGCTGGAAAACCGCCTTCCTGCTGATAGACAAGTTTCGCAGCATGAATAAAACACACAGAGAAGACAAGGAACAAACAAGACAGGACTGTGCTGCACTTCCAACTGATTTTATTTGAAAAAGCTCGCCGTTTAAATACATTCAGTTATCATGAGGTGAAACCTAATCACAATCATCCAATAAAGCCATTTCATTCTCCAGCAATGACAGTGAAGGCGTGCTGACGCAATTGTCACCGGCTTTCCTAACAAAGCCGGTGACAATTGCGTTTTGTTCATGCTGCGAAACTTGTCTCCATTATGAACAGCAACCAACTAGCCCAAGCCACCATGTTACTTCCTGCTGCTAGGCCGGGAGCAAGGCTTGAGCAACGACAGTCAAGGTAGAATGGACGACGCGGGAAAATCGTGCGAGGCAGTTTACGGCCACGTCGACCACCTTACAGAGGTGTTGAGAGCCAGTGTATGGGGTAGTAGTTTTTCAATGCCTGTGTTGACGGTGTGGTCGAGCCGGCAGTATTCTCGCAAAAAAAAAAAATACACGAACGTAACGTAAAGTAGACCCATGTCTTAAACGCTGTGATGGGCTAAGACGCTCAATTGGCAGGAAAACTAAATGGTCACGAAATCCGGCTAAACTTTTATTACTACAAACCTGTTTGAGCGGTAACGGTTTACTCCGCTCGCGAATGGTAAGAATTACAGACCGCTACTGTTCCATTCGTCATTTTCTTGCTGCAACGTCAAGTTCCTCTGCAATAAATGTGTAAGGTGGGTGAGACTTTGGAAGGAGGAACATAGGAGGAATATTTTTTAGCAATTGTATAGTCAATGGCACAGCAATCAAGAAGTGGAGACTGCGGTGTGTCCTCTTGGTGTACTTCGCTGGGCAAATCTTTTATCACTTTAACGGTGTTTGTCAAGTGACCATACATTTATCACTTGTTATTAACGTAGAGTTTGTTGTAAGGAAGCTGGAACTTGGGTGACTGAGGCAGGCTTTTGGCGAAATCAGTACGTTGCTGGCGGGCGTTACGCGTTGCGTTTCACACTGTTAATGTGTAGATTAATAACATGAAAGCTAGAACAGTGAAGAAATTGAGAGAAGAGAAAACCAATGAGCGTGTGAAAACATGTTTTTTAGAAATGGAAACCAGTGTTCTACATGTCAATCTTGCAGACAACAAATACAAGCGTGTTTTTATTGCCGGGTACAACATTTGAAAAACATTCCTTGGGTGTCGAAGCATACCGTCGCAATCCTAGTTACCGCGCACCTTATACCCGTGCTGCTGCTGCACCTCCCTCAGCTCAGCACAGGGTGCACCTCGCGTCTTTTAGCGAGACCACTCTCATTCAGTTATTAAAACACAAAGCGCGCTCTTTTTTCATCAAGAAGGAAACGTAGCAAACATTTAGGTGCACATATGGTTCGAGTCAGGAATGCGGCAATAATTTGCAAAAAAAAAACATTTTCCAACTGTATTTGCCAATTTTGCGCGTAATATTTTTACCACAAAAATAAACACCTTGTTTTTTCCAGCAGTTCAAAACAAATCAAGACGGTTCAATTCTGTCAAGCTGTGAATATTTACTGCTGCTACTGCCTCCATTGTAACATACGCTGTGCACTTAAATAAAAATATTTGTTCGCCAAGCGAATTTTTTCACAGCATCCTCCTTGGCTATTAAACATTTACTTAATCGTTGGAGGAAATCCTCAGCACCAAACACAATTGGACATTTAAGGGTTGGCTGAAAATAGAAAGAAAGTTCAAGAACTTAACGAGCGTTTCTTATTAGAGTGTTTACAGTTGTTAAACTTTATATATTGTTAATTACCGCGTTATTGAACTGGTAGTTATTTTCTACGACTATTGTCAGCACAAAAAGGTGATCCCGCTATACTCACGTATACAGTATTTACTACTGATTAAAAGGGCTAGTGACGAAGGGTGAAATTGCGGCCTTCTAAGTATGATCAATACGAGAAGGAATGAGATGAAAGTAATGAGTACACTTCGCAAATTTGAATTAATGAAAATTGCTTTTTAAAATGACAGACGGGATATATGAAGGCGAGAAAGTCGAGATGATAAATTGAGGCTACATTTCATGAGTGACGTACTCGCAGTTGATGCCATGGTTAGAGTGTTAAACGAACTTATTTATTTTGCACTGTCTTAACGGTCGTGATACTTTGAGAAAGACCGTAAAACAGACGCACAGCTTTTCAGTTTGGGACGAACTAATGTTCTCTATTATCAAATGATACAGCTTCCAAAGGTATCAGAAACGGAGACAAAGAAGACAACAACGAAGACAGCGATGTGGACGACTCAGGCAGCAACAATGACAAGTAGATATCAAGAAAAAGGCACTTTTTTTAAAGTAGTTTTTCATCTGCCTCCTCCCATCATCATCGTCCCACATCGTGACCTTCTTTTATCTCCTCTTCCCGTCCCCCAGAGTAGAGTAGCAGGCCAGATATTTATTTTTCAGGCCAACCTCTCTGCCTTTCCTATCAATAAACCCTCTCTCTCTCTCTCTCTAGATATCAAGAATTGAGAGTAAGGTTTGAATGGAGGATCAAATAAATGTGCTTCAGAACCAGAGAGCCTCCTGAGTCTTTTAACGTGGATTAGTAACTTGACGGATGAAATTGTGCTAGCAAAGTTACGCCGGATGCATTAGAACTTGCGCAGAAGGTTATTAATTGTTGCGATTACAACAATGTTAGCGTCACATAATTACCTAGAAAACATTCTAGTGTTGCGACTCTAATTATCGTACACAGTGGCCCTGCAGAAAGCAGATTCTACTCGAGTGTAACGGGCAGCAGGAACCGGGATACAACCTTTGTCCGTAAAGTTCCGAGACTGAGTCCAATAAAAAAAATTGCGTTCAGCATTGAAATCATTTGTGCAGCACCCCTTCGAAATTGTCTCTTTTGCCGTATATGCAAAGCTTCCAAAGCTTCTTGAGGTCTTGGAAACAGTTAGAAAACGCTTCTCTTGGCAGGGCTCTCAGCTCCTTTGTCGTGGCGTCTTGAATGCCCTCCGCGCTCCCCGTCCAGTGACCTATTAGGGATCTCTTCACAAGAGGAAACAAAGAAAAATCGCATGGGGAGAGAGAGGTCAGGTGAGTATGGCGGATGGGAATTACAGTAATGCTGGGCTTGGAGAGAAATTTTGTCACGCTTAGAGCAGCCTGCGGACTTGCGTTATCGGGAAGAAGGCTCCATTGTCCAGATGCCCATAAGTCAGGGCGACGGCGTCGCAGTGCAGCACGCATGTGTTGGAGCACGCAGATATAAAAGTCCTGATCCACAGTGTGCCCTTGTGGGACGAACTCGTGGTGTATGACACCTCTGGCATCGAAAAAAAAGCTAACAGCGTCCTCTTTGTTTTGGTCTTCTGTCGCCGCACCTTTCTCGACGCCGGAGAGCTTGTGGACCGCCATTCGACGCTCTGCCTCTTTCTTTGAGGATCGTATTGAAAACATCATGTTTCGTCTTCAGCAATGATTCTGTCGATGAATGCAGCATCCTTCTCGGCCTCGAAGAGCAAATCAGCGCTCACTTATACCTGCGCGTCCTTCTGGTCCTGTGTGAGAGAGTGCGGCACAAGTCTGGCATTCAGCTTTTGTTTACCCAAGTTCTCACGCAATATTTGGTGGCATGTTGTCTTACTAATGTCGAGAGCACCTGACAGCGTGCGGACTGTAATGGTGCGCTCTTGCTGTACGATTTCCCTGACCCGAGCCACGTTGTTTTCATTCCGTGAGGTTGAAGGGCGCCCCTTCCTTGTGTCGTCCTCCACCGGCGTTCTCCCCGAACCAAAGCTCTTGTGCTGCTCGAAAACTCGCGTACGCGATATTGTCTCGCTGCCGTAAGCCTAACGAAGGAGTTCATACGTCTGTGTGGCTGTATTGCCAAGCTTCACACAGAATTTTATATTTATACGCTGTTCGAGGTGGACGTCAACGTCTCCACATTCACTCCCAGTAGAATGCGCAGACGACTAGTGACAACGTATTTTCTACATGTAGTGCCATCTAGCAGCTGCCACAGCAATTATTGTAAATAGCTCAGGTTTTTCAGAAATGATGGCGCTACACATATGCACCAACATTTGTTTTGGGGAATCATTTCTAGAGAAGAAAATAAATGAGCCTCGAAACTTTAAGGACAAAGGTTGTACAGAGCCCTTGCAGCCATAAGTAAAGCTTTCTATCGTCCTTTCAGACGGTCCCTGGAAGGCAGTGTTCGCGGTTGCTCGTATAAAGCCTCCGTGTTAACACATTACCAGTGCCGAAATAGTGTGGATGCTAAATATGTTGACACTTTTGCATAACGTTCTACCGTATTACAAAAGAGATTCTGTAGCACGTTCCTACAGTCAATATCTTTTATAAAATTAAAGGTAATTCAGAGAATTCTGCTCAGGATGGTACGCCATTATTGCCGTAAGAATTTCCAGAGGTGATTACACTATCATTTTTGTTATTCGACTGCTTGCAGCTAATGACAGAATCCTAAATTTTGCATCCTACGTTCGTAAAAAGGGTCGGAATGGTTGAATCTAAAATGCGCTCCTGAAACCTTTACGTCTATACGTCCCTTCAAGGCAGCAGCACCTGTTTTTATTTCACAATGACAGCACGAAATACATTGCCGTATTTACGGTGTTTGGAAAATAGCATACCGGAGATCCAAATACCGGCGTGAAGAAAAACAGCACGTTTGCCATGAATCGAATTGGTGGCTGCCCGCTAAATCGATGTAATCATCCCGAACTGTTCTATTCTGCATGCGGGGTTGTTAGGCTTTCATGTTTTGTCGCTTGTTAAACGTCGTTTGTCTCCTGACAGAGCTTGCCGGTATTCTGGCCCACCATTCCACCGCCTACTTCGGCTGCTCATTCCGCAATGATAGCTGTGAGATTGTCGTTCATTCATTGAACATTAGGGCACATTAAGGTCTAATATCTGTCCTCCAACGACATCCTGAATTTCTCTACTTTACCTTTTACCGCTATCTCCTTGATGGCTTCCAACTATGCGGTTTCCTGCGTTCTCTCTTCAAATGCCGGCTAATTGCAGTCCTTACAAACCTATGGTCGCTACATCGCACAATTTCGAGGACCTCCGCATCCTGCTCCATGCCAGGGTGAACGCACTCTGTGAAGTTAATTTTATTTTTAGTCTCACCATTGTGGCTTTTCTAGGTCCACTTCCTGTTCTCTCGTTTGCGGAACAAGTTATTCATGATACGTATACCATTTCTCCCTGCTAATGCTACCAGTAACTACCAGATTCTCCTACTGAACTTTTGCATCGCGCAGGACTTCAGCCTTTATCTATCCGATCGAAACTGAACCGCTTGAAGTTCCTATACTTACTTCTACACAATTCATTTAAGCTTAAGTCTGAAGACTTCGTCAATATAATCCACTCCAGAATCACCCGCCGCAAACATCCTCTTACACTTGAATAATTTTTTTGTTGCAATAACACCCTCTATTTTTCCTTCTTTCCGCGAGCAGTGCGCGAATGGAATGCCCTTGACGCTTCGATTGTTATGCAGCCGACAGTCCTCAAATTTTTGGAGCTTGCCGAGCTGAGTACGCTGCCACAATTACTGACCAAATATTGTTAAAATGTTCGTGATATATACTGTGTTCTGTATAAATGAATACCCCGAATTTGTTTGTTCTTGTCTTCATTTAAGTAGACTCATCCTTTTCATTGTACAACTGCTTACTGTTCTATAATTGTTTTATCTGGAAGTTGGGTATTTTTTTGATCCACTCACCCTGTAAAAACCCCGGTTGGGGTTGACAGTATGTTTAAATAAAATAAAAAAATAATAAACAAGCTTGTATTCCCCTATCTAACACGTGCAAGATCACGAAAGTATAAAATTTTGGTCCAAATTACGCTTATTCCGTGAAAAACTTTACGAAGCTAGTATGTGTCTCACATATCAACTAAAAATTCATCACCGAATAGAAAATTGTACCCTGCTATTTGGCGCAGGCATCCATTCAACGCGTGATGGTGGTGGTGGTGGCAACGCCTACAAATATATTCGCCATACCCCGCACACATTCCAATGTACTATCGGCAGCAAAATTTTACGGGATACGAGTGTGCGAAAAAAAAAGCTAATTCCGGTGCAGTCACTTAATCCAGCCGGCTGGAAGGCTGCAACTTGTGAGGAGGCATGCAGGCTGTATCCGCTGTGGCTTTTCCAGGTCACTTCCTGTTCTCCCGTTTGCGGAATAAGTTATTCATGATACGTAAATCATTTCTCTGATGCGAATGCTACCAAAAAGTATATACTAACCAAGTTTGTATTTTCCTATCTAATACGTGAAAGAGGATAGAGCTATATATTAAGAACTATATAACAACAAGCGCACTCTGAACAGCCTTCGAAATTTGTTGCTTTGCCTAAATCAGCGGCGTATACTTCAAGCGGCCAGATAGCTCCCAGGTTTATCGGGCCATAGCATGCAATTGATTAAAATTTATATTTAAAAAAAGCATTCATATATTTCACTAATGTCATTTATTTATTTAACTACATTTACGTCATAAGACGTAGCTGCATATTTATGAAGGCACAGATGCTCGTAACTGAGCGCATGGAGATAATTCATAGAAAAAAAACTTGTGCCTACGTCAGTAAACTTTTTCTGTTCATTCAAAGGTTCACGACGACTTCTAAACTGAACTTGGATTAACGCGGGGATGAAAAATGTTTCGTCGGGTTTGACGAGGATATAGAGCATTCTATATGCAACCAAATTATTGAACTTGCCGCATATAATTAACAAACCACGTTCGTTGCTGTAGGAAAGCAACCGACAGACGATTGACGCCTTTGTGAATGCAAAAGTTACCCGACTCTGTAATAACATAAACCTGCAAATGCAATTCTACTTCTGAAAAACGACGGGCGCATTCATTTAACATAGCTATCAACATCTCTGATGCAACTAAATAAAGGAGGGCTTGGAGAACCTTATAAAAAGAAACGAAACAAGGCTGCGCGAGCAATATAAAGGCAGCGCGATTGTTGGATGTTCACGAGGTTCTGTAATGAGTTGAACTCACTCTGGACACATCTCAGAAAAGATTTTCAAATGATTGGTCAATCAACTTCAGTTGCCCTAAAGGTGCCAACTTTATGCGGCGCTTTATCTTATAATCATAGTACGCGTCGCTGGCTAAACAGAATTTCTAACATTTGTCATAGGGGCTACTACTGCCCTCGCTCTGGTGCGCCGGGTAGTTTCGCGCACTTCCAACTTGCTGTCCTCCCCCTCCTCCTTCTTTTTATAAGCCTCTATGGGCGCATTTACTTTGCGTAGTAGCACGACCACTCAATGTGCACTGTGTCTGAAAATGTCAGGAATTATTTTATTTTCTCATTAGCCTACCCGCCGCGGTGGCTCAGGGCTTAGAGCGCTCGGCTACTGATCCGGAGTTCCCGGGCTCGAACCCGACCGAGGCGGCTGCGTTTTTATGGAGGAAAAAAGCTAAGGCGCCCGTGTGCTGTGCGATGTCAATGCACGTTAAAGATCCCCAGGTGGTTGAAATTATTCCGGAGCCCTCCACTACGGCACCTCTCTCTTCCTTTCTTCTTTCACTCCCTCCTTTATCCCTTCCCTTTCGGCGCGGTTCAGGTGTCCAACGACATGTGAGACAGATAGTGCGCCATTTCCTTTCCCCAAAAACGAATAAAAAAATTGGTCATTAATATCCAACCTCAAAGCGGCAGGCACCCGCTCACCGTGAGGTTAAAAGTAGCCTAATCACGTGGTAATACATCACACGGACGATAAATTGCGCTACCAAACAGCTAACGCTCGTTACTTCAACGTCTTCCAGACGGTGGCGGAATATTTCATTCAGTTGTTGTTTCGCAGACTACCCTAACTGAAGAACTAAGCGACGATGGGGCAAACAAATTGTCTGCCCGGATACGACACGATAGTGCTCAGAGCTCGACGACTGAATGGCCTAATCTCGGGAGCTTCCTCGCTGCTCTGTTGTGAAGACGGTGTGCACGAAACCTTGCTTAATTATCATTGGTAGCAACTGCGTGCTGTGCGAAGGTGGCCGTAAGAAAGGCTTTCTATATCGGAAGACCACTGCGCCGTTCTCTTTCTGAAGCGAAAAGCTTCATTCACTACGCTAGGTAAAGCAGTCGTCGCGTATGACGGATAATGACTTAGAACGACATTCAGCCCAACCACGTTAGCCATGTATGACCATATGTGGTGCAGTTGTGGTGTCGACCCCTTGACCCCTGACCTTGACTAGTGACCTTTTGTTGACCTCTGGCCTTTGACATTGGTTGACCTTTGGGTTGACCTTTGACCTTAAGAACATGCGATGGGGCTATATGAAGCCACGTGATGACATCCGATGGGGGTGTCGTAAGACCATGTGATACCACCTCATAGCCACGTGGTTGTGTGGGTATATTTAGAACGGCTGTCGCGAGTGTGTAGCGGAGCTGCCATGGACGAGCCTCCCACGCTTGGCAAGCGTGCTTGCATTTCGCTGAATTCCAGGGTTAGCCAACTTAAGCCACTGTCATTTTTTTTTCTGCTCTTGTACCCGGATTTGCGTCTTGTCCTGACCGTGATCGTAGCCGGAAAAATTTGGCTTATTTCCCTACAGACTTTTAAAATTCCTTTAAAACACGTTAAGATTTTATTTTTACTTTATTTCCTAGTTTGAAGAGATCATTCTTCTAACAGAACGTTCTTGTATTAGTCACGAGTATAACTGGCCCGATTTTGCTCCGGATTTTTACACTGCTTCGCGAGGAACTGTAGGACCGGAAGTTTTTATGCGATAGAAGCTTTCAGGAGTTCTTTCATTTTCCACCGAAGTTCGCGCAAAGTTTGGCAGGTGTCACTCAGAGAAGGGTAGCTTACCGGCCATAATTACTGAGCACTGAAGCCTGCATCTTTCGTCGCATTCAGAATAGAACGGTGAAACAATCATCTCTGTGAACAGTGTCTGACACTGAATAATATTAAAATACCGAACAATATAAAACTCGAAGATAAAAGATCGTTACAAACTTTATTTCATGATTATATGTATTTATAAACTGCAGACTCTCTACACTCTTGAGATCCAGTTTGCAGAAAGCAAAGTAATTACGAGACATTGATTCTTTTGCGCTCCTTCTTTTCTTTTTGCAGTAATACTGATCGCTACGCTCCGAGCGGATGCTGAAGAAGGGGATATCAATGGGAACACAGATACAGCAGACGCTATCTCTTCAACTGAAACATCAGAAAATGACGGGCATGGAGAATGGACCAAATCCGTCAAAGAGGACACGCTTATGTTGAGGCAAATCATTGAGGTAGGAATGTTGGCGGGTAGATCAGTCCGGTGTATCACCTCATGATGGCGGCATGGCTAGTGGCAAAACGGTCCGACATGGGTCAGTCGGCCAACAAACAGAATAATTGAGGATAAGAAATCTAGGCCATGCTCTACATCACGGTCATAATAATAATAATAATAATAATAATAATAATAATAATAATAATAATAATAATAATAATAATAATAATAATAATAATTGGTTTTTGGGGAAAGGAAATGGCGCAGTATCTGTCTCATATATCGTTGGACACCTGAACCACGCCCTAAGGGAAGCGGTAAAGAAGGGAGTGAAAGAAGAAAGGAAGAGAGAGGTGCCGTAGTGGAGGGCTCCGGAATAATTTCGACCACCTGGGGATCTTTAACGTGCACTGACATCGCACAGCACACGGGCGCCTTAGCGTTTCTCCTCCATAAAAACGCAGCCGCCGCGGTCGGGTTCGAACCCGGGAACTCCGGATCAGTAGTCGAGCGCCCTAACCACTGAGCCACCGCGGCGGGGCACCACGGTCAGGGCGAAAGCCAACTTGTGACGGGCGGTACCAGTGATGTACGTCCAGCCACGACTGCAGACGGGTCACCACCATACGTTCCCATAGTTTCCACATAGTGTACAAAAGAGAAATCGGGCGGAGACTGCATATGTTGTCAAGAGGTTTGCGGGGCTTTGGGACTGCGATTATGGCTGCTTGCAGTCATTGCTCAGATACCTCTCCTTACAGCCAGGCAGCACTTAATAAAGCAATTGAATAGCTTCCAATGGATTTCTTTCTAAGTTCTTAAAGACCTTACAGCTCACGTAATAGGTGACCCAGAAGAGTGTAACTAAAGAATGAGAAGCCAAGCTACAATTCCATAAAATTTCACTTTCGGTTATTGTTATGCGTACAATACTTTATACCCGTTTTCACTGCAGCCGCAGAGTTTCAGCGCGGCTCTTCAAGGATTAATGAAGTGTTTATTCCCACATATAACAAACGCCGGATCACGTGAAGCCGTGCTGAGCACTCGTCAAGAACTGAAATCGACTCTGGCTGCTTCCTTCCCATTTGATCCGGGGCCAGCGGTATCTGGAGGTGCGCCGTATTTCTCTATTCGCTAGATCACACCCTCACAGTTTTAGTGTTATCGTGATGTACGTCTGGCGTTGTTACTGTGTTCCAAAGTGTTATACTGACTGCTTCAAATACTCATTTTTTCCGTTTGCCACTCGTGAATGGAACAGTCTAAACCCTTCAATTACTAGCAGCTCATCGTTAGGAAAGTTCAGCGCTGATATCGAGAGCTCGGTACTTAATTAGCAAATATTTTTGTGTGTGTGTTTTCTGTGTTGCTAATATTACTTCCTATTCTGTGTGCCTTTTTGATTTTAACTTTGTTCAGGTATACACAGACTACCAGTATTCTTTTCGGAACTATTGCGATGTAACTGCTGTCATGACGCCTATTGTGTGATTAATTTGCCTTGTTTCGATATGGTTATGATACAGTTCGTTGTATTGTTATTCTGCGTTGTTGTATTTTTGGTTGTAGTTCCATAGTTAATTCCAGTGCCTTTGCTTTACCCTTACTATTAGTTGTCTATTTTACGATCTTCACCAAAATGATGTATTTTTCGAACTATTATTACTAACCCTATTTTGCCCTCCTGCAACAATCCCATATGGGATTAGCAGTATGTATAAATAAAAAAATAAAAAGTGCACAAATTTCAGCGTTTAAATGCAGTGATCAGACTTCCTGAATTTTCGTCCTCCACAAAGAAGGTATTCACTGTCCGAGTGTGGCACTCCATTACCACATGGGGCACGTTCTCCGACTCTGTGTCCTGGAAGGCGGTTACTTGTTGCTCATTTCACATTTCGGGCCCTGTCAGGTGATGGTTCTCAAGGCGCCTTCTCCAGATCCCACATAAGGTGAAGGTAAGCCACCTCAAACACATAGCCTGACCGAACGCACTGCGAAGAATGCCCGCTCACTGACCGTATTTGCAGTGCGCGTTCCTGAAATGAAATAGAAGGACACGCTTGCGTTACATGACTACTGAGAGGAAATGACCTGCAACAGCCTTCTCCGGCTCGCTTTGAGAGCACTGTAACCTAGGAAAATCTAAAATTGTCGATGGCAGCACACCAGGTCTACGTCAGTGTCATTAACCCTCAAAAAGAGATCACAGAGATTATATTCTATTACCTGCCTGCCGTGTTGTCGCTCCAGTCGAAAGTAGTTGTATCTAATGGAAATTTTTATTTCACAGGTTGATTGCAGTGTATTAATTGTTGATTGGGCTAACGGAGCCAAGATGCCTGACTACGATGCAGCTGCCAAGAATACTACTCTGCTGGGTTCTGCTGTCTTTACTTCTGCGTGAGATGCAATTGCCCAATGTGTACTCTGCAAGCACAACATATCCGTCTGATAGGACTCAGCTTGGCGCGCACAAGTTGCTGGATTTTGCGGCTGGCATTATGAGAATACTACTCGGTCGCTGCTTGGACGGATCACAGGTAAGGTCGGGTCATCGGAAGGCTGTGGTACGCCTAGGCAGTATGCTTAACACATATTTATCTATCTATTCATCCATGTGAAAGTCCACCCAAACCCATTTGCCTATCGACCTACCAACCCGCCTAGCGACTTACCTTCCTGGATAGTAGGCTACGAGTGGCCTGGTGGCTTGGGTGGTAAACGCGAAAGCGGAGGAATGCGCAACCGGAAGTTGGCTGCCAGCAGAAGGACCCAGGGGTGGTTACCGTCGAAGGAGCACGTCATGGCGGAGACAGAGAAATGCTCAACCTAAGGCTGGATCCAGGGAAGATTTCAGTGCTATTTCTTTGGACCGAAGGTACATTAACTTCACCGATTCTAGCGTTAAGCCAATGAGCTTAACTCTACATTTTTTTTATCCACAAAGCCTGTTCGCATGTTTCCAGCAACATTTCCGATTAAACCATACAAGATGCATTTTGGGAAGCTGGGAGAAGGTCGCTCACTTTCGGCTCCTTTTAATTCACTTCGAGTCCGTACAGCGGCGCCAAAATATTTTAAAGCGAAAGCTTTACTGGCCTAGCGGCGCCGATTTCGCTGCGTCTGTACTAATGGCCTTGAAAAGGAAGAGTGGAGCTGCGTAAATAACCACGTGATGCACCACGTGACCCGCAGCAGCTGCAGCCGCGCGCTCCGCCGTCGCCTCGGCCGCTGCGCGCTGCCTATCCAGTGTCTCGCTATGGACGAAGCAAATCAGCCGGAGCCGACGTCATCGAGAGTGCGTACTCGCAGACGACAGGCCGAGTCAGATCATCTGGTAAACACTGACAACCGTGCGATGGATTTAGTGATCGTTAGAGAGCGTAAACCGATTAAGAGCGTGAGCTTCGCCTGGCTCAACGGCGAGCGAAAGACAGCGACGAGTCTTAGAAGCAACCAAGGCGGAGACTGGCGAGCCGCTGGAAGAGTTCTGGCAGTGCGGAACGCCCAACGAACAACGTGGTCCGTCGTTAGACTGTGCTTCGAGCCAGCCTGCGTGTCTGCGTGTCTAGCCAGGCCTAAGTGCAGCTAAGCGGAGGCTTAACCGGGTGATTTACCAACGCTTCCGCTTGCATTACAAGGGTTAGATGAGCTAAGCCGCAGCCATTTTTTTTGCTTAAAAAGTCCTCATTACCGAGAACATGACAGCAGGCATTGCTTACAAGCTCCAGGTAATGATGAATACAAAATGAGGCAAAGGTACGTCGCGAACTTTGAGACACCAAGTAGTGAATATTTCAGTAAGTGGTAGTGGGATGCTGATTCTGAACCAGACTACCACAAAACGAGCCTCTTGCTATCGCTGCCACCAAGCCGAGTGCAACAGTTCACTAAAATGAGCATCTTGACGTTTGCTAGAAAGCGTGCCTGCTTGCCTGAGTAGTGTTTCTAATATGCGAGACCATATGGCAACAGCGCAGCGACCATCATCTTTCTTATAAAAGTTATAGAATATCTATCAATATGGGTACCAAGGAAAGTGGCAATGTCTTCGCTGCCATTAATTGCAAGTTTACAAGAGCCATTCTCATATTCACAAAGCTGGATTGGCAGGAGCTAGGGATGAAATATGCTCGCAAAACACTTTTGTGATCCCTCATTTTCTGATGATATGTCCCTGCTGAGGAACTCACGGGAGAACTGCAGCGCATTGTGTAAGATAGAAAGAAGCAGAGCAACAAGATAGGATGATGAACTAATATAACAAAACCAAAACATGAACAAAACTTTGGTTTTAATTTCCGAAATGCGCACCTAGAATGTCGTAACAAGTGGAAGAGGTAATGAAGATATAAAACGCGTGCTACCTAGACAACCCTCAGTAGCTACCCCGGTTACCATGTTTTACAAGGAAGGAAGGATGTGGAAGAAAAGGGATAAAATGATGCGCAGGCCGGTCCTGGTTATAGATCGCGCGAGGCAGTCATCGTGCTTCAGAACCCGTTTCCGGTAGACCGACATGCCCACTTTCGCGTCTGTCTGCTTTTCGAATGAAATCGCTGACTGAAAATATCCTCAGATAGCATGTAGTAAACAAGAAAAGCTCCGGTGCTTTCTTCTTGCAGTTCACAATGTAATGTTTTATTAAAACAGAAAATTAAGCATCTCGTAATGAACCTGTCGATGGGTTTCACCTCATTATTGGTGAGTAGCCAAGGACCATACGGCATTTAGAAACTTTGGGAGTGTTTTTTTTTTTAAAAATCGTCGGGTCAGAGGTTGGCATGTCGTTAGGAACCTTGTAGAAGACACCTGTGTTAAGAGAAAACAAACTACGCCTGGCAAATCTTACGTTTTTTACAGGTCTCGACCCCGCTGGACTTTTGTCTGAGGAGTCAAACGCATCTTTATCTGACATGGGTGCTGTTTTTGCCGACGTAATCCATACAAATGTCGGTGACCTAGAGGACTATATGTTTGGCCTTAACGAATCCAGAGGACACGTTCACTTCACCCCGAACGGTGGATCGGAGCAACCAGGTTGCAAAGGAGGTAAATGATCGGAGATCTGAGAGGCATTGGACTCTAATGCAAATAATTCTGCGATATCATTGGAGCTTCCGTTTTTGATAAAAGGCAGCATCCGTCCTTTCGTGTCGCGAAAAAGCAGGTGGCGCGCCCGCGATGGTGGGCGCGTGACACCCTGCCCGCCAGTGGCTGTGTTTGAAACCGCCGTCTACAGGGGTAATGACGCATCACTTAACCGCTGCACCACTGCGACAGTAGTGGTACGAGGGCGCCTGGGATCTATGAACCTGTGAAAGAGGAGAGGAGGAGACCGCAGATCCAATCATGAAAGTGAAATAACTAGAAGAATAAGAATGTGGGGGAACGCATTTGGCAGGTTCTCCCAGATCCTGAATGGCAGTTTACCATATATCCTCCAAGGGAAAAGTATACAACAGCTGTATCTTATCTGTGCTCACCTATGGGGCAGAAACGTGGAGGCCAACGAAAAGGGTTCAGCTCAAGTTAAGAACAGCGCGGCGACCTATGGAAAGAAAAATGACAGGTGTAACGTTAAGAGACCGGAAGTGGGCAGAGTGGTTGAGGGAACAAACGCGTGTTAATGACATCCTAGTCGAAATCAAGAGGAAGAAATGTGCCAAATCAACAGAATGTGAAATTAAGCATGTAAACCCGTTTCTGAAATGCGCTGTGGGGGTGGTTTATAACATCCCGCTTACCTGTGGAAAGGTGTACATCGGCCAGACAGGCCGATGTATTAATGCACGTTTAACCGTGCATAAATTGACATTGCAGATTGGGCAGACATCGCCTGCAGCCATAATAGAGCTCACGAATTTTTTCACTTAGTCGCTAAAAAGCACCAACTGTTCTTTTACTTCATATTACTGCCCGATAAATGTGAGGATGCGAAGAACATCACTTTGAATAGCGAAATGGGTTATAAGAGTGTCAACATAACCGGGACAGGAAAAGAAAACTTAGGAACGAGCGATTCCTAAGGTTGTAAATCAGCTGTCGCCAGACTACCACACTTTTCCAATTGTTCGGTGCTAAAAAAGGGTGCAGAGATCAGCACCCTTAAGGAAGGGCGCACTTAATGATACTTTAGAGGATGTAATGGTTGAATCCTCATTAAAAGGTACTATTTTTTCATAACACCTCTACGAATGCATGTTGGAAGGGTGCTCCACATTGATCCACCCATGAAGCAAAAGCCTTGGACTGACGCGCGCCCTCTAAACTTTCATGCTGTGCACCCTTCCTGAAGGGTGCTGATCTCTGCACCCTTTTCAGCACCCAAAAGGGTGTTCGTCTGGGGACAGCTGATTTGCACCCTTAAGGGTGCAAATAGGTGTGATAGGAGGGAAACCTGTCTGGCACGCCGGTTGTAAAGGCGCGTGTGAGACCGGATTAGTGCAGGAAGACTAAATACAAACCGTCACGTCGGCGTCGCTTTCTTTCTTCACGTCCCGACCGGCATACATGGTTTGGTTTTATGGGGTTTAACGTCCCGAAGTGTACCAAAATATGAGGGGCGCCATAGTCGGTCGCAAAAATGTAAGGGTGGCATTTCGCCTCCAAAGAAATTCGCCACCGCGACCGGGATCGAACCCGCGTTTTTCGGGTTACCACCCGAGCACCATAATCACTGAGCCACTGCTGAGACTAGAGAAACTTCCACAGTGTCAAATACGCTACAGACGCACTTCACATTTGTTATGGTTTCAATTGGACAAATTTCTGTGCTTTGATGAAAGATCGAATAAATGGCAGCGGAAAGTAAACGAAGACATCGAAGAAACACACAAACGAGGACGATAGCAGCATCGTCCTCGTTTGTGTGTTTCTTCGATGTCTTCGTTTACTTTCCGCTGCCATTTATTCGATCATGCACCAACTAGCTCAACAATCCACCTTATTTGATGAAAGAGTACGGAAGCCGAGAACGGTGTAGGACCGGCTGCTGCAGTTTGTTGACAGCAAGTGCAGATACTCAAATATGGGTTCGCCAAGTCATGTATGTGATGAAATAAATGAATTGAATTGAAGTATCGTGTCAAGGAACGTCGCAAGGCGCAGGGTGCTCTAAGCGCGCGTTCGCACTGCGAAAGTATTGAATTTTATGTGCGGTTATTTATTTTTAAGATAGATTAGTCCGAAATGCTTTTCCGCTTGCGACGCGGCACGGTTGACAAGAGTGATGACGCTTTCCCGCTCTATTTAGTTGAAATTAAAAACCGCGTGGGGCTTATTAAAAATTTTTAAAGTTCAAAAGCTGAAGCGGAGCATGTTGCTAAGATAGATCCGGAAGAGTTGATAGTGGACTATTTCTAAAAGGTGCATTTCAATTCTAGAAGAATTCAAAATATTACCTACTTTGCTAGGGAGGGCAATAGAATATTATCTTTTAAACAAACAATACGCGTAAAATGGCGATAGCGCAACACTGGGAAAAGTTGCTGAAGCCGCAGTTCCTGTATACATGCATATATTTTGCTCCCCCCCCCCCTCTCAATAATATGTAATAATCTCTACGAGAACAAAAGACTGGCAATTAACGTACACTGGCAATGACCTACCCTCCTCGCTCGGTCTCGCTCTGTCTTAATTATTACTTAAGGTTGTAGATGAAAGCAGGAAGCACTTAAACCGGTTGTTCCTGCGCGAAAAAAAAAAGAAGAAAAGGAATATAATTTCGAGCATATCCCCCACCCCCCCTCCCCAAGATTTGAAAACTTGTCATTTAATTCCTCATGATACCAAATCCACCTTTAGTCCCAGTACAACTGCTGCTTTATTAAGCTATCTCTCTGAACTTTAAAAATGTAATCTCTGATTGACATTTTGTTAGATTACGGAAGAAGCAAGAACTCAAAATACCATTCAATCGCTTTTCTACAACTTACGGAGGCGCTGCTTGAATTATAATTTATCTTGATGTACGAGCTTCCGTTTTCTTTCTTTAAGGGCTTTGTCAGATTATTTTTTGATATCATGTATACGCGCTCTCTATGCTTCCAAGAATACGGGCGCCAAAGCTGCGTTAACGCACCAGTGCCGAATTAATAGTATCGAATTGCATGGGCTAGTGCGGATTCAGAGCTGACACTTTCCCAACAATTTTGCAGGAAACGGCCGAGTGAAAGTGAAAAAGATTTGAATAAATCTGCCCTATGAGACCCTGCACAGTACCTTTTTCTCATTTAAATTGGAAAATAAAAAAAATGATCATGTGCGCTGCCAATATTTCTTCCTCTAAGTAACATGTTAGTAGCATGAAATATTCGCTCTGCTACCGCCGAATAACGCCTTAATTGTAAGATTAGCGTGCCCTCTCAACAAGCGTTTAATGTACCAGTGGGTTCGTTGCTTTGGTTGCAGTTATATTGTTTGGGATAGATGCTTGGCTTTTGACTCTCTTGTTTCGCAATGGGTTTTTGCCGCTTTGTGGAGATGTAGAGCTAAACCCTGGTCCTATGAAAAAAGCCGAAGGGAAAGAACTTGAAAAAAAATTGCATAGGTACTCACACAGCTACAGGCAGACCAGGCGACCGCTCTGACGAAGATAACAGCTTTTGAAAGAAACCAAATATAACTGCAGGTCACTGTGGCATCGATGGGAATGAGGAGCTGATAGGCTCGCTGCGTCAGCTGCTGAGCGGAGTCGTATCGATGTGAACCAGCTTCCATAGCAGGACCTCAGACCGCATATTAGGACTGCACTGCGCTAAGAGTGGCAGCAGGATTGGGATGAACAAACAGACAAGAAACTGCACAATACAACCAAGAATTGGAAGGTATGCCATAGAAAAACCAAATAGATTCAAACAAGTTGCTCTGTCCAGACTGAGGATAGAACATACATACATCGCATTCACACCGTTTAAAGGATACACCGGCACCAAAATGCGCGAGAGGCGAAGCCCACATCTCAGTTGTCCACACACTAATATTATGCCCCAGATTGGATACACAATGACGACAGCACTTTACTGAACTATACATATTTAAAATACCAGTGCACCCTTCTTTATTTTTAGGCGATTACCGCATGTTTTCATTGGATAGGGTTTTTTTATTAATTTTAAACGCATGTGGGATTCTTACAAGAGATCTCTTATTTCAAGTAACCTCAGCACCTCCTCATTGCTGAGGAGAAAGCTGAGCTTACCCATAGCTGCCAGATGACTTGCTCTTCTTGCTCAATCAAGGACTGTGGATGTGGCTACCTGGCGTCGTATTTCATACATAACACCTCTTTAAAACAAACATCCTCTTGACACACTATAATCATGCACATACTCACTACTCTTAGGCCCTTACACCCCACGTTGATTTTAGCATATGTAAATATTTTAACCTGATACGACCAAAAACCTCGTGTTTGGCGCTCTTTGGCCTTGATGCTCTTGCACCATGAAAACCTAGCATCATCATCACCACTGTCAGTTCGAAACGTGGGAACTAGGCTGTTACGCCTAGCACTGTAAAAAAAAAAAGGATTCGCGGCCTGTGCAACAACTTTCCACTACTATGCTGACACCTGAAAGGATTGTAAGCGCATGGAAAAGTTGAGGTCAGATTATTAAACGCGGAAAGAAGAGGAAAGAACGCGTGGTTGTAGAGCGGCCAGTCTGATACAACGGGTGACTATGGCACCCGTTATCAGGGCATCGGTTGGACACAGCAACCTGCACTATAATCTCAGCGTTTTACGGGTTAAATCGGGTCGCGGCGGAAGTTCGTGCGTTCTTTGGCACGAAATTTGCGCGAGTGATGAAAAATAAACGCCGCTCTCTTTGAACTAAATGGCGCGTAATCGTTTCTTATAATCTAAGAGAACTTTCATTTGTTCTTTGAGATACTGTTTCCATTATTTTCTGCTAGGAATATTACTGTTATCATTGTGCATTTTTCAGCCGTCGCGGTGGCTCAGTGGTTATGGCGCTTGGCTGCTGACCCGAAAAACGGGGGTTCGACCCCGGCCATGGCAGTCGAATTTCGATGGAGGCGAAACTCTAGAGGTCCGTTTGCTGGGCGATGTCAGTGCACGTTAAAGAACCCCAGGTGGTCGAAATTTCCGGAGCCCTTCACTACGGTGTCTCTCATAGCCTGAGTCGCTTTGGGACGTTAAACGTCATAAACTAAACCATTGTGGATTTTCTGCCGACTGGGCCTCTACTGCCAGGCCCACAAAAGTATACATAAGGCGCTTAAGAAGAAGGGGCCGGACATCATTACCAATAGAGTCCTGTGACTGCAGGACAATTGACGCCCGCATAATGCTCATCGCAGAGCGAGCATATTTCCCAACCACCTTCATTTCAGTCGGGACTTAGCGCCTTGTTAATGGCAGCTGTTTGAGTAATCAGAGCTCGTCGGGTGCCGCCAATCCAGCTGTTATTACGAGACGAAGCACGTGGTCCGATCATTACTGTAGCACACTGATTATTCATTTTAAGTTGCTAACATTAAAGATAGATCTAACCAAATGCTACGCGTATGAGTATCTCAGGGATACATAGCCAAATAAAACCAGCTTCACGTGCCTAAGACGATTTTGCTACTGCTAAAGACGAAAAGTACCAGTTTGAAATGAGAATCTCTCGCATAAAACCGAGTCCGTCAGTCTGAATTTTTAGTGTTTTGACTCACGTATAATTGATGAGGGTTATAAATGATGCTGCGACGCTCAAGGATCCGTCTTAATTGGTCGTTATAATCTGCTTACTATGTATCACAACGACACGCTGACAGTTTTCCCCGAAGAACTGTAATTTGCTCGAAAGCTTTGGCGCAGGCCTATTCATGTGAACTTCCAAGAATAGTTTATGGGTAAAGTGTTTCATGTTTATGGGTAAAGGGTTGCATTTGCACCATTTGGCACTTTGAAAGGTCAAATGTTTTCGACATATTATGAGACTGAAAATTTTAATTTCGATTTGCCGTTTGCTCTTATATAAATCTCGCCACTTTCATTATTGTTTATACGCGCTGATTTTTCCCGTGTATTGCGAAAAGTTGTGCAAACGTTAAAGGCGTTATTAGGCTGCTTATGTTCATATTGCGTTAAGAAACCTTTTTGGAGGATTGGCACCATGGCTACGCGCGAATTAAAACTCTCTAGAATTTACTTCATCGTACTCATTATCGAGCTTAAATTAATCCACCAAATATTCGGCAACTTTTGCAATATTTTTGTCATGAAAACTGGCTTGATAATGTTGTTTGACGAGAAAAGCTTCGTCAGAGGTGCGATAGAGAGGTCTCAAAATTGGTCGCTGCACGCAGAATGTTCTCGGAAAAAAATGAATACATTGCTTTGTCGATATGTACCTTGTTCGCCGAATTAAAATACGCTAAGTACCAATTCCTGTGTCGAAATATATTATAAGTATTTTCAATTTCATTGCAGTTGAAATCAACCAGAAAAGCTTCGTCAGAGGTGCGATAGAGAGGGCTCAAAATTGGTCGCTGGACACAGAATGTTCCGAAAAAAAAAATGAATACATTGCTTTGTCGATATTTACCTTGTTCGCCGAATTAAAATACGCTAAGTACCAATTGCTGTCTCGAAATATATTATAAGTGTTTTCAATTTCTTTACAGTTGAAATTAATATTTAGTAATATTTAGAGAAAGTTTCTACTCGGGCTTGCGGACAGCTGACACGCCGTATCTCCAGCGCAGGTTTATGTAGTAAAAAGTTTCCTGGAGAGCCGGAGAAGTAGTTGCATAAACAGCAAACAAAACAAAATGAAATTAACTGCCCCAGTAAAAAAGGAAAAGACCATAAAATGAAAATAAAATTCCTTCAGAAACGCAGACACTTTGCCCTTTGCAAATGCCAGCATCTGCGCAAGATGATACTTACAGACCGCCGCCAATGAACTTACCAAGTGAAAATAGGCATAGCAGATTTCTTCTGTGAAGAGGCAAATAGAATGTTGCTGTAGATGTGTCAGAGCCACGTAGTGTTAAGAACCACGTAAGTGGTTAAGAAGCGAACAGCTTTCTATAGAAGGCTTGCTACGGCCAGATATTTTAACGAACGCGAGCCGTTAATATCCGAAGCCTGCCATATACGGATCAGTCCTGACGCTGGTTTAATTCTCCACACATTCTGCTTGCTTATAAAAAAATTACATTACATACGTCAACAACCTTCGCCACAGTTTGGAGACTTTATTCAAGTCTCTATCAGACTAAAACTAGTGCCCTGGCTGCAATGCGGAGCTGTATACCAATGTTCTTTGCCCTTTCTATTGATGCCATGTTCCGTTTCGTTCACCGTTGCAGGAACTGTAGTGTAGTGGTAGTTTTATCAACGTAGGAGTTCTGAGAGGCTTAACTGCTACTGTACTGTTTGGCTGGGGCAAAGAGAGATATATTCAGTTTACTGTGGGCGTCTTTTAGTGGTTGCTATAACTCAGTTATCGTCAACGCCATCACGCTGGTATTGTGCGTGTGAGAGTGAATGGGCTGCCATCTTCTTGACAGCTTGTAACTTTTGAATAAAAGCAAAAGAATCTTGATCTCAGAGCAGGGTGCCAAACTGCAGGATTGGGCGTATTGCATTCGTAAAACATAGTTTCTTTAAACCTGCTGTACAAGTTCCTACCTTTTGCCTTGTGGAATACGGGCACCAGTAGCTGCGATTGTACACTTCCTTCGTTTTTATTCTGTGTCATATTTGAAGAGAAAATAATTGAAAGCTTCAGCAAAAATCCTCTCTTTCGAAGTGATAGATTTTACTAGTCGCCTTTATTGTGTGCCGGGTATCGCGAGAAAATAATGAAGAAGGCTCAATAAACGTCAAGTTCTCTGTTTATAAGTGAAAGTTTGCCTCCACATTAATGTGCTTTCTCCTAAACCGAAAATTACACATTTTAAACACATAGTTTAGTTTTTCAACTCTGGTGCGATGACACGATACGATCAATAGCAGCTTTATTCTTAACAGCAGTTGCGTGGACGGGTATATTCATGTATAAGGCTCAAAACTGCCAGTGTGATAATATATTTTAAGTTGTAAATAAGGGATTAATTACTCATTAGCATCCACCCAAGCGCTGCCACACGGCTGCAATGGAAAGCTAATCAGCTTCCACAGAAACTCCGTAGTTGAAGAAAATTTCTTCCTATTACGGGGTTCGAATGCGGGACCACTGCTTCTCCGAGGCAGTCACTTTATCAACTTAGCTAACCCGGACGGCTAGCATAAGGTAGTGCGAGCGCGAATTGTCCAGCGCCTCGAAGTAGAAACGGTACTGTTTCAATGTTTAGGGAAACTCATGCGGAACCATGTGACGAGAGCGTAAGGTACGATTGAGGGTGACCTTTCATCTCCCGTACTGATTTTCCACGTCGCATTACGGTTATGCGCTGAAGCCAGCCTAACTCAACCCTAGTCGGGGCCCTTAATTGATTCGCTGCCGAAGCCGCTGCGGAAACCAACTGTACCTTAGTTTTGGTGAGCGACTATTGTCTTTGGACTTCAATTCTTAGAGCGGTAAATATTTTACGATAAGCACTGGCTGGTTATCAAGAAACCGCCCGCTGACCCTTCGAGGCGAAGCCGGGTTTGGAGGGGGGGGGGGGGGGGGAGGGGGGGGGGGGAGCGTCTCTGCCATAATAATAATAATAAGCGCGTCTGTAATTTCGATTTCGTTCGAGTTCGATATTTCCGAGTTCTACATCATATCATTTATGTAAGTTACTAATCGTAGGCATCCTGGCACAGAACGTTTAGAAAGACGATATGTTACAGAGGGGTAGTTAGTTTCAGAGGCACTGGTTAAAACTTTCTTCAAGCGATAAGGTTAATATTCTTTAACCCAACCAAGAGTAAAGGCAGAAAGACTGAGGTTCGAAAGCTTTTGAAGTAGAGGTCAGTGAGCTAGAGTATTTGAAGTTTTTATAAAATCTAAGCAATCAAGGGAACGTGCATACCGGTGTCGAAAGAAAACTTTGTTGTCACGCAGTTATAAAAGTTCAGTAACGAAGAGAAGAGCACACATACACAACATACATACACCACCAGTTTTTCTCGTAATGCGACTAGTAGTGCATTCACATTAAAATTCTTGTTTTATCCTGGACGCGACGAGTTCAATAGAGGCAACTTGATCTGGGTCTAGCTGTAAAGCAAGCGCACCGGCCTCTTGTTGGAAACTTGTGCATAAGCCCAAATAAGGCTTGCCGCTGTAAAACTAGCATCGGTTCCATGTGATTATTTGAGGGTTTAGCTGAGACGCAAAACAAACTTTCGTCCTCAGGTGCTGCCCGCATTGCCCAATGCTGGCCTAATGTGGGCAGCCCCGCATGGGCTTCCTACATAGTCCGAAATGGGACCGATCGGGATGTATTTGGGCGGCCCACTTGAGGTTCATGGGGGTCCCATTGCACAGCTCGTATTGATCTCAAAAAGGCTCGGATGCGATTCCCCCATAAAACCAATAGGTACCACCCACTTCATAGCTCACTTTGTGCTACATGGAAAGCTTTATCGTCTAGGGCTCCTTGGTGTAAAACAGTTACTCCGTCAGCCATAAAACACTATCCATCACAATCTTAGGGCTAACATAAAAAGATTATCATTCAGAGACATTTATGGTGTGTCCACTCTTTTCCACAGCGTTGTCGCCATGCGATAGAATATGTTTCAGAAAATCATTTGGTTAATAATGAAAATGGGCTTCCTGCGTATTCTAGGCTACTTTTATCGTTGGCTCTTTATTATAACCTGTGTGAAGTCTTGACAGACCGTAGAGGACAAAAAATATTGTAAAAGGATTTTTTTCTGATTTGAGGGTTTGAGAAATCGTCCTAATTAAAGATGACTGTACCAGAACGTGGCAGGAGGTATCCGTGTAACACCATCATGTGCTGAGGAAACCTTCTTTCCGAAATCCCACAAAGCGTAAGTATGATTTCCTTTATGATGTTTTACACTAACGCATTCTCAATTAAAACAAGCTTCTCTAACGGTAGTGTTCAGATGAAGACATCCTAGCCGTTAGACTTTAGAGAACAGAGTCAATTTTTCATTTATTTTTAGTTGCGAAATAATACTCTCGAACACCAACCTCTTGCGTTATTATCCCCCTGCCAGCAATTAAACCCGTTGACTTCGCGGTAATATATCTATATGTGACGCTCTGCATTATCAGTGGGGACAAATATTTAACTATACGCTTGGCTGTGCTCAATTTGCGATGCCGAATAACCATCTCAAAACAAGATACATTGCGTTTGAGCGCGCGAAATGACTTCTTGAGAAATTGAAAATAATCGAAAGATCAATCAACTGCACGCAACACGTTAATTACTGTCAAAGGTTCGTATGCTCCCCTTTGCCCTATCTACTGAGGCAGCAACTAGAGGAGCGGCAATGCCAATATAAAATAGTGCAATTAAGATCAATGTGCTCTTGTATGATTTGCGGAACAGTTAACGAAAGAGCACCATATAAAAAGCTATCGGGTTTTGCGACGACGCCATCTGGTATCTGCGCATAAACTTTTACGTGTGCCCAACGCAACAGTAACAGTCAAATTTCTTTTAGCGTTTAGTACCTACACAGTTATGCTTGTTTGTTGAACCGCTTTGCATTATTGACACAGGAATAAGCAGCATATTTGAAGATAATGAGGATCCGTGTCTGTACTCTAACGCTATGGGCTGGTCATATTTCACGTGAGTAATATAAAATGCAGAGCACATTTCTTTTCTTATTTCTGTTCTGTTGATTTGTTGTCCTTTAAAGGAGCGAACATAGGGCTGGCTTATAAATATTTTAGACAAGCTTTCTTATGCTTGCTTTTTAAGGTTAAAGTCGCGGACACATGGTTTATCGTTTTAATGCTGACGATTCATATGGCCATAATCATTTTCAAAGTTTGTAGTCCTGTGCTTCAGACTTTGCAGCTTGCACTTATACGTCGTGCGAGATTATTCTAGTTTCTTTCAGAACCATTTCTTGAATGTTCTTTGCCATCGTTAAATTTAGCGCGGCCGAACGCGACGGTGATTCTGTTTTTGACGACCGCTGAGAGAGTTTCTTGCTACCTCCGCCACGAGTTGTTCGGCTCTTTGCGCGTGGAAGTGAGCGTAATAAAAAATTTGTTTCATCGCCACTTCTGTCTGCCCGCATATTGTCGATGGCGTTGTCAACACCACGTGACAAAATTCACACATAGATTTTCTGAGGGCCTAAGAGGAAATAAACTGTGTACACGCTATGCCTTAAAAACTTTCCGACCTCTATACGCAGTGCCTCATGAACTGAAGCGCATTGGTTCCATGGAAAAAAATGTGAACATCGTATTAACCCATAACAAAGGCACCGCTGAAGAATTAAAATCTTCGTTCGTTTAGCGCAATGTCCGTTGCTTACTAAGCATTCACGTATTGTGTGACGTAGGCGGGGAGTCGTGGCAAAAAGCATATATGTCTTCAATGCGGCCCGGACTGCGGGTGGTCCCGAGGTACCAACCTTTCGTGCAGTCGTGAGAAACCTGCACACATTATTTTTGAAGGCTGTTGTGAACGATGATAAGCTACGTGTTCTTTGTCCTGGTGAAAGTCTTCACGGGAACTTCTTGCTGTGAGAAGGACCACAACTGGCGTTATAACACCCAGGGCGGTTGTTTTACCTTACAGGTATTGGACAGGGTTTTGTAGATGAGGGTCCGTGGGTTGCTATCGGGCGAAATTGCTGGAGCTTGAAGGTCCCAGGAGACGGTCGTCATCGTCGCTTTTTTGTTGGTGAATCGACAGGGGCGGTGTGACAGGTAATCTGCGCCGCAGTACCACCTCCCAAACTAGGTGACCTCGATTTCTTAAACAAACAGGCTCCATGGAGCGAGGTGGTCGGAGAGGTCCTGAAAATTGGCAAGCCAGCACAGTGTGTGTAATGCTCAAAACATGAATGGATGACCGTACTGGTACGGGGCGAAATTTCTAAACCACCCAGATAATAACGAGGCATTTCTAGTTGTCTGTCGAAGGGCTAGCGCCGAAAAGAATCCTAGTCCAAGAGATGCGCTGTCTAATAATTCTGCCTTTTCGTTCCAGTGATCTTCTTCACGGCGATCTGCGCGGTTGCGCTGGAAGACGAAGTAACTGAAGAGAGCGAAATATCCTTTGTTTCCGCAGAAGGAGGAAGGCAGGAAGGATGGACTGATGTTATTAACGACACTCTCACCTTTGAAAATGCTATCAAGGTAGTGGAGCAAAGACCATGCATGAAAATATGAAGTAAATAATTATTAGGTTCATTATCATTCATAACCACATGCATTTCTCGATATATGCCGCACATATGCAGGATTTTTATGCCATTGGGGACCAAATTTCGGTTTGAAAAATCCAGCGAGGGCTTGACAACAAACTCCATATCGCCACAATTCACTAATATAAGAGATGATTTCATAACCCTAATATTACCTCGATTTGTCTTTTCTACTTGACTATATAGAAAACCGGCCCGCTGAAATATTTCGCCAAAACGGAGCGCATTAAATTACCTTTTGATGTCTGTGGGAGCAGTATTCAAAAAGGCAGATTTGGTAGCGAACCCTGTCTCTTATGTACCGACGTCTCCAATAACACAGTCAATGCAACTACATATGTAAACAAACAAGCCACAGGGAAATAATAATAGTGCATATATTTTTTTCTTAAACTTTAGGCAAGCAAGGCATTCAGTTATCATTTTTAAAACAAGGTTATAAAGAATGTTTGTTGCTGATTTTGATACGAGATAAGAGTTTATTGGGCGTAAAGTGTGTTACGGAAGACAAAACGTTGCTAGTGAGAGCTGTGCATTGCATATCTCATCTGGTGCATTATAATAACTGACACTTCAGGCGGCTGTTTCCCCATTTACTTTTGACGGTATTTATCCTGACTTACCTGAAACAAAATCTTGAGAGCTGCATCCGACGTGACCCCAAACATATCTCCTTGCGTCCTACGTAGCATTTAGCGTATACCGGAAAATCTCGCTGAGCAAGGTGTATGGTAAACAAAGGAAGGTGAGTGTTAAAACGAAAGAAGATAGAGAGGTCACTTTAAAAGCAAATTTTCCCGCCGGCGGTTGGTCTGCTATTTCAGAAGCCCCGCGCTGTCTGCGATATCTCGGACTCCGCGTTTATTAACAGAAGAATATTGAAAGGTCAAGCGTGACTAGCGTTGTTTGCTCGGTGACGTAGTGGTGTAGCCGCAGGCGCGTGACACCCAGATCATACAGTAGAGGGTCGGGGGTCTAAGCAGAGGCTACACTTTCAGGGCTCGTCGGAGATAGAAATATTGTGGTTTCTGGAATCTATGTTTTGGTGCGTGGAAAAGATACGTGCCTACTGCTGTGCGTACTACCTCGATGGAAAGAAACGCGAACAACCCGGCGCCAACACGCCCCGCTTTTGGAATTTATTTTCATCGTGCTTTTACCTGGGTGGTACTAAAAAGATGTTAGAGTCATCCTAGAATGTATTATGGACAAGTCTAGGGTCTTTTTGCTATCACCTAAGTAAAAGCGCGGTGAAAAGAAATTGAAACAGCGGAGCGTGTTGGCGCCGGGTTGTTCGCGTTTCTTTCCATCGAGGTAGTACAAGTAAGCTTCCCTTATGGTGAGTGCGAAAGGGTGTGGAAGGCGGGGTGAGAGTTAGGCTAGGCAGTCGTGGCGGTTATGAGTTATGGGTCTTTTAAATAAGTTTCATGCTGCAAATGTTGACGTGTCCCGAGTATGCCGCAAAGATGTACAGAGTGTATGTGCTACATTTTAGATTGTAACATGCATATTTCACTGCTTCTTTCGAATTTTTTTCATGAAACGGCGTTCTTGAAGAAACGTCAGACGCGCTTTGTTTGCGATACTTTCTTTCTGTACTTTTGTTTGCTATTATTGCTGTTTCATGCCCTATCTTGATTGCATATGTTTCGCTTCATGTTGCATGCTGCCCTGTGTGTAGGGGCCGAGGGGCACGTCAAGCCGCATCTTACTGGCTTTTTTCCCTCGACCCTCTCCATGTGTACATCGGAAATAAAGAATTGAATTGAATTGAAAAGCAATACGCCTCGTTTAAGTGTGGCCTAAGCCTTTACCGCGCATCTAAACCCGGGTCTCTAATCCCGATGCAGCTTCGTTTTCTGCTGAAACGTGTGCATACGGTTGCGCTCATTGTCGGGGACAGCCGAGAGCCCTGGTGCCCATTTGATGCCATAGCAGCTGACGGAGATCGCATGTGCACGAAGCGTAACTCGCGCATCAGTGCGGTTGAGTCGGCTTCTTTGGAAGCCTCTGCACGATTGCTATGAGTCTGTGGGGCTGATAGTCATTTGATGTGCGTTATAGCTTCGTGCAGAGTGTGCCGTGTGGTTATGGCGCTGACTGATTGCCCTGCTTTGTGGCACCCCTTCTTCCACGGTGCTTGTATATATATATATATATATATATATATATATATATATATATATATATATATATATATATATATATATATATATATATATATATATATATATATATTGATTGATAGATAGAAAATCTAATAATTATAATGAGCGCTGTGGCTACTAACTTTGGAGATATGTATGAGCAATGCACCTTCTCGGTTAGTGTGGTCATCTAGGATTTGGGTGCAAAATCTCTTGTGAATACAGCACGTTTAAATCTAAGCTGACAAAATAACGCTCTCAGATGTTTAATGTTCCTGAATTAGCCACGCACTCTACATCTTCATTTAACATTGGTGTAGTGCGTTGATTACGTACGTAGGAATAAATATTAACATGCTGAATGGAACCTCCCTCATCTGTTCTGGCGCTGAGAATGTCGTTCTTGTGCCGTGTTTCTTTTGGAATGAAACATTTAAGTTCTGGACGCGTAAATACTGAAACTATTTCCCATTTCTTCTGCGCAACCTTCTGGTCTTTTATGCCTGGTAGTTTCAGTTGATATGGCCCCGCAGAGGGCACTTTCGTGGAAGGACGGAAGGCCTTACAGTTAAAGCTACAGTTAAGCTCCAGGAGAAAAATTGTTTTCAAAATAATTTGGAAAGAAATGTAAGTGGGGCTGCCTTAACTTTTCAACATGTGGAAAGAAAGCTTAATTGGCCGATTAAGTTCAATGCAGTTACCAGAAGTTGATGGTTGAAAAGGAGGGGTACTACCCATGATATTGCAATCCTCATTACTTTAAGCGTCTCTCACTTATCTTGTACGGGTCAATCAAATTAATATGCCCAACAATTTCAGCAACTCAGCGAGCATCCAGGAGACTTACAAGGATTACGTGCTTGCCTCTCCAGCAGTGCAGACCTGCACAATTGCACAAACTCCAAGAATCGCAGGAATAAAAGATGGTCATTTTCATTTTTTTTTTAAGTCGGTGGTCCAGGGGCTGAAGAGTACCGTCCTTCAGCAAGTGAGTATGCCTGCTTGCTTCGTGCCAAATCTTTACGCGTTGACAGCATGGCATGCCAGCCGAGCTACCCCAGCCTAGGTGCTCTTATTAATTCTCGCTGACTGACATGCCTCCCAGATCATTTAAGAGTATTTCTCAAGCGCCATCCGCCAACTGTTAGCCAATAAAGACTAAGCAGAAATGTTTCGTTAGTTCGAATGTTGTTGTGAATCGAGAGGTACACCTCGAGTGTGTGTAAGAACAGCGCTGACGACTAGCGCTGAGCGTACGGAGGCCAGCGCACGTGTTCTGAAATGGCGATTTCAGAATTGAACCTTATTGTAACAGCATCAAAGGGGCACCGCGATTTCTGCGGAATAGCTGTTGTTTTGCAATAGCGGTTCGCGTCCTTGGATGCAACTGTCGCATCCCAGCGGGTTTACCTGTAGCCTCGCATACTGAGGACGGCATAGCGGGTGTTCAGTGTGCCATAGATTATGCTTTGCGGGAGCCTGCAACATGTGCGCACCGGGCGCCCACCACGCCGTCGAAAATACGTGCACCAACGAAGTATATCAGCCATGCCAATGCGTGCCCATGTCTTTCGCAATCTGCATGGGCATCAACCACTTAAGCATGGGTCTTAGAGGGGTAATGTCGACAGAGCAAAGGGGGAGTACTATACAGAACACTTAGCTGTGTGCTGAAACCGATACAGTCCGCTGGAAAGGACGGGTGCCACGGCGATTTCTAACCCAGTATGTTTTTTGGTCGACTTCGCGCACAGTTCACGATTACGCAGGCCGCAACACTGCTACGTATAAGAGCAATGTCTTAAGAAAAAAATAAGGCTTTGATGATGGCTGCCTTGTGTTCAACGGAAATTGTTTCGCGCTTTCTATTTCCAGCCCTTGGAGCTGTGAAATGCGTGGGACCTTCATATCATGACGTATACACTAAGCGCTTTGGCAAACTCCCGTGAAAGGTTCTGCTGAGGCATGACATTTTTCCTGGTTGATGAAGAGCCAAAGTAATGACCATGACATTACAGACATCAAGTTTCCACTTTCACAGCCCAGCTGATAGCAATTCAGATGTTTAATTTCGCACAATATATAACGCACTCTAAAAGACAACAGAACTCGGGAAGGGACCGCAAATACGAACAGAGTATACAGCCCACTCGGAAGAATTCTACCTTGGTAAAGGCATTAAATCTTTGAAATCATAGTGCAGATTAAAAGCTCGGTATATTTTTTTTCCAATTTTTACCAAGCTTGAAAGTTGAGAAGTGACCACTTGAAATTCATTCGTTTTAAACCTGAATTCCACTGACGAAATGCAGTGATGAACGCGCCACACGCGCCTAAGCCGGACGATCTGGAAAATGCACTACGTGCGCTGAGGTCCCGTACTGAGGCACGGAAATAGGTTTTCTCGAGATAAAAAAGGTCGAGAGTTTCGTGTCGAAAGGCACGCAAGGCAGAAAAATAAAGGTTCAGTGCATGCAGGTGTATATGCCTTAACGGCATCCGCATCTACAAAGGTGGAAATCTGTCACTTGACTGAAAACACTTCTTTGAAAGGGAGAACTTTGTTGTGACCATCAGAGAACTTCCTAACCTGACAGAATACTCCAATAAACCGACGGAAATCATTTTCAAGCATCTGTGGTTGTAGCAGCTCTCTGAAATTTTGAGATTTTTGAATCTAATGATGAGACTAATGAGAGCTTATGATGAATAGTCCTGTATGCGGAACAATGGGAAACGCCAAAGGGGAGTCGCATAAATATGGAGGGGAATCAATTACATATCAGGTAAGGAGGTTTACATATGAACTCCGAAGTACTAAAATTGAAGGCACTGCATGCTTGACGCATGGCGGAGCATACCTTGTGAGTTGTTGATAATAAAATAGGATAATGAAAGTGGCATGGAGCGTGCCGAAGCATATAATAAAGCATGAAAACTGCCCCTATAGAAGAAAAGCTTCATTAATCTGCAAAGAATATATCTGTCTAACGTATAACGTTTCGTTCATTGCTCTTCCTTTGTTTTTCGTTTTTAGGTCGAGAATTATATCAAGTCATACCAGGGAAACTACAGTTGTTATGAAGACATTGGCTGCTTCCACCCGTCAAACAGAACCGGACTGGAAATCGGTGGGCCAGTTGCCCCAGATTTGATTGGAACTCGCTTCTTATTCTTCTCAAATCAAAGCAGTACTGGCATCGAAATAAACCACACTACGTGGGCACAGTACTACGAGACCTCCGGGGTGGACATTACAAAGCAACTCATTGTGGTAGTGCATGGATTCACTCAAGATACCGCCTTGCTCTGGATGGTCACACTAAAAGACGCTTTGCTCAAAACGGTGAGATCTTCACGGTCAATTTATTGTGAGTATCGAGCGTCACTTGTAAATGGCTGTGCCATTTTTCAGGAATGAGTGCTGTCCACACGCAAGCTTCTGCCCTTCAATACCCACGATTTCTGTCTAGCAATCTTTTAGGCGCAAAATGTAAGGAAGTCCAAAAAGAAAGCTTAAGCTACTCAGGGAATGGCCCACAGTGACACGCTTCTAAAAATAAATCCAAAGAGGAGGACGAGGAAGTAAAGCACAGCTATCGTAATTCCCGGTATACACCCCACACACTGTGTATATTCCGAATGGGGATATTTATATTAAAACAAATATTTTACTAGAATGTCCACACCCGGTTCAGAGTACGCAGGTTCCAGGTGTGGAAACAACGACTAGAAATCTATGTGCGTGCGCTGATTAGTATGATCCGGGCTGGCGGAGCAAAAAACATTTAACTTTCTGCGGGAAAGGAAGACGCGTCATTGTCTTCACTACCTTTGCTATTACTATATTAATCAGGTGCAGATGTCCGCAGGCCGGGTTTAATGAAGCCACTGATAACACAACTGACGGCTTTCTGGTATTCCACCCACTTGGGCAGCTCTGCGTAATTTGATGTTCTTCAAAATAGTGATAGCGTTGAGTGCCACTAAGCAATAGTGCAACCATCTAGCCACGTGGCAGCGACAAAAGTATGGTGCAAGTAATATAAAACTTTGTGATGGAGTCGCGTTAGACATCTCATGCTTAGTTGACCGATATTAGAAAGAAAATCATTGGTTAGTCCGCGCCGATAGATATTACGAATTATCAACATTTCAATTTTAAGCAGTATAACACGTTGACTGTGTAAGCAAAATTACGGTAACTGAAAAAAGTATCTACGCGGAGTCTTCCTTCTCAAGGAACCGATCTAGAAACACATATGGCGTCCTCACTCGAGTCCTGCCTGCAAGCTCAGCATCCAGTCTCACGAAGGTCGTCCTGAGATCTCAGGAGCGGGGTGAAAATAATAGAGCACTGAACAGCGAGACAGAGGTGCAATTCATGTTCACCTGCAGACACATATTTTTGCATCCTAACAACAAACATGCTACTTTAACAGAAAACCGATCTTTTCAATCCCAGAAAAGGCCAAAAAATGCAGTACAGTTAGGGTTATCAGAGTCCAATTTCGTCAGCGATCTGAGGTGCGCCTAGACATTCTTTACCACGTATCCCTGAGGTTAAAGGTCATCGCCATTCGCTTCGAGATAGCCATCAAGGAGTCCTGGTCGGTGTCGAATTCACTAGTTTGAAAGGAGTCGCTAAAAAACAATGTTTAAAGCTAATTTTATCTGCAATAAATCTATCATTTGTGGCTATAAAACTATTAACGCAACCAGAAAGGGCCCCGCATTGGATTTCCATTTAGAAGGAAACTTTTTCGAACTCAAGAATGCCGTTCTGTAAATCCCAAGGCTGCACAAGCGTGGTCGGACGAGCACACGCGATTATTTTTCCTCCCGAATGTTTCAGCCTCATCAGTCCAAAGTTTATGCCATTCCCCATGAATTGGGTGACTGGAGAAAACGACTTCATGCGTTTCCCGAAATGCAAAGTATTTTGCTCGCACTCACCAACCACGAGGATAGTTTTATATATTCTATGACTGCGAATTATACAAGCGCAAAGAACGTTGTCAAAGATCAGACAAAAAATGAGCTTTTTGAGAAACCCCAAGCAGTAAAAACAGGCGAATATTATAATATGTTGGTTATGTTGGGCTGGATTGTCACACCATTTATGAAATTGGTCGTTGCAATTTCTGCGCAATTTTCATGTCTGAAAGCAGAAAAATTTTCATGGATGTCATAAAACCCGTATTACTTCATGTGTAATGTCGAGAGATGAGAGGAATAAATATAATCTTTTTTCCAGGTCGAGTGTCGAATCAGTTGTCAGTGCTTGCGTCCCAAACTAGACCAGATAGGTTAATGTAAAACGAACAAGTGCATTGAATATATTTTCAAAACATAGAGCTTCAGAAAAGTTTGAGATAATCAGCTTAATTTTCGTTTATTATTTTCTTTGTTGCTCAACATGGGGGGACAGCTTAAATTAGAGGCTAAATTCTCAAGATGTTAGAAAGCGTACAAGAGTACTTAGAGAAAAATAAACTTGCAACTGAGATTTGTTACAGTGATTACAAAGAGGCTTTGAAGATGCACATCATTCTGCGCTTCTTATCGTTGAGTTCCACTGGAGCGCTTTTAGAGTTACGCTTAAATGTAAAGCCACCCGGAAAAAATCAGCGCAATTATCGGCGGGTATTTCTGTTATGAGTGCACAGTAATCAGGGAAAACACCATCGTTCAACAACAGTAGATATACATGCAGTTTAAGGTAAATGCACCTGGAAAAATTCACTCGTCAATTGAAAACCCTGCTGAATGCTGAGACACACGCCTCTTCGCTAAATCTTACGGCCACGAGCCACAACGAATTGAGAATTATTCATCATCATCATCAGCCCGATTGCACCCCAATGCAGGGCAAAGGCCTCTCCCATATCTCTCCAATTAACCCTGTCCTTTGCCACCTGCGGCCACCGTATCCCCGCAAACTTGTCAATCTCATCCGCCCATCTAACTTCCTGCCGCCCCCTGCTACGCTTGCCTTCTCTTGGAATCCCCTCAGTTACCCTTAAAGGCCAGCGGTTATCTTGACTTCGCAGTACATGCCCTGCCCAAGCCCATTTCTTCCTCTTGATTTCGACAAGGTTGTCACTAAACCGCGTTTGTTCCCTCACCCACTCTGCCCGCTTCCGTTCTTTTAACGTTACATCTATCATATTGTGGCATATTCCAACATGCCGTGCAATATATGGTACATATAGCCTAGCGAAGACGCTGCCCCGTCTTTTAAATAAGTTTCATGACGCAAAAGTTGATGTATCACCAGCATGCCGCAAAAATGTACAGGATGCATGTGCTACTTTTTAGATTTCATCATGCTTTCCCTGCTTTCTTATCTCTTTCGTTGCATAAAGTGTTGACCTGATTTGAATAACCAATGACATGTTTTTCTGTGCAGTATATTTTTCTGTTGCTTTTTTGTGATCATTTCTTGTGTACGCTTCATTTCCTCATTGTCTTTTCTAATGATTTTTGTGTATGTATGTTGCCTGCTGCCCTGCAATGTAGGGGCCGAGGGGCATGTTAAGCCACAATTTCTGGCTTTTTTTCCTCGACCCTCACCATGTATACATGGGAAAATAAAATTGAATTGAATTGAATTGAATTTTTCTTTCCATGCCTCGCTGTGTGGTCTTTAACTTAAGCTGAACCCTTTTCGTTAGCCTCCACGTTTCTGCCCCGTAGGTGAGTACCGGTAATACACAGCTGTTGTCGACTTTTCTTTTGAGGGATATTGGTAGACTGCCATTCATGATCTGATAGAACCTTCCATATCCCCCCCCCCCTACACCACCCATATGAGAGTTATTAGCATGGAAATATTTGAGCCACATTAAGAGTGTGTGGCCATGGTTGTGTTTACTTTGGACATGAAATAAGAGCGTGAGGAAAACCCAGATTTAAAGAGATTTCGTTCTTGATCGCCGTGAGGAAAGGATCTCCGACATACCAAATTGTATGCCATGTATTCATCTTCACGTGGAGCTTGGGCGCAGATGTTGTTACGAGTGGACAAAAATGTGTTACACTGCAGTGAAGAAGCTCCGTGAAGCGAAATGTGGCGCGCATCTACAACTGATTTCAAACTTTCAACGACACTTCGAATGACACCTTGCGGCCATTGTTATGACAAGAAAATACGAAAATATGTAAGAATATCTATGACAAAAATCTTGCTTCCCTCGTGGCGTCGATGGAGGCCTGGAACCGAATTTTTTTTCGAGGATACCTACAATTTTCCGAAGTCGAATATTCGTGGTACACGAACTGACGCAATATTTTAAACTTCTCTAAGGCATTTCGCAAAGTTTCTCATGAATAATTTTTCAAATTACACATTCTTTTCAGAAATAGTCACTTATCAAAATAGGCTTCGGCATGCTTAACCAATAGAACCTAGTTTCTTTCCTTTCATGACAATTTTTTACAAGGTAGGTTGGTTAGCGTGCATAATTTAAGCTACGAATTGTCTTTTCTTCTTTTCACAATGTTTGCCTTAAAATTTTAACTGCAGGGAGTCACCTAGTGTAGAGCAATCACTACGGCGGCAGAATTCACTGAAATTCTTGAATGAATGGCAGTTGTGTTTCACATGAGGATGATTCCCGAAAGCAATGTTTTATAGGCATAGATGGATGAAAAAGTTTTTATGGTAAGGAATACGTTCTGAAATACTTCAAAGAAAAAAGGCTAGGTTGCTGGCACATCGCATCCTTACAAATCCAGTCTCAGGTATAGTTTGTGTACTGCCACTTTCACTCCATTGTCCTATTATTTTTTCTCGAATAATTGCTTCTAATTGTCTTTATGCTCGCGCATAACAGTAGTAAGTTCTTTGATTCTGACAGTGGTCTGACAAATCATAATCACTTTGTTCCGTACAGGCAAACTGCAATGTATTATTGGTCAACTGGACTGGCGGAGCCATGTTTCCTGCCTACGCACAGGCTGCTGCAAACACACCTTTGCCGGGTGTTCTGTTGTCTTTACTGCTAGAAGAGATGATGCGATCGTCCAACTGTAGTCTGATGCCGTATATGATGCACGTTGTGGGATTCAGTTTGGGCGCACACGTTGCTGGATTCTGTGGCCGCCATTTTGAGAACAACACAGGGCTGGCGCTTGGACGGATCTCAGGTACTACTTCATGTTTTAAAAATTCGTTTCTTTTAGACATTCGGAAAGTTATTGAAAAATCTTCGGTGGCATAGTGCCGTCATTGAGCTGAGATATAAGGGGTGATTTTTAAAAAAAATGTTTATTGATTTAATTTAAAGAACTGGCAGATACATCGGTGTGGTACATCAGTTAGGATATTAAAGAAAGAGCGTTCCTTGTACTAAAGAACATTTACATCCAATAGTGAGAGCTAATGTTATAAGGCAGGCCGTAGTTAGCGGCTCGAAATTATTTCTGCCTCATAGGTTTTTTTAGCTTACGTCATAATTTCAGATACCGAGTGCTTTGCATTTGCCTTTCCCAGAAATGTAAGATGTGCGTCTGGGCTGGAAGCTGCGATGGCGTCGTCAGTTTGTTAACAGCTTAAATACTAACCGATCGTGGCTCGATTTAATCCCAGGTGAAACGCTCCACGTGGCGAGTTCCACAATTTCATGCGGTTTCCATATGGCACATAGGAAGTCTATACGAACGAAGCGGAGAACGCATATTGAAAAGTTCAAACTCGCTTGGACTCCGTTATGACATCATTAGATCATATGGAATTCGTGTAGAAAATATGGGAAGGGTACGGACTTCTATATTGAAGCAAAAAGCTTCACTGCGAAACGTAATGCAGTCGTCGCGTAGGCAGGAAAATGACCTTGAACGACCTTCAGGCCACGACGTTAGCCGTGTATGACCATGTGTGGTACAGTTACGGTGTCGAAGCCTTGACCCGTGGCCTTTCGTTGACCTTTAACATTTTGTGACCATTCGGTTGACCTTTAACATTTAAGAACATCCCATGGGGTAATGTGAAGCCACGTGATGACATGCGATACCCGTCGTAAGATCATGTGATACCACGTCATAGCCATGTGGTCGTGTGGGTATATATAGAACGGCTGTCCCGAGTGTGTAGCGGAGCTGCGACGGACGAGCCTCAGACGCTTAGCAAACGTCCTTGTTTTTCGCTGAATTCCAGGGCTAGCCAAGTCAAGCCACTGCCATTTTTTTTTGTTTCACGTCGACTCTTTATTACCATAATACTAACCGGGTCACTAATACGGAATGTTTAAGGAAGAACGGGGACAACTTTCTCCAGAATTAAACTACAGTAAGGCAAAGTCCATTGCTCGACGTGTTTCGTTATCCAGAAAATGGAGTCTAAAACTGTGGCTTCAAGGTTGCTGCTTCCGCGAAAGAAGGCTATAAAGGAAGCAACAGTACGGGAGTAACACAGCCCCACCTATTTTTGATTTCTTTTAGGCTTGGATCCGGCTGGACCTTTGTTTCAAGAATCAAATGCATCCTTATCCAGCACGGATGCTACCTTCGTCGATATTATCCATACGTCTGCAGGCAACTTGAGCGACTCTAGGTTTGGCATCAACAAGTCCATAGGGCACGTCGACTTCTACCCTAACGGAGGATCAGACCAGCCGGGATGTCAGGGTAAATAACCTATGCTTGTTTTTTGAGGTACGAGCAGATGCACTGTGCGGTCTAGTGGTCATTGCAGGCGTACAATTAGGACAGGGGTATTGCGCCACCTATAAAGAAACTAAGAGAAAGGACACAAAAAACATCCTAGAGCTGAAAGTATCCATGTAAAGAGTTTAGCTGGCGGAATGTGGAAGTCATGTAACTACAGAGAAGCAACACAATAAAGGGCCAAAGAACTGCAACCTTGTTTATAGAGGTAATTTAATTGTGGCGTGCTTTAAGAGTACAGCGCTTTAAGCTAGCAAGAAGCACTGTTCTGTTAAATTTCTTTCGCCTGGTAGGATAAGCCTCATCACAGAATCATAAGGTATTTTTGGCAGACAATTATAACGGCCTCCAAGAAGTGGTAGCAGTTCTGTAGAATGGTTAATTGACACCACTAAGGAACCCGACTGCATAACGAGAAAGCACCCGCATCTTGTAAAGTGTGAAAAAAAAGTCGTTTGTTGAATCCGCTTGTATTGCGGCAATACCTGTGTTGGTGAAACCGGGAGGTATCTGTGTACAAGACTACAAGAACACAAAAGAAATCTTAAGGATTTAAAATCAGGAAAGCTAAGCAAACGCTGTAACCAGAGCGAATACTGCAACCTACCTTCGGAACAAGAAAGGTTCTTCGCATGTGTGGGGACACCACCACGGGGTGATCATATAAGCGCAGGTCGTTTCGATATTATCGGATATGTGTGTCAGCAACGCTTCCGTGCGTCTGAAAAAGAGCTGCTGTTTCTGAACGACGATGACAACGTGAATGATTAGAGGGGTGGGTGAGAAGGGTGAAATAATTGTCATGGATGCATGAGTTGTTTCCCTTATGTCATCTCGAGCATAGTGGCTATGTATGCCAGGTCTAGGCAATAGACGTAGTTCTTAGTCGGCGCCAGTGTTTGCGTTCTTTTCTTGTCTTGTCGGTGCTGCTACTGCGCTGTAGTCATAAGTGTTTATAACGTACAAGTATTTCTGCGTAAGCAGTGCTATTGCCACAATGTGTAAATAGAGGCGTCTGCCTGTAGCTTTCGAGAGTGAAGCTGCCACCCTCCGTAAGCATCACCCACCGGCCACCTTCCCACCGCATCGGTAGCCACGAGGCTGCCCTGCCACCCTTTGATCCACCTCCCAAACCCATCCCCGCCTACCTTCCCCATCCAGTGGTGCCTCCCACCACACACCCTTCTACCTACTCCCTCTGCATGGCCTATTTACACTAGTAGACTTCGCAACAGTGGTACGAAAAGCGACGGCGAAATGGAATTCAAACTCGCGGGGCGGCAGCCAGCTGCCTTCCGGGAGTGCCACTCACCAGCCACCTTCCTAGGTAAGGGCAACAGCCACGACCAACCAGCCTCTCACCCTACGCACACCCTACACAAGGACCCCCAAACACCCACCTACTTACCTCCGCCCAGGTTCACCCTCGAGAAATATTGTGTGGCTTGTATGAAGCCTCGACTTGGAGTAAGAATATTCAATGAAGTAAAAGCATATCAGTAATCACTATGTGTAGGTTCAACTGCCCGTAATTTGAGCGTCTGTGTGAATCCTGAACCTGCTAGGTGGTAATTAGGGAAATTACCTCTCTCCACCTGCCACCTGTCAACCGTGCCCACCTCCCTCTACCTCTCACCCTCCGGTGAAATAGGAGGGAGGAAAAACTTTAAGGCCAGAACTAAGGCCAACTCAGTAAAAGCGAGAACTAAGAAGAAAACAACTCACACAGGAGCAGGCTTACGCGCTAAATATACAGCCTTCCGAAGAACTCCGTATGCAAAAATAAGGCTTGCGGACGCTATTCCTCTATGGATTGCTCGAGAACAGCAACCTGGGTGTTACAAGCCCCACAGGTGGCTGTTTAAAACCGCCGCCTGTCAGTGCAGTGGAACGCTTTTAACCGCAGCGGCCACTGCGTCGGTAGTGGCATGTGGTCTGGCGGCGCTCTTACAGCGTGACACATTTTGCGTATTTGCGTAGTCAATATTGGAATAAAATCAAAATTTGAGTAAATTGGGGGTGAAAGACAATGAGCTCAGAATTCGAACAAAATCATAATTGGAATACTGTCAGAATTGCAATAGATTGGCCAATGGAAGAAAAATACTATCGCATTTCCCGCCATCAATACAATTGATCGCGCCTAATTTTTTAATGCGACAGCATTAGGGGGGCAATGAAGGCAAAGCGTTCCGGTGGCGTCTGCCATCTACAACGTCACTCCGCATTTCTTGTTTACCCTCGCCTTTAATCCGGCTGGTTGTAAGTTTCGACTCTTTGCATCCGTTTGCTGAAAATTCGCTGCGAGTTTGGCTGTAATTCGTTTTTTTCTTGTCATGAAGCTTCTAGTGGCATATCTGATTGCCCACTTCTTTAATCTGGCCTCCTGCAATGATACAAGTCTGTTTTTTTTACTTTGATTTTGTTCCCCAAAGGAAAGAAAGCTATGATCGCTGTGTGCTATCTTATATCAGTACCTGTTTGAGTGGCAAAAGCATTCGCGCGCTTTGGTTCCGCGCTTTCATATCATGTGCTTTCACTCATCACAACGGCTTGAAGCCTGTGCCTGTGGTGTCGTTTTAGTTTCTTTGTATCCCGTATGATTCACGAAGTTCAATCTTCTATTGAAATGAGGCAAATAGCCCGCAAGAACAATCTACAACGATTGTTTAACCACTGCGCCACTGCGTCTTTAGTGTTATGAGGACTGGTCTTGATTTATCAATGTGACTCATTTTGCACTGCGGGTATTGCACTTGACTGGAGAGTGAAAGACAATGTGCTCATGAATGGAGCAGATTGACGAGTGAAAGGTGAACGCTATCGGATTTCTTCCGCGTAAGTTCAATTGATCGCGCCTAAATTTATGAGAATGCAATACCGCGTTATTGCGTTGATAAATATTTCAGACTGCTTTTCTAATGTCCGCGTCAGTGCTCTGCTGCGACCATACTAAACTGCTGCAATTAGTTGGAAATTTCGATTCCTCAGATATACAACCCAACTCTATTGGCAGACCTTTTGTTTGTTTGCCTAAATGGAATGAAGCAAACATGTTTTGTAAAGTTTAATAGGAACGGAAATTGCTTATTACATCTTAGGGAAATTTAAGTAAGAAAAGACGCCAACTAAATATAAGATAGCAGGAGGTTTCTGAGCCTACCCGGTTCCTTCATCAGGCGTGAGTGAGGACGAGTTGCAGCTTGCCTTTTTAAGCCCTCGTATAGTCATCCGCCGGGTCACTGAATGCCATCCTTGGGTGTAAGAGGGGAAGGGTTACATGGAAGCGGTTAACATTCCCCCTCTCTAATCAATGTGCCATGATTCAAGCAAGAGCCTCGTGCGCGTTCCCGGCTAGGTATCCACCACAATCGTTCCATCGAAGGATTCGCCCAGCGCGCTTCGATCCCTGTTCAGGGAAATGGTTTTGAGAGTTGCCAGCTGGATACCACTCCGGCTGAGCAGAATTAGAATTATCCTTAGTTGAGTTGAGTTGAGTGGTTGTAAATTACCGGTGGGATTAGCCTTGCAGTTGCTGCCGGCAATTGCTCCACCGTAGCGACACTTAAAGAATTATCCTTAAGCAACGCTTTGCCTTTACAATGTGGCAGCAATTATGAAGGAATACGTTTAAAGCCATTTATCTGATACAAGCAGATGATGTGTTCCCACCTTTACCAGTTCGCATTTATGCTGTCTTCAACACAGCGGGTAAAAACAGGAAAATGCGGAGCTCCTAAGTAGACAGCGGTTACATGATAAGGATGTAGCAGCTGAACTAAAAGAGGAAATGAAGATTGAGCGCCTCTTTAATGCCAAAAACAAATGACTAAGGGTTCCTTGAGGCAAGACAACGGAAAGTACGAGAACGAGGACGAGGAGATGAGATTAGGAAATGTGCGCAGAATAGCAAGGCCGTAGCAGGCGCAGGATAGGGCTCAATGAAGGTGATTGGGAGCGGTGTTTTTCAGCTATAGGCGTACGTGGACTGCTGACGATAGGTTTCACTTTCTAGAAGCTAAACTACTGTTCCAGCGGCTCGTTTCTGTATTGAACACCGTGCTTTCAACAAGGGGAAATGAACGACTCTTCATGTGTTAAGAAATTACCTTGGGCCCCGCCTGACAAAAATTCCTGGCTACGTGCCTTTGGCGGAGGCTACAGCGGAAAGTGGATGAACACTTTTGAACGAGGCAAAGCTTCTTGGGAAAACTGGTAGGGCACCAAAGTATGGGGCAAGTTGCCACTCTCTCCACATGTGGGCGACTGTTTTTAGTCCGACCGTTCCAACTGCTGTGGCGGTTTCTACCTCACCATAAGGAGAACGGGTATGGTGCGATTGGTGAGGCTCGATGTGGATAGGGCCTAAGAAGCGGCCCGCTGACCGCTCGATGCTGCTAAAGTTGTCAGATTTCCCTATTTTGTCTCGGAGGCTATGGAGTGATTAAATAGAGACGGATGGCTCGTTGTGGTACTTCTGTCCTAACCTCTAATTATTTTGAAAAAAATCTAACAAACTTTGCGCCGCAAAGTTCCCATTGAATTTTTCTGGGACACTTCGTAGCAGCTATTTGAATTAGGACCCGTTGACCTGAGAGCGAGGCGATACAAGGGCTCCTATCCAAGAGTCCAGAATGGAACAGGCAATCGTGTGGATCTAGGGACAGGAGCGGCGATGAATTACTGGTGCTGACTGCGCTGGTACAGCAAATAATGTTCAAGGGGCACAGTCATTCTGGTTGGTGCGCAACTGGGTGTAAAGCTTCTCGAATGTGCGCCGCTAGCGTGCACGTTTACTGCAGCACCGAACAGCACCGGCGAATGATAAAGCATGAAATGAAATCATTCGTAGGGCTGGCGATCATTCGCAGGGCTGGCGATCATGGATTCATACCAACTGGCCCAGAAAAATGCCATTTTGCATTACTCAAGGGGCTCGTTCACTTTTTGGGTCACTTGCTGCCATCGTCAGCAAAGCTGTGAACTGCCAGCCATGGCGCGCTTCCACTGAAAAACAAATTGCAACAGGTGAAAAGCCAGAGCATTTGACGGCAGCAATGTAAGAGGTGTAAGCTCAGTTATGTTAGCACAGGAAAATTACTCCTGGAACAGTATAAACCGTCCTTACAGCTAAAGTAGCATTCGGTGCAGTCGTGTGCGAACTTGCCTTTTTACAAATCCCTGAGCGGCCGCATGCTGTGTAAAATGATTTTGATAATAACTTTTTCTCCTTTTTCATTGCTAAGCCCACGAAGCTCCGATTGTGAAATGGCAACAACTGTTGCTTGCTACTTATCAACACTCATGTCACAAAAAATGCAGACCTTACAAGAAGGACTCATAAAATCCTTCGTTAAAATGTAGTCTCAAGTTTTGTTCTCTTGGCGTGTGATCTTGGCTTGTATCTGGTCCGTTCTAAGAGTGGTTCAGGACTTCGCTAACTTTAGCTAGCCACAAAAATGTCTTGTGCTCCTGCCTTCCTTACTTAAGAATATGCGCGGATAATTGATCTAAACCGTGATGTTCTGCCTTTGTTGTGGTTTTCATGACTTTCCCAACGTAGCTTTTTTTCGCGAAGAGTTGCTGCGTTGGTACGATCTGCAAGCGCTAGCCAAAGATGAGAGGAGAATTGCGCATCGCTCCGTGCGACAAAAGCTCACGAGAGAGCTTGTTTTGCTGCTTGAATGGGACGCTGAAAATGTAAGCCTTGGAGACATGCTTGCAATCGGATCTCTCGTGCACGAATTTGTGGCTTACGTGTAATGTCTCTGTATAGAGCTACTTGTTAATTAGTAAATAGAGGGAAAAACAATTATTCCGTTCCTTGCATGGGGTTCTAGCTGCTTCGAGCGACTTCAAACAGAGGTGAGCGTTAATTTGTGCTCGCTCGCACTTTATAAGAAGAAAGCGTTTCCAAAACAGTGGCAATACTTGGTTCTGAGACAAGTAAATTTTCAGCGTTATTTTTCTTTGCTGCATATTACAGGGTGCTTTCGATTTGCACTGCGACCACTACAGAGCTGTGCAACTGTTCACAGAATCGGTCACAAGTAATAACTGCTCGTTTATATCACACTACTGCGAGGGAGGCTGGAACAACTATGCTGATTGCAAGGAGGCGAAAAATACCTCTTACATCGGTGAAATGGGTTACGGCAGTATTAACAAACCCGGAAGAGGAGATCAGTATCTAAAAACAAACGAAGTGTCACCGTACTGCTTTCCTGAAGGTGCGTAATGGCATTTGAAGAAATTTTGAACTTGTTTGCTCGCCCGGTCACTAATAGTGCTGTCAATACTGTCACCGTAGACTAACCGGTTCCTTTACAGACGTGTAACGAATAGGAAAAAGCCGAATAAGAATAAAGTTGAGGTTCCTGTGGACCGCTGAATAAGAGGAATGTATGAATCTGGCCGCTGTGTTTTGAAGTGACTCGAGCGCATTGACAAGGTAAACTTGATGAGGATTCCAAAATGGCGATGCATAATCTAACATTGAATTCACAAGAGATTTATTTGCTAGTAAATTTACCTTTTGTGGGGCTTGGCGAATGTGACGTCGTAAAAACCCGAGCATTTATTACCGGAGGAAATATTGTTAGTAACGTGTGAGCCCATGATAAGTTGTTACACAGCGTGACGCCAAAGTACTGGTATGATGAAACGGACTGCAATGGTACGTTAGCGACTACGTATGAAAAACCAAGCGGGTTACAGCGGCGGTGGAAGTACAAACGTTTACATTTATTAGATTAAGTTCCATTAGCCAACAGTCGCACCATTCCTCTATGTAGTTTAGGTCATAGTGAAGGTATGTTTCGCCGGAGGCGTTAGTAACTGTTGTGATAAACAATGCAGTCACCGAACATGCGAATATTATTCCACATATTGGTCGGTAAGTCATTAATATAAATTAGGAATAGAAGCGGGCCTCGTACAGAACCTTGAGGGGCGCCTGATGTTACTCGCAGCGGATTGGAATCTTGATTGTTAACAACGACGAACTGTGAGCGATTAGTTACAAATTCTTCGGTCCATTTTAGTATGTTGGGGGGGCAAGTTAAATTTAGAAAGTTTTAGGATTAAGCGTTTATGAGGTGCCTTGAAATGGTTTTGCAAAATCCAGGAAAATGGCATCGGTCTTGAGGTTACAATCGAGATAAGCATGTGAATCATGAATAAATAGGTCTAGCTGAGTATCACAAGAAAGACTCTTTTGAAAACCTTGTTGTTACGAATGAAAAACTTTTTTCGAGTCGAAGAAGTTTATGAGATTTCATTAGATGACGTGTTCCCTGATTTTGCAGGGTACGCTAGTAAAGGAAATGGGACGGTAATTTAACGGCGAATCTTTCTTACCTGATTTGTAGACTGGTACAACCTTTCATGTCTTCCAATGGTCCGGTAGCTGTCCTGATGAGAGTGACTGTGTAAAATACAAGCATAAGCACTCGGCACAAATACCACTAGCGTTCTTTTGAAGTTCGAGTTAATATTGTCTAAACCGGATGAAGCTGCAATTTTCATAGTTTGAACTGAGGACGCAATACCCAGAGAGGAAAATGCGACTGCTGGCATAGCATGCTCTAAGAGTAAATTAGGCGTAGGAAGTTGTGTTTCGGGTTCATTAGTAAAGACGAATGAGTATGCTGAAAAACGCTTCCAAAAAAGCACTTTGAAAAGCGCTTTCAAGCACTGAGAATACAGTGGGATTAGAGGAGCTCTATGCGCGAAATGTGCTATCTGAGAAGGGTGCAAATAGGAAAGAAACGATTCGATTCGGTTTTGCACGAATATAAAAATTTCCCCGCCGCTCAAATGGCATGTTGATAGACACGCTGATAGGAGTCCCATGATCACTGGTTGCTTTCAGTGAAATTTTTAAATGTGATTGGCAGATACGTCGGCACAAACTAATCGACGCTAGTTTTTCAACAAACGTTTTATTTTCCATCAGAAACAATCATGCAACACGAGAACAGCAAAAACTCGCTTTTACGATTTCGCGACATTGCAATTTTGCCTCCGCGCCGAACGAAGTAAAATATTTTTCAGAACCTCAGTTTTTTCTGTAACTATACGCAATTTTTACTGTGTGATGTAGACCAATCAGCTTTCTGCTACTGAAATTTCGCAGCAAAAAGGTCGTAGCCATTGTACAAAAAATTACGCGTTCAAAGAAGGGCAATTTTCAGGTCAGTAATGGGACAAGTAGGACATGAGCTTGATACTGAAGCTTTTTCCTATGTATCTGTCGATCCTGTGTTCCGCTGACAGGGAAAATTAATAGTCCCATACAGGAGAGAATTTTTTAATGACGGGTTTAATCTGGTGGAATTCCAGAATACGAAGAATACCCAAAATTGCATCGGATTACAAAAAGAACTATCACTTCCCATTTGTTCAAAATTTCTCTAAACGATCTTTTGTACCTGGTATAACTAGAGCGATAATGAAGTGTTGTGTTGTCTTCTTTTACACTATAAAATTAAATACCTAATGCAAACCATATTTTGGTCAGTTACTATTACTGGATCTTGTTCGATAAAGCGGTAACGGTCGCTATAAATCGACTAGGACTAGAGTGCATATAGTTGTATTTCAACTAGAACGATGGCAGAATCTCAGAAAATGGTTTGAAAGCACATTCTTTATGTTAGCTTACATTAGGAAGTCAGAGTGTAAATAAGTCATCTATTACGCGGGCTTTGCGTAGATCTGTATGTTGCAAGTCTGAATTTCGCCGCCAAAGTTTCATCAAACACAGCCCTTCTGAAGGAACTTAGGCCAGATATTTCTGAGATTTTGTAGTTGCGCTTCGTTCCTGTGGTGCCCCAATCCAAGTTGCGCCAGCAAAACCCGTAATTCATAAAATGTAAACATTCTGTGTACATATTGGAAAGCTGGGGTGCCTCTGTCCTAGGTAAGTTGAAGCGCTTCCGAAGAGATTTAATTTTCATTACAAGAAAGTTGAATTCATAGTGAGAACGAAAAGCAAATTGCAACTTAGGCACAAAACGAGATGGTTCTGAAGCCCTGAGTTCTTCACTGCTCATAAATTATCTATGCAGGAAGGTCTCCGAATTATTCACTGCAGATACAAATATATACCTCTTGAAAGACATTTTTCCGTACACTCACTTCGTCGAGTGTTCAATAGGCGGGCGGCCAAATAAAGCGAAATCGCACAGTTTTGTTCCGGCAGCGTTTCTGGCAAAAAAAAAAAAAAATAAGGTTCATTACTATCTCTCTACACGTTTGTCCATAGGACACATTTTCTTTAGAAAGAAAAACTTGTTCATGAGACCTCGATTACAGTTCCTATCTGAACAGGCCCATAGGCATCTGGCAACAGCTCGCAAACAGAACCCAAACCTAGAGGCCAGCCAAACAGCCAGAAATGACACTACGCACAAAAAACGAGCAAAGAAAAATCAATTTTAGGGCTAATATTATAAATAAAATCTGAGCAGTATATATTATAGAGGAAACGGGGGTCAAATACGGTATGCAGTAGCTGAAACAATAGGGAACAAAATGGCGTGAAGTATCCACATAACTCAGTAAGGCATGTTGCTGGGCTAGTTGGTTTAGCATTTTTTGAAGCTTCGAAAAGTCCACCTTCGCGCCTGTCAGTTGTCTCCTTGTCTCTTCTGTCTGTGTGAATTTATTTGCGCCAAGGTGGATTTTTTCCACATGACCACATAAAAATACCGACATGACATTTAAGAGAAGAAACCAGCTGGTTTGTTTTAGTAACGGAGTTATAAGAATGGAAGTGAAGCTGAACATAGCTATAGTCAGATGAGTTTAGGTGGTCAGCTGACATTAAGAAATTTTCTGCGGTGGCGTGGCTGTGGCAAGCGCAAGGAGATCTAGAATGTCTTTATGCTTACGACGCAAAATGGTTGATGATATTGTTGATGCTTTCTTGCTCTATTCATTTTGAGAGAAAAAACTGCGTGGCGCTTATTTTTCTAAAAATTATGAGCGGTAACGCCCCTAGTGATAATGCCAGATATGGCTTATATAAAACACCCAGATAAGCAGATATAGGAAAATTCCCTTATCTGTACATATATGACCATTCATACAGTTCTATATATTTAGAACTGTCCAATTTCCTATAAAATCATATCTGGAACGTCACATAAGGTAGTGTGTGTAAACCAAATCCGTCTGATCTTCCCAATTCTCTATATATTCATATCTGCAAGTGAGATCATATCAGCCACATTTTAGTGTATCTTCCCGTATATATGGCACGTCTGACCATATCTGCCTTTTCTCTAATGGCCTGCAAATATAGCGGAGCATGTTGCGGACATAGGTACCAAAAAGTTGATAGTTGTCTATTTCAAGGTATCTCTTCCTTCATTAAATTAAATGAACATATTGCCTACTTTGGGAGGAGGGAGAAATGATTGTTATGCTTTAAACAGTCAGGGAAAGTGTGAAGGAGGTAATTCAACACTGAAAAGTTGCTGAAGCCTCATTCCCGTATACATAACTTTTTCTAGTAACGTTACTTGAGCGTGTTGAAGAAGAAATACGAAACTCTGGGAGAGCACAAGTCTGGTCATCAGCGCGCGCTAGTAAAGACATGCTGGTCATCGATGACCTCGCTCTGTCTTAATTATTGCTTCAAGATAGCACTGAAAGGAGCATGGTTCTTTATACTGTCGCTTCCGTGGCAAAAAAAAAAAATAAAAAAAGCGGATTTCTTGCATTTCTGCTTAGTCACGGTATTACAAAACATTCTGATTTCATCACAAATGATACAAAATTCTTTTTGTGGGAATGTCTGCCGTAATGAACCATTATTTCATCTTTAAAAGTGCTAACTCTGACATTTCGTTGGGTTACTAAACATACAGGAACCTGAAAATACCAATGACCGACCTTCTTCTACTTATTAAGGTAGTCCTTCAAATAAAATTTTTCATGTTATGCAAACTTTCTTCTTTAAGATTTTTGTTCACATCAGTTTTTATACCATGTGTATGCGTTATCTACGCTTCATAGCCTACTGGTATCATAGCTGCCGTAAAACAACAATGCCGCGCTAATATCCTCCAACTGCATGGTCATGTGCTGATTATACGCTGACACTTCCTTAACAACTTTGCAGGGAGCAACCAAGTGAAAAATGGAAAGGTTTGAATAAAAGTACCATGGGAGAGCGCATGATGCATCTTAATTTAAAATAAAAATCAACCAACTAACCATGAGCTCTGCCAAGCTTTTTTGGTATGCGCCCATGCTTCATTAATAAACCCTCAATATACACGTCTTCACCGTCCGTTTCCAGCGTTTGAGTGGTGGTGAGCTCTGAATGTTGAAGGTGATTGGAAATGGTGACATAATTACCTCATGCCTGAGTATCCACTCTTGTGTGCATTCCACGAAACAACCACTAGCCGCACTATATTGCCGCGAGTTCGAAGGGTATCCGTTTTGTTACGCACGAGTATCTGATGAAGTGAAGAAACAGTGAAAGACTGTGACTGAAATTAAAGATCGATATTTCGAATAACTACGGATTTGTTGTTCACGTTGGGCGGGACCGGATTGGTTGCGTACGGTTATGCAAACAATAAGGCCTAACGGTCGAACCAAAGCGAATGGAAACGCTCCTCCGTTCTTGTTCGTAGTTTGTCGCTGGATATCGACGCATAGCAATTCTAGCAAAAAACTCGTTCTGAAGTTGCTTTTTTATTCAACTAGAAACCTTGCTCCATTTGATCTGACGGCCAGTTTCATGTGCGTGGCTCGCAAGCGCATTCGAGCATGCCTGTTGTTTTTGACTTCCCCTTTGTGCCCTGGCATGCATCATGAGAATATTGCCCTCGAACCGATGTAAACGGGATTGCAGTCCAGGCGTGTATTCTTGTAGAGAACGAATCCCGACGAATTTTCACCTGGCAGTCAGCCTTTTACATGCATTAGTTCGTTCCTAAGCTTGTTCGACGGCACGTCGGTAATGCGCTAGCCACATCTCGAAAATTCTGTGGAAAGGGCATATATTGAAAACCCATATTTTACAAAAACACCATGAATAGCTCAAAACCTCAAGGAGCTCTCGCATGGTACAGATTTGGATGCACCATGCGTCAATTTCAATGTGCGTATTAAATAACGTCCTTAAGACAAAAAATAAACACTTAAGTAGTTTGGTCTGTCGTAGAACATCCATCCTAGTTTTAGCCATTAAAATGTGGTCGACTGGTGGCTAATGACGGTTTTGACCTGATGAACAGAGAACGTGCCCTATGTGGCGATAAAATGCGAGTGGGTGTAGCGCATCAAGAATTCTTTTTTTTTTGGGGGGGGGGTGGAGGGGGGGGCAATACAGTAATCTTGGTCAGCTGTCCCCACTCCGGCAGCCCTTCAGCTCATAGTAGGTCATTTTTTCTTAGTGACTACCGGCGCACGATTGCTGCCGTTCATATGTAACAGAAACGGGTGCAAATACTGCAGTGGTTCGCTAATCCTAGTCATTGTGTGACTTCGAATTTAACTCGACCGGGAGTAATACTTTTCCCTGCGCATTTTCAGAACTACGCTAAATGTTTTGAAATATGTTTAGCTTTGGAGGATCAACTAAAATTCAGGTAGTTGTTTCCTTGGTTCAGCATGTATAAGCTGTTCTTTGAGGGCAAAGTAGTGAATATAAGTATAAGCGAGCTCAGAATCTTATATTGTAATATAATATTTTATTACTCACAACATAAGTGAGCTCTCGATCTCATGGCATATATGGCGTATGCGCGTAGTTTGCGCACTGCAGTTTAAGATGGCAAACGTGTCAGCATTTTCCAACCTTTATTGCGGCACTGCGCCTCTTTACAGAACTCAGCGCTACAAGATACGCAGCACATCAAATGCACTGCTCTGTAGCTGAGAAGGTTATGCGCTTCCAGGGAACTAAAACACCAAAAGACAGACTTCTTTCAATAGTACGCAAACACGCTGCAGTTATGAGTTGAGTGATGTCAGATATGGGCTTGTATTTTGCCCTCCTATTCAACATCCTAAGGCTAATGCTATGCTCTCCAGACAACTGAAAAGAATTTAGAAAATCACTGTGCGACAGGGTTCGAATAAGTCATATCCAGTCAACAGTCAGAACAGGCAAAATAGAACGCTGGGTCTAAAGATTAATATGCAGAGAATTAATGAGATGCGAGACATCGTGATGGTAGTCAGTCATTGCGCCAGTTCCTTTCCACAGAAAAGAATTTTTTCCTCTTCAGACTTGAGGGTGTTGACAGTCTCGTCTTTTAGTTTAGAATGATCGCACGACACTGCTCATTCTGGATAAGTCTTTTCTCATGCACCACATTCATTAAAGGAATTACCTGCCTTAATTCAACTATCTTGCCAGATAAATTTGGCTGTTCTATGTACTGCTCTTTAGCGGGATTGCGCGTCTGGGAATTACTCCGAGTGCACGTTGTGTGGCGAGGAATAATTCTCAATATTCATAGGTCAGGCATATTTTTCAAGATTTTTGAAAATTGGTTTTTAGGGAAAGGAAATGGCGCAGTATCTGTCTCACAGATCGGTGGACACCTGAACTGCGCCGTAAACAAAGGGATAAAAGAGGGAATGAAAGAAGAAAGGAAGAAAGAGGGGCTGTAGTCGAGGGCTCCGCAATAATTTGGACCACCTGGGGATGCATAACGTGCAATGACATCCTACAGCGCACGGGCGCCTTATAACGTTTCGCCTCCATCTAAACGCAGCTGCCGCGGTCAGGTTCGAACCCGGGTATTCCGGATCAGTAGGCCTGCGCCCTAACTATTTTTTCGTTCTTTTTCTATCGAGACATTGAGTAGTATGCAAACATTTGTGTAATTTTCTACAATTTCTGTAAAACTTCTCGAGCAGCATTTAAAGTGCCTCCTAACATGTTGACGGTGCCCGCAAAATCCATTCCGATGAATATTAGCTGAAGCCCTAGCGATAAAACCATTTCCAAGCTCGGCCCCAAAAGTGACAATTTATCAAGAAAAATGCGCGCATTTCCAAGACTTTTCCTATCTTTTTCTGTTAATCGAGGCACTGAGTGCCCATATATACGTGTAATCTTTAATAAAGTTTGCAAAAACTTTCAAGCTGCGTTTAAAGTGCCTGCTCGCCAAGTGAATGTGGGTGCTTTAGCAATTCAATGAGTATTATATGAATGGCTAACGCTAAAAACAGTTCCAAGCCCAAAAGTCACAAATTAGTGAAACAAGATACATCCAGACCTCTTATTTCCAAAATATTTTTCCGCCTTAAATCAAGGACACAGAACAAGAATGTCGACCATTAATGATTCTATCTTTCGTTACACCGCATTCAGACAGCAGACACTGTTTTCTTTGAAGCTTCCCAGGAGAGTTAGAAAATTCTTCGTCCTATCTTATATGTCGTTGCGGTAACAGTTGCTTGTTATTGTAATAAACTTTAGAGCTGTGTGACGTCTTTCCATTCTCTCTTTAGATGTCACCTTCCTTATTGTAGCATTTTCACTCGAACAGAGAGAAGAAACTTTGCGCAGCGGTATGTACAGGCGTGCTTTACGACTTTACGGCTTTGTATTCGAAAGCAGGCGCGCGATGAAAAATAGAAATGTGCGTGCAATAGTTCAACTCTTAACGAGTACAAGTTGCAGCGGGTATTTTAATGCGCAAGGAGTATTTGCCTCATGCGTGGCGTGTACAGAAATTGTCCACACTCTCTGTCCACAAAGTAACTCGGGTAAGTTCTGAGGAGCGCCGCGCAAGCTACAGCTAATGGGAGGAAGCTCGGGTAGCAACTAGCGTAAGCTGCGCGAGAAGTTGCTCGGGAAGGGCAACATCAGTTGCACAATCTTTACGGGTGGCTGTGACGGGAACAGCGCCCTGCCAGTGCAGTGGCGCATCGCTTAACCGCTGCGCTACTGCGCTGGTAGTCGTATGATGACTCACCGCCATCTATGAATGTTAAGTAGAGAATGACAAATTCTGCGTCTACGGGCATTAACCCACGGAACTCCGAATGGCCTGCGGTTTGGTGGCCAACGCGAACTGAGTTATACAAACGCACAGAATACCTGAGACATACTAAACTACAAACTCGCCAACGGAAAGAGCAGTAGTGCACAATGCTTTAGCATTCACAGCACGTAAGGAGACCTAACTGCACCCGGTAGTTTTATTTCCTGTTTGCTCTTTTCCAAGTCTAGCCAGACTGATTTGGCTATAACCACCAACGTATTTGTGTTTATTGCGGATGTTATGCAAACGCTAAGGACATCATTAGGCTGCTTATATTATTGCTGTATGAAACTTCTTGGACCATTGGCGCCCCACCTGTGCACCACATAATATTCGCTGCAACATGCTCATTACAAAGCTTAATATAAACCACCAATATTTGGTGATTTTTGAAAAACGTTCGGTCATATACATTGGCTTGGTCTTTTTGTTCAACCAAAAAAGCTTGTGCCAGTGGGATGCACTAAAGGTCTCACAATTGGCCGTTGCATGCATAGTGTTCTCAGAAAAATTTTAACACACTTCGTGAAGATTTGCTTTGTTTGCCAAACAGTATGAGGAAAAGGACCAAGCCTTTATCGAAAGGCATATTAAGTATTGTTGACTTAACTTGGGATATCTGATAGGTTCGAGGAATAAAATTTAGAGGTTACTATTCGCGCACTGCTGCCAAACTGCGTATCTAAGAAAGGTTGGCTCAATAAAAAGTTTTCTGGACGGCCGGAGAAACGGTTGCATATAGAGTAAAAAAAGTGAAACGGACTACCTTAGTAAAAAAAAAAAAACGGGTGAGGAAATGGAAAACAAAATTATGAGGAAGCCGATCATTTGCTCTTTGAAAATGCCAGCATGTTACCAGGATGTTAATTTGAAGTCGCTGCCTATAAATTTATCAGTTGCGGATGTGCATAAGAGATTGCTTCAAAATATATGTCGCAGTAGATGTGTGAGCGCCACGTGGTCTGTCATAGCTTAGTTCAGATGGAAACAGCTGTTTGTAAAAGGTCTCTTTATTGCAAAATATCAAAGGGAGACGTGACGCTAGGTTAGTTTTTTGTAATCTTTGCTTAAAAAAAGAATTAGAATTGATATCTCACTAGCCATTTCACATATATTGCAGAGTTCGTGCGCGTCTCTAACAGGTGCACGCACATTAGAGCTATTGCGCATGTAACAAGCCCTGGCTGCAATACGGAGCTCTATTCCGGTGTTTTTTTGGCCCCTCTCTTGACGCCGGATTTCTTTTCCCCCACACTTGCAGGAACTATCCTGCAGTGTAATTTTTATCAATTAACGTACGAGTTCTATGGAGTGAGAGAGGCACTAATCGCTTAGGCACTGGTCTGTTGAGGCGCAGACAAAAATACTACATACAGCGTGCTTCTTTTAGATAGCTTAAGGTAATATGTACGAGGCCTGCTGAAAATTTCAAGCAGAAAAAAAAACAATACTTCCAAGTAATCAGCTGTAATGAGATTTTTAAAAACTGTTATTGGCCCGATCAAGGAAAATGTCTGGATTTTTTTGGCTTATTTTAGTTAAATATTTTGCGGGAGCGTAGAAGCGGTATTTATTAACTTTTCTGCGGATGACGGTACACTAGAGATGCCACATCACGAACGTATTAAAGACAATTTTTGCTCTCAATTTTTTTAACTTTCTTGTGCTCAGTTGTGTACACCGCAAACTTACAGCTTATTCTAATAGTGCATGCGCCACATCGTAGGATTTTTTTTTTGTTTCAGGAATATTTAGCATACGTTGTAATGCTATATAGGCCTATAAGGTGTTTTTAGCACATAATAGGGACCGCCTTAAAAACATATTTCACCAAACAACTATTAAGCAGGCTAGCACATGGAACTCAATTTTTATGCTGATAGATTTTCCCGCCAGTAATACCACTAATTCTTTTCGTAGTTTCAAGCACAATGCACAACAGAGACTCAATTCACGATCCTTCAGGTGGTTACTCGACAAGTCCTGGCATTTAGCTGTTGCTAGTTATATCGCTACGATACCTTGCACGACATTTCGCACAGGCGCACAAAATATGAAAGGCCGGTATTTTACACTGGAAAACTGACAAACTTCTTTCCTGAGGCCTGAACATATTATATAGATGGACGAACATTTCTTTTCGATGGGGAGAAAAAAACATAGCGCCTAAAAGGGTTGATGAGCCGCCGCGGTGGCTGAGTGGTCATGGCGCTCGGCTGCTGGCCCGAAAGACGCGGGTTCGATCCCGGCCGCGGCGGTCGAATTTCGATGGAGGCGAAATCCTAGAGGCCCGTGTGCTGTGCGATGTCAGTGCACGTTAAAGAACCCAGGTGGTCGAAATTTCCGGAGCCCTTCACTACGGCGTCTCTCATAGCCTGAGTCGATTTGGGACGTTAAACCCCCATAAACCAAACCAAAGGGTCGATGTGCTCAATAAAAATAGCCGACCACTCAAGGGTCGCTAATCATCTTTGTTTGTGCGTGCGAAGAAATAAAGAGATAATGGAAACATATATTCAGAAACGTTAGCGCTAACACCGAAAACACACGAGGTTCAGTTTCAGTGCAGCGTCAAGATAGAGACTGGCTAAGACCCGTGCACCAGAACATCATGTAATTAATTTTTTTTGAATACGAGTATCTGTGACAAAAAAAAGGAACTTCAGCACTCGTAACAACCCGCGACTTTAAGCCTAGCAGCCGAGCACCATAAC